>NW_026606600.1:4232500-4832500 GCF_029890125.1 Rhinichthys klamathensis goyatoka
CAGACAGATAGATTAGAACTAGATAGATAGATAGATAGATAGATAGATAGATAGAGACAGTAGATAGATAGATAGATAGATAGATAGTAGATAGATTAGAACTATTAGATAGACAGACAGATAGACAGACAGACAGACAGACAGACAGACAGACAGACAGATAGATAGATAGTAGATAGATTAGAACTATTAGATAGACAGACAGATAGACAGACAGACAGACAGACAGACAGACAGATAGATAGATAGAAAGATAGATAGATAGATAGATAGATAGATAGATAGATAGACAGACAGACAGACAGACAGACAGACAGACAGATAGATTAGAACTAGATAGATAGATAGATAGATAGATAGATAGATAGATAGATAGATAGATAGATAGATAGACAGACAGACAGACAGATAGATTAGAACTAGATAGATAGATAGATAGATAGAGATAGATAGATAGATAGATAGATAGATAGATAGATAGATTAGAACTAGATAGATAGATAGATAGATAGATAGATAGATAGATAGATAGATAGATAGATAGATAGATACAGTAGATATATATATATATATATATATATATATATAGATAGATAGATAGATAGATAGATAGATAGATAGATTAGAACTAGATAGATAGGCAGATAGATAGATAGATAGATAGATAGATAGATAGATAGATAGATAGATAGATAGATAGATAGATAGATAGATAGATAGATAGATAGATAGATAGATAGATGTGTTTAACAAACAAATATAAACTGAGACTAACTGTAACTGTAAGAAACTGATTATCTTGTTTTTCATCCAGCTTTTTTCAGACTAGAGTGAGGAGATGTCGAGTTTGAGTCTTAAACTGCAGGGGGCAGCATGTAGGTCAGCTCACATGCACACCACATCTCTTCACAGGCTGATGTTACCATGGTTACAAACAAACAATCCCGCCACTTCACATACACTTCTGAACAAGCAATCTGTTGTCTTTGTACATCAGAAAATAAAAAAAACTATGGAGATATTTGCAGCCACATACAGTATATATATATGTATTTTTTTTTTTTTTTGCAGGTGCACGTCATGGAGACACTGCATGGAAATTCTCAATCTTTGAGACCAATGGCAGTTCTCTTCTCAACCTTGATCTTGAACAGTCATACATCGCCTGTCAAATCAGAGTTCAGTGTGACAGTCACCATTAGTCACACCAACAGTGAAGCATGTGTGATTACTGATCTCGCTATCAATAACTCATCATGGTCCTCCCTATTTTGGGGGTCAGGGACGGTCCTCGTATCCACTCTGACGGGACAGACTGGGTCAGCTTACAGGCTTGGCGGGGTCCTGCTGAAATAGCAATGCTGAGAAGTGAGAATCTCAGCAGAACCACAGGCATGCCTGCTTCATGAACTGTATGCGCCAGTAACATTGGCAGCGGTGCTAAGATGGATTGTTGATTCCCACACACAATTTTCATTGATGAGAATTACTTTATTACAGTCCTGGAAGTCACGAGATTCTGTCAGTGTGGTGATGATGAGGATGGTGACACGGCCTGGCTGCGCTCATGCTGGCACGTAGACCAAATACTGCTGATTTGTTGATTCATAGTCGTGTCATTTGAGTCATCATCATCATAGCAACTCAAAGTCGGTCATATTCCATGCATTGCGGTGTAGATTCTGGCAAAGTGTAAAGGATATTCAAAAGCCTTCTCACCATACGCCCTTCTCTGATCATTAGACAGGCAGTGACATCTCACTTTTAAACCCACTGACTATATCTATATGATTTCCTTTCCCCCACACATTTATAAATATCCTGAAATATCTGCATGTACAGTACATGTCATACACCGAAATATGGATATAGTTTATTTCTACAATTCTGTTGAATTCACTCATGCTGACCCATGGGAAGAACAAAGTGGCCACCATGTCTGCTTTCTGTCCGTTGAAAAGCCACCCTCTTAAACATGCCATCACATTAACCTTTCTCCCAGAGAACAACACTCAGACGTGTCAGAATCCTCAGTCTCCCGCCGCACGGGTCACTTGTACATTACACCGTGCTCACGTTCTCAACGGCTAATTAAACGTGTTTTAAGAGGTCCAACTTTTGTGTGTGAAATATGTAATGTGTTCTAGAGCAACACCAATCATGGGTTCAATTCCCAAGGGAGACTGATAACATGTATAGCTACCTTGAATGCAAGTGTCTGTCAGTGTAAATTAGAAATTAATTAAAAAAAAATTAAATGGCTAGGCATTTAATTAGTTAATTAGGCAGTTATTAATTTATTATCAAGTAGTTGTTATTATATTCATCATGCAATATTGTAAATTCATAGAGTATTGTTTTACCTTATGTTTTATTTTTAGTGGTTTTATGTAATGTATTCAATTTGATAATCTAAGTAAATGGGCCATTTTCTATTTTATGAATAACTAGGCCTCACTACTGAGCATATTTAATTAAATTTGGTTTAATAAATCTATAAGCCTCAAACTTCATCTTAGAAATCCCAAAGTATCCTGATGCAAGTCATTTTGGAAATATCTGCAATTGTATTTTTTTATTACCTTCATATAAAACTATTAATAAATGGCCGGGCAAATCATTAAATAATAAATAGTTATTATTAGTTCAGCATGATAAAAATCCATCTTTCACCTAGTTTTATTTTAATATTCAAATCAATTCGATTCAAATTTATTTGTATAGCGCTTTTCACAATACATATTGTTTCAAAGCAGCTTTACAGAAAGTGCATTTCATAAATGTACATAGAAAAAATACAGTTAGTTAATCATGTAATTTAGGGCATAACATATCGCCGGCGTAGAGTCGTCTCTTCGCAGGTGTTGGGGCATCTGAAGTCTCCGTGAGAGACTGGATACAAGCTGGAGCTGACTATCTTATTTAGATAACAGCAGAAAAGCAGATGGGAAATAATTAGCATAGCTGCTGTTCATAATATTAATGCATTCGATCTGATTCAACAGTGGTATAAAAGGTAAGCATTATGTGAATGCTTGGCTAAAGAGATGCGTCTTTAATCTAGTTTTAAACTGGGACAGCGAGTCTGAGCCTCGAACAGTATCAGGAAGGCTATTCCAGAGTTTAGGAGCTAAATGTGAGAACGCCCTCCCTCCTTTAGTGGACTTAGATATCCTAGGAATGACCAGAAGCCTCGAATTTAGGGATCTTAAAGAACGCGATGGATTGTAGGGCGAAATAAGGTCCATTAAATACACAGGAGCTAAACCATTTAGGGCTTTATAGGTCAGTAGTAGTACTTTGTAATTGATACGGAACTTAATAGGTAACCAGTGTAGAGATGATAAAATTGGTGTTATATGATCATATTTTCTTGACCTAAGAACTCTAGTGTAGCTTGTTTATTGAGGATGCAGGACAACCAGCTAATAAAGCATTACAGTAATCTAGTCTCGAGTCTCGACTCTCAAGGTCATGAATGCATTAACTTTTCTGCATCAGAGACAGATAGCATGTTACGTAGCTTAGCAATGTTTCTAAGGTGGAAAAAGGCTGTTCTTGTAACATATGAAATATGATTTTCGAAAGACAAGTTGCGGTCTAGTATAACACCCAGGTCTTTTAATGTAGTGGATAAAGTAACAGGACATCCTTCTAAATTAAAGTTGTATTGTAAGAGGTTTTGTGGGTAGTTTTTTGGACCAATAAGTAATACCTCCGTTTTATCTGAATTTAATAGCAGGAAATTACACGTCATCCAGCATTTTATATCTTTAAGACACTCTTTCAATTTAGATAAGTTAGTGTTTTCATCTGGTCGTGATGAAATATATAATTGAGTGTCATCAGCATAACAGTGGAAATGAATTCCATGTTTTCTTATAATATTGCCAAATGGCAGCATATATATTGAGAATAGCAGAGGGCCTAACACCGATCCTTGCGGCACTCCATAGTCTACTGACGTTAATAGTTTAATGTATTGTATTACTTTTAATACTGATGATTTTAACTAAGCAAAAGGGGCCATCTTGTAATGTATTAATAACTGAGCATATTTAATGATATTTTGGCAATTAAATCAATAAGCATTGCAATACCATACTGCCCCAGGTTAGTCGACTAAAACTATAATTTTTGTAAGGGTTTTAGTTTTAGTTAAATAACCCAGGGCAGTGTACTTATAGTATTGTCTTTTGGATTTCTAATATGAGTGAGATGCTTATATTGCTTGAAATAATTACTTAATTGTATAATATAAATTATTTCTTAATAAAAAACAAAATGTTTCACAGAACATTTCACATATTTAGTTTAAATTGATACACTACAATTAACTAAAACTGAAGAAAAAAAACCCCCGATAAAACAAAAAACTATAAAAACTCATTTAAAATATTAATTACACACTATCATAGTTTCTAAATAATACTAAAATAACGCTGCCTTACAAGGGTGAAATATTTGTACCTTGAAAAATATATATTTTTCCCAGGAACTCGGTGGAGAGGAAACTCACGCTTGTCACTGTCATCTTACTTCACATACTGAGGTTTTCCTTAAGGAACTCCACCGCAGGAGTCCATTACTGCAATAGCATTTCTTCCTGGACGGCATCCAGGACATACAGACTTTGACTGCTGTGTCACTCACTCTGCACTAAGCACTATCTCCCAAAACCCCAGCCACACTCAGGCCATGGGGTCAGTCATGCAACCATCACAAGTTTCCACCAGAAGACCGGTTAGTCAAAAAATAGACCCCTCTGCCTTTTATAAATCAAAGCATCGCTATAAAAAGCGTATAGCTGGTTGGTGGCGATGGTGGTGTGGCCCTATCTTTAGCTTTATTTATGCCCTGGTGTTGACAGTAGCACTTGCATGCTTTCCAGTCACCATTCAATGGGTCACATGTCTGCCAGGGCTTTGTTGCTGGAAAGCACCATCTTGAGAGAAAAGCCTTTGCACGTGTGTTTCGCCAACAGTTGTAACCGTAACAGCACCATTTTTAACTTAACGACAAATCAGCTGCTAACATTCTTTCCATTCAAATAGGCTACTGCTTACTTATAAATGCCATTCAGATACAAAAACACTTTTTTGTTTAGACAAATAGTGGCAAATATTAGTACCAGATAATTCTCCATTCTGAGTGATGTGGTTTCTTTAGAGTAAAATATATTAATAAAAAAAATGCATCACTTAAAATTTAATTACTGTTCACAGGGTAGAATGAGAGAGATAAGATAAACCTAAAATAAATTAAATGAAATAAAAAATAAAATAAACATTATAAATCCCCTGTATCTGAGTGTCAAACAAAGTGACACTAAGATGTCTGTGAAACTATATATATTCTGGCTGATTTCCATCCAGCTCTCTCGTCAACCGTCGCTTTATTCGCTCAACAAAATGGCCACCTTCTTATCACCTGCTTATTTGGCAGACAAGCTAACGTGACACAGGATAGCCTATGGCAGTTTTCACCAGGTGAAATCAAGGAGACTGAGAAGAGTTACTCCTGGCTCATATTCTGTTTTTAGACTCCAGTATTTTCTTGGTAATGGCTGAAATAAACAGGAGACCTGAAACCAGTCTATGCATGGGATGCAGGATGGCCAATCAAAGGTATTGGATTATTTTTGACACAGCTGATCTCACAGAAGACAGCCTAAGGTTGAACCTCCTGAGAACAAGAAAAAAGTCAGTTCGCGATTGCGTTCCAAACGATTTTTAGGTTTCAGGCTATATTTTCAAACCAAACTTTGATGATTCTCAACTATGTTATGAAGGATATAACATAATGATTTGATATACTATTCTACTTTATACAACATGTGTGTAAAAATGTCCATAAATGTGTTTTCCCATTCTACACAATGTATCTACAATGCTCTTGGTGCAACATGTGATGAAAAAAGAAGTCTAATAACGGGAGTAACTTGGCAAAATTATCTCATATTTCATAGGAATATATATGAGATAATTTTGCCAAGTTACTACATGTATGAAATTGATGTCTATTCTGATTTGAAACCCCATAACATTCTCCTTAGATGTTTTTTTACAACAAGCTATTTGAAAATTAGTCCGATTTAAATAAAAAATAGTTCTAAATTTGATTATTCAGTCAATGTCAGTCATTTTTAAAGACCAAGGATCATTCAAATGGGAAACACAAATTGAGGAACAGCTATGTTCGTGCACAGCAGGGTAAGTGAAATGTGAAAATAATCTAATAATTATAAACCAAACAGTTTATCCAGATGTATCCATAAATCTTGTGGAATAACACTAACACCGGGAGTTAAGGCCCTTTCACACCGGACGCGTAACGAAAAAGCGAAACGGAAAAGCGAATAGTTCGCGTGCAAATAGTTTGCGTCAAAAGAAACCCTTCACATCAGCCGCGACGCGAATTTGCGACGTTCAGAGCTTCAACATTCCAAAACTTTCGCGCCGACAGCTGAGAAAACACGGACACTTCATCATCATCATCATCCAGTGAAAACGAGCTTATCGTTTTCTTTATAAAGACAGAAAAGAAGGTTTTGTGTGCACCCAGTCTTAAAGAACAGAGAGTCTGAAGGGGAGTATGCTAATCTTGTAAAGTAGCTAAAACTTTGCCACAAAGAACCGGCCAAAGTAAGGATTAGGCCTATGCATTAAACATTTGAATTGTGTTTTCTGTCAGTTTTCGGTATGAGACGCGCTCCAGTTCACGCGCCGGCGCCTCCGTGTCCTAATTATATTGTCCACTATATTTGCTTCTTATTCCTATTAATCCAGGCAATTTGTTTGATGAAACATTGATTAAAATTAAGATACAATTTATACAAAACGCAATTCACTATAAAGAAAGGCATTCTACAAAACAGAACTTAATAAGTGGTCAAAATTATGTCTGACCCATTCCAAATGTTTTCGATATATTGGGCATCTTATGATCCTTACTCATCTCATGCGGTTCCCTTTTCATATAGATCATCAACATAGATGAAATAAAAAAAGAATAGCATTATATTATTTAAACGTATGAAACGTATGTTTTGTTTGAGTTGTTTAACTTATAGGACTATTTAAGCGCTCTGCTTTATTTACTCACATGCTCTGGTGTGTGGTTTTAATTGACCGAAGGGTCAATTAAAAAATAGTTCTAAATTTGATTATTCAGTCAATGTCAGTAATTTTTAAAGACCAAGGAGAGGGAGTTGTCATGGTGAAACCTCCAAACATTTGGTATCTCTGAAAAGCCCATGTAGTGAAGACTGTGACATGGTCTCTGAGAAATTCACAAAAATATAATGTCATCTACAGAGGACAAAAGTCTATGCCTGGATCTACCAATGAATTTGAATTTGATACCGATGAATTTATGGGAGCCTATTTGTGCCACTCAACTGAGAAATTGATCAAATCAACAAAGAAATAAATACATTAAACCAGAAAGTAATAATTCCAGTACACCAGCAAGTGGATAAATAAGTCAATTAATAAAAACAAATACCTACACAGAAAATACATTATTGTTTTTTTAGGAATTGATAATATATAAAAAAAATAGTTCTTGTTGTTTTGAAATGTAAATGAAGTTGAGTTAATACCTGCATTTTCGATTAGTTTTTATTATTATTATTATTATTATTATCTATGACCCTATTGATTTGTACTGAACCAGGAGGTGGTGGTCATTATTTTTTTTTATTTTTTTTAGAGAAGATGTAATTGGTCAACAATGTTTAATTCATGCTTTTTGAGAGTAATTTAGTAGCCGTTCATTAGCAAATAATGTAATATTAACATAGTTTAAAGGCTCTTTTCCATACAGCAACAGTTCAACAACTACTGTAAAGCTCAAAAGAGGACAAATTATTATAAAAGTCCATATTACTTGTGCTATATCATTTCTAACATTTGTAGATATTTTTAGGTTTATAGAAGATTAAATGCCTTTTACCTATTCATTTGAGTTTATAGAATGAACTTATTTACAGTGAAAGTTACATGACGGATTTAGCTTTGGATTCAGCAACTACACCACCATTTAAAAATATAATATGTGTGTATGTAGGTATGTATGTAATACACACTGCTGCCCTAGAAGTTTAGAAAATTTCACCGCTGTCCATGTCGACCAGCAGCAACTATCATAGATGACAGCAGGACATCTGCTGGTCTCCAGGGTTTAGGGGGGGGAAAGCAGGGGTCCGGCAGGCTTTCCAGGAGATCTAAGCTGAGCAGCTGTCTCGCTGGTCTGTCTAAACTTTAATGCAGCCATATCGGGGCTGTTGTTCCTGGAAGAGCACAGCAAGATTAAAACCACTGATAGTTCCCTCACAGTGGGAGACAAAACAAAACGTTCAAATTGGGCTCTCTGCCTGCCTGCACGTAAAAGAAAGGGTCAGAGGTCAACTGTTTGAAGGGAGGGCCTGAGCAAATGGAAAAACTTCAAGCCCTATACTTGTCACTTTTAAGAGCCATAAGGTTCAAGGCCTCTCAATGGGGACAGAGAGATGATCATTAAAAAGGTTGAATGGCGTTGCTGACCAAAATTAATCTTAGTAATTTTGATATGTGCTTTTGCCATTTTTTATTATTTTTATTGAACTTATTCTTGTTTTTTATCAATTATTTATCATTTATTTTTATTTCAGCTGTATTTCAATTAATGGAAATAATTTTAAATCTTAAAATTTTCAGCATTTTTGGAAAATAATTGCCAGCCACAAATAAGTTTTCATGGCCCCCAGAAAATTTTGTTGTATGAATATCTGAACATGCAATAAAAAAAGAACAGACCCTCTGCTTAAAAAAACATACAAATGTTTTATTCTAGCTTCATTCTAGTAAATTTCACAAAAAAAACAACATTTTGAGCAAGAAGCTGAAAAAAAAAATCATATTTTTGTCTAAGACTATACGTCTGATTCATAACGATGATCAAAACACAGATGGAGTAGATCGAGTCCATCAACACCCCTAATGCGTGCACAGTCCTAGCTCGTACTGGGAAGGCCTACAGCATTTTATTCAGTAACATTAGGTAGTTTTAATTTATATGCTGTTTAAAGGGTAACTCTTGCCAAAATTGAACCTATTCTTTTTTTTAATCTACCCGAGTCAAACTTTCATGTAAAAGCATAATTAGAATGGAAAAGTCGTACAAAACCTTTCTTTTTAGTAAATTTTGTGTACACAAACAATGTAGTCAATGCTCAAGTTCATGTCTAGAGCCCCTGGTGATACTTTGAGCAGTTTTATGTTGTGTCGAGCCTTCTTAGTGTTTTAAAAATAGCTATTTTGATGCTATCATATAAGTGCCCCATGCACAGTGTTGGGCAAGTTACTTTTAAAAAGTAATTAGTTACAGTTACTAGTTACTTCTGCCAAAAAGTAACTCAATTAGATACTCAGTTACAAATTTTAAAAGTAACTAGTTACTTAAAAAAGTAACTATTGCGTTACTTTCAAGTAAAATAAAATTTTAAATGCTCAAATGTGACCCGACCTCTACCCCTCTTTAACGGAACTTACAATACATGTGCATGTTCAATTATTTATGATAAATCTGAATATTATAATAAAATGGACACTTAATACAATACATTATTAACAGAAACATGAAACATTGTACACACATCTAAAAAAAAAAAAATGTTGCTGTGGGACAAAGTGAGACTAGCCTGCCTCCAATCAAATGCCATGTATGTAGATATTATGTTTATATAGTGGATCAATGCAAATAACACAATAGATGTTTTGGAACTTTTGATATTTATTGCCCCTCAACAGGCCACAACTGGGCAAAATTAAATTAAGCTTGTTAAGCTCGTCGCCATACCTGTCTCTCGTTGACTGACTGGCTTGTGTTGTTCCTTGTGTGTCCTGTCCTGTCCGACTATGCGTTATGATGGGTCGTTCGCAATTCATGAGCGTTAGCCGTTAGTGATGATGGGTCGTTCGCGAATGAGCGTGATGATGGATCGACTCGTTCGCGAATGAGCTTGATGGGTCGTTCGCGATTCTAAGAGTTAGTTACTCTAAGAGCCGGCTCTTTTAGGTGAACGTCGGGAGCTGGCTCGCATATCTGAAGAGCCGACTCTATTTTTACAAATTTAGCCTATAGAAATTAAATAATTATGTAATAAAAATTGAAATATTATAGTCAAAGTCATTTAAAGAGCCGTTTGTGAGCCAAAAGAGCCTGCTTTTTTCAGTGAGCTGAGTCAAAAGAGCCGAATGCCCATCACTACTATGCGTGCTTTCGAACACCCGCCCAACTCTACCTCTGATTGGTTTACAATGACATTTTACTCTACCTCAGCCAATCGTCAGCATTTATGCGCTTGTCTCGTGCTCTGCCCACTAACCAAGGAAGAACAGTAAAAAAAGTAGGCCTATTTGCCTCTCGCTCAGAGATCTAGTTGGTCTGATGAAAAAAAAAAAAAAAACAGCTTCATCAGTTATAGTAACGCGCCGCATTTTTTGGCAGTAACGGTAACGGCGTTATTAAGATGAGAAGAGTAATCAATTAGATTACACGTTACTGGAAAAAGTAATGCCGTTAGTAACGGCGTTATTTATAACGCCGTTATTCCCATCACTGCCCATGCACTCCCATTCAAAAGGCAATTTGACCTAAAACGAAAATATGGTTAATCTTAAAGGTCCCGTATTATGCCCCTTTTCACAAGATGTAAAATAAGTCTCTGATGTCCCCAGAATGTGTATGTGAAGTTTCAGCTCAAAATACCCAACAGATAATTTTTTACAGCATGTTTAAATTGTCATTTTTAAATTGTCAGAAAAACGCGCTGTTTTAGTGTGTGCCCTTTAAATGCAAATAAGCTGCTGCTGCCGGCACAGGGGGCGGAGCTTCTGGCTCGCGCTCAGTCTCTCAGGACAATTTCATCTCACGGAATGATGATAATATCAGAAACTCTCAGTAACGGTGTTCATTTCGAGTCGGACAATAATGCCTACAGAGTCAGAGTGCTGTATAGAGATGGAACAGGTATAGTTTAGTAGTTTAATTACGGTTATTATAACGTATTTGTCATCTCATCTGCTTGTATGTATCCATTATTTATTAATAGCCTACAAGTCTGCTGTTTCGGACCAGGTCCGAATGATGATCAAACATATACTGATGAGTTTAATAAAGTTTATATTACATCACACAAAAGATGAAGCATCAGTTTTACTTCAGAAAATCACCGTAAGAGCTGAGTAAACACAGTAAGTTATAAGAAGTGCGCAAGTTGAGGGAGTTGAGGGAGCATTCCTGTGGGCGGACGTTAGTCAAAAACTGTTCTACTGACGTCATTAAAGAAGGAAGTAGAGGGATGTAGTCCAAACGGGCCGTTCGATGTAGGCGACTTCTGTTAAATAAAATATCTCGCTTGGCATTGAACTTTGAGCTTTATAATTTTACAGATATTATTTTTAACAACAACATTACACACTAACTAAAGTTTGAAACATGGGATCACGAAGAACGGGACCTTTAAAGGTAGGGCATGGGATTTGCAAAACGGCTGGCAGATTTTGAAAATATACACAACTCAAAAGGTCCTACCTTCTTTCCTCCAACGCTGGGCCTGACTCCACCCATTCGAAGAACATGGATGCGCAATCATGCATCTGCAAAACTCAGATGCGCAAGATTGCACTTACTCTTTCTCTCTCTGTACCAGGGCGACTTGCACTTACTGTGACTGGGTCACGAACTTTGAGTATGCGCACGAAGGGGACACGCGCGCGAGGGGGGGTGGTACGACCGTTTGATTGACGCACTTACAGTCCAATGATTCTAAGTGGTCTTGGAAATGATTGGCTGGAGTTTTTCGAGTCCTGCCCGTTCCACAGATGATTAAATTGCTTAATTTTCATTTCAGTGCTTCTAACTCAGTGGCTGTAAGTGGGTTAGGAATAGGATTTCAAGTGAATTAGAAAAAATGGTCAAAAAATAAAATCACATACCCCACCTTTAAAAGTGGTTTTTCCATTCTAATTATGCTTTTACACGAAAGTTTGACTCAGATAGATTTACAAAAAGAGCCTAGGTTCAATTTTGCCAAGAGTTACCCTTTAATGTTGGTGATCGCGTAATTTTACATATGCATATGATTACATATGGTATCGTTTTTTGCTGCTTCTTCGCCTGTGTTTTGATCAGGAGTAGATACTGTAGTGCTCTTTCAGGAGATGCGTAATAGCACCACCTACCGTATAACACTGAAAACACGGAAAGCCGGAAATTTCGAGAAGGGTATTCCTGCACAACCGGAGGCTGCAGTTTCAGGACCCTAGTTCTAGGACCACAGTCAGCGCCGCCGCTCCCACCACGCGCATCACGCGCTGTGCGTAGGGCACCAAGTGCTGAGGGGGCACCAAAAATAGCCTAATTTCAAGTGTTAATCAGATTCAGCGCGTTCTTCCTCTTCATTCCGCAGCGGCGCCGAGCAGAGACAGAGAGCACGTCAGAAACACAGGACAGGGTGTGTGTGTGTGTGTGTGTGTGTTCATGTGTGTGTTCATCTGAGCCTCATTGGTCTGTCACTGCTCGTCAATGTCAGAATATTTGAGATGACCAATCAAATCAAAGTAGGCGGGCTTTATGTTCACAGACGCTGAGCGCGAATCTTAACAGTGCAACTCGACACTTCAGTGTACGGTCAAGTGCGAGATAAGATGTAAGTAGCTAAACTTAACTCTATTTGACAGTTTTTTTTAGGTCATAAATGTTAAACGAATGACAAAGAATAATTAGGCAAACTAATATAGTTTTGTCTAATTTCGCCATTTTGAACTGAAAATAGGCCTATGTAACATGTAGCCTAGTGTAATAGTTTAGGCTACTGTCATTGTGAGGGGACAAGAAACACGAACAAAGCCGTTTTCATCATGTTAGGCACAGGATTTATAATGAATGTGTACATATTGAGAATAAAATACAAATTGTAACCTTTAGTAAATTAAAAAAGCCAACTTTAGGAGGGGAAGAGACGGGGCAAGATAAAAACAAAGAGAAAAAGAGTGTGATGCTGATGAGGAGAGAAAAATAATCAGCTGCCCACTGACATGGTTTTAAAGCTGTTGTTATCGATTTTTTTTTTTTTTTTGCCTTCACAACATCTTTAAAATGCACATCTGTAGTTCAGAAAAATCCTAAATTTCCCCCGAACACCCCTAACTAACCTGCCTCAAATTCGGGATCCCAGTGATTATAAAACCATGCCATTGCATGGTAATGAAACTAGTTAATAGTAAGCATTAGACCCTAATCTAAAGTGTTACTTTTTAGCTTTTTATTTTTTTTTATAAATCATACCCTCATTGGGGGCTTAGCCCCCCTTAATGAAAATCCTAAATGATCATAAAGGAATTATGCTTAGGGCACCAAAATGGCTAGCAGCGGCACTGACCGCAGTTTCAGGACCCTAGTTTTCTGTTACAGCGCCACCTACCGAACTTGATCACCAAAAACACTCATTTAACCCCTTTCACGGCAAAGATCACAGACGGCCCCAGATTATTGTTGTTCAACATTCATTACTCGTTAAAACATCACACTCTTACTTATTTGATCTGGACAAACTGAGCATCATTATACAGATTTAAGAGTCCAGCTTCGATAGTTGACCACTGTTTATGATAAAACTGGTTTGCAGTAACATTAATTTCTTAATTTAAAATTATTAATCTGTAATCTTTTCAATAGAAATCATCACTCATAAAGCAGTCATTCACGTCTTCTCCAGTTTATTTGTGTTCACATACATGCAATATGTATATATATTACATGTATGTGAACACAAATAAACCGGAGAAGACGTGAGTGACTGCTTTATGGGTGATGATTTCTATACAGCATACAGCACCCGCCAGGGCTCTTAGTCCAATGGTGTGCATTGTTTGTAAAATATTTTGTCATAGGCCTACAGAAAAAATTATGTGATCTGAAGCTCAAACAGCGAACACAGCGAGATCTGTGTCTGCTCTTCCTGATTTGCGTCAGTTGATCTCAGCGCTCTCTTATTCGCTATAGACCTTATTCGCAAACACCGGAAGTAGCTAACCGCGGCCATATTGTTGACATGACATCTGTCCTGCTGCCCCTAACCGCGCGCAGATTTGAGTTGATGGGAGCAGTAGCCTGGCTTCATCTCGTCGCTATCAAGAGAAGATAATGCTATTATTTGATGTGGGTCCACACCAATCAAGCTTAAGTAAAGATCCGTCCTTATTGCCACTTTGCCAGCCGTAACTTATCCGGATGTTTATAACGATCTCGTTCATACAGTATCCGTATACAAACGACAATGCACCTCAACAAGGCAACATAATGAACGACACTCGTCTCATTCGTGGAGGTGGAAAAACAAGTTCTTTGTGACATGCAAGATTTGTTGTATTAAAATGTAAATGCAAAAGAAAAGGCATGAGAGTCGGTTGTTTTTGTCAATTTTAAGTTTTCATTTAAAATGTTTGCGATTTTAATATAAGTACATGGTTACATATTTGACCACTTGCTTGAGCAACTTAATATATAGAAGTAATGCATGGAATAATTGGCTTACGTTGTTGAAATAGTGAGTATGTGTTAAAATAAAAATAGTGAGTACCGGGGTGTTTGTGGTACAGCCGCCGATCAGTTACACACTGCAAACGCAGCATATAAAACACTGTAGCGCGTCCTGCTTCTGTAACGTTACCGTATACGCACCGCACACGCATTGCACACGGATTATGTGTGAAACCTGTGGTAAAAGGATGGGAACAGACTTTTCTGTGGTGAGTTGGCTGAAAGTTTAGCCTATTTATCCTAGCTAGCCTCTCATGCGCTGGCTCAACTCTGTCTCCTTCCCATCACGTTTTCTGACAGTCGATAACTTATCGCAATCATAAAAACTAACTCCGGGGTTCTTATTGCTGTTGTTAGAACAGCCGTGTGTTACACAACACACCATCACGCTGTTTAAAAAAAAAATACAGTGATAATACCATGGATAATACCGACGCTGCCTCGCTTGTCAATTAACAGACTGACAGTTGCCGTGGTTTCTATGTCAACAATATGGCCGCCGCAAACATTGATGACGCAGATCGAATAACATCTATAGAACTGTCAATCATCTCACGTGGTTGAACGTGACAATAATCCTGCCCTTCTGCATGACGCGCTCCTGTACTTCCTCATTCTGACCTCCGTGATAAAGCTTTTCGAGTGTATGTGGTTTGTGGGTGATTTTCGTGTGATTTGGGATATTTTCATATGAATAAAGAATGTTTACAGTATTGCTAAGCAAGGTGTAGCTATTAGCTGCATATAAAATGCCAAATATAACATTTATTTCAACATCTTTTTTTTACTTAAAACCATTTTAAACCGCGACAGGAATATGATACAAATACTCAATGGTGGTTTAAAGTGAGCTTTAAGTAGTGTAATATTAATCTTTTAAATTGTGTCATGTATCTTGATGCTACTTGCTCTAATCCACCTGCTGCAGGAACTTTTCTATTCCATAATCTTATTTGTTAATATATATATATATACATAGTTTTTCCTAACAATACTTAAGATAATAGGTGGATCTTGATATTAAGTACAAACTAAACCACCTGGATCCTAGAACTGCAGTCCTGAAACCGCTGCCGCCGCTATATCATCCAGTTCGGTAGGTGGCGCTCTCACAAAAAAACTAGGGTCCTGGAACTGCGGTCCTAGAACTGGGGTCCTGAAACTGCAGGTTGTGCAGGAACATACTACTGGAATTTACCGTCAATACCGGGTAAAGAGTTAACAATAACAAGACTGTTGTGGAATACAGCAACAGGATGTTGTGTTAGAATTAAAGCAAGATTTGTACATCTCTGGGGTCGGCAATCACGCCGGCGTGATCTGCTCGCTTTTTTTCTTATCAGTGCAAAAGAGACTCAAAATACTCGGTTGATTTTGATTTTACATTTAAGTGTTATACATCATTAGATCCTGTTAAGTTTCTATTTTTTTTGTGGATACTCACAATAAAAACAAAGTGTTGTGCTTTTCACCAAATAAAGAAAAACAAACATGATGCGAGTTCTGCGTTCTCTCTGTCAGTGAAGTCCATTCTGAAACGCGTCCTAAGTTTAACTGTAACTCCGCGATTACTTGTCACACAGGCACAAGAGATTTTTCTTTATGAAGCTTGAATTCTTTTCTTTTAAATGAAGTAATTTATATAAAAAACAAATATTCTCAGTTTATGCAATCTGTATGAAAAGAGAGTGCTGTCAGTATTTTTTTCCCAGCTCATTACACTTCATTACGCGTTAATCTGACACGCCCACGGAGGACGCGCGCTATTCAAACGCAAATGTCGAGGCAAGCCATGACAATGCCCACATCAGCCGTTCCACCCATAGACAGTATAAGAAGTGGACAGAGCCATCTCATTGGAACTCAGTTGAGACAGTTGAAGCCCATTTTTAGCGATTTCTGAGCACTTCCGTTCCTGACGCGCAGACTCAAACCGACTCAAACTAAGCTTGATGACGTGAGCAACCTGTCTGACAGACGTTAATCTTCTAGTAGCTGTGCCTGAAAATTGCCAACGTTAATCTTGCAGAGACGGGGAACTTGAGCAAAGAGTTCTATGGCATGAGTGAGCAGGAAGGAGTAAGTATTCCGTTGCTTTTATGGACTCATTATCTATGGGCTTCTCCCTTGACGGGACGTCCCCCCGATTGCCTGCGAGCTTCTCCTGCTGTCTGTACGGTAATTTCTGTACAGCGCGACAGAGAGTCGAGTGGTTATGACGCAATCGTTAGCCTATTTTTACTAAATCTGTTTCTACGGGGCCATAATGTATAGAAGGTAATGGAGCCCTTTATACATTGTCGTGTTTCTTTAGAAATAAATAATGGACAAATGGAGTCTTTAAATGCCTCAGATGTAAAGTTATTCGCTGTCAAAGTGACGCCAAAATGAATGGGAGTCAATGGAAATGCTAACGCAAGTGAAGTTCTGCTACAACATGGCGGCACCCGGCCGGCTTCAACTTCCGGTCGATGGATTACCCCCTTGGTTCCACCGCGGCGGTAAAATGTGTGGTGTATTTGCTGCCTTTTACCGCTAAGAGGCGCTACAATCATAGACTCTGAAAAGTGTTCGTTTATTCCGGTTTATTCTCTCTAATGCGTAATCTGCGTAATTCAGAGCGATTGAAAGCTGGTAGCAGAAGAATTCAACAAGTGAAACGTAGTTAAAATAATTCATAATCACAATACTGAAATTAGGCTACTGAAATGTAATTGAATAAATAATGAAAACATTTCAACATAAAACATTGCAATAAAAACATTTAGGCTACATCAAAGAGGCTTTACAACTTTAACAGCGTACAGACGGTAGCTCAGCTGATCAACGCAACAACATGAACTTCGAGGAGCTTCAATAGACCCGAGATCGAATCTCAATGTAGCATAGGCCTACCTGTTGTTAACCGATGTTGTCCTACAGCGTTTATATTTTCCCACCTTGATGCTTAAATAGGTAACTGTTTATATCTGTTTACTTATTTAAAGTCAAGAGTTTTGTTTAATTATCATTGCAACATAAATTTGCTACATTCCTGTAGAACCGCAGCCGCTGCACAAACGACAAAAACTGATGAAGGAAGATTGTCAGCCGATTGCATCAGAAAATGAAAATGAAGAAGCTCGTCTTTAGTCTGCTAAATTATTGTGTAATGTAAAAGAACACAAAAATTACTTAAGTTTGAAACCAAGTTCGAACATTTCAAGGTTTAAATTTTTTAATTTAAAACAGGGTTGCATCGGGTTTAGAGTTTATTTCTTTTGCGATGCAAAATAAGAAACACTAGGCTAATCTTATTCTTGCGACATTTTAAATTTGTATTGCCAAGGAAATTACAGCTAAATTAAACAACAGTACTAAACGAAAATTGTCCAAAGAAACATAATTAAATTAAAAACATGCGTTTCTCTTTGCCTCTCTCGCGCTGGATCTCTTTTTAACAAGTTTATTTCGCTGCGCGCGCCGGGTCTCTCTCTCTCGAAATTAAACATTTCAGGGTAAAAACACATCATACAGCTGATAATACTGTACATGTCGCTGCGTGTCAGCCATACAAATCACGAAAAAATTATTTAACCTTTAATTGTTGCTTCAAAGACACAGCATGCCTTGTTGAATTCACCTTACAATAACTTCAATTGAAATTTTGTGTGAAAAAAACTTTAAATAGGCTACAATAAATAAACTACAATATTTATAATTTAATAAGATATGGGGTCTACATTTGGACACAGATTTATCCTTACAATAATTTTGCCTGCTCATCAGGCTGGCTATCCGACACTCTCCATATGAAAGAGGAACATTAACACCTTTGTCCAGCAACTGTCCCTCCGACCCCCCCACAGGCTATCGGAGTCTGAGGCTGACTTAACACAAAGAGAAGTCGCAATTCACACTTAAATCGCTATTCTAGACAGTGTTGATAATGAAGGAATTAAATGATTTAAGTTACATGTAGCCTAGTGATATTTCTGTCATAAAAGTTTATTACTAAATATTTCAATAATTGATTAAATAAAACTGATTTGGGCCAGCTTTTTCCAAGCAAAACTAAATATAATCTGAAAAAAACGCATGTTAATTTGTTGTCATGAACAAAATGTTCAACTCAATATTAAATTCTACAGGGATCTTTGGATCCTTACAAGGCATGCAATTTGTGAATTAAGTTTTTATTTTATTTTGTATTAGGCTATTCAAATAAATATCGAAACACGGTGCTTCGTGGTAATGCTGCTAAATTAAATAACATTTATAGAATAATTATGAACTTAAATGAAACAATATCGCATTCGCACCATTTCGACAAATACATTATTTGATCTGTTTTTACATTTTAATTCAGGGCGATTTAGCCTACATTTAATTAGGGCGAGATTTTCACCCTTGTCTTGTCATTTTCTCATTGGGAAGCGCTCACATTGCATGTTTGAGTAGATCCTCTGTACCTCTCGTTTTCATATGGATTAGCCTACTACACAATCAGATAACATTTATTAGCCTAAATATTTAGACTATAGAACTGGGGTCCTGAAACTGCAGGTTGTGCAGGAACATACTACTGGAATTTTCCGTCAATACCGGGTAAAGAGTTAACAATAACAACACTGTTGTGGAATACAGCAACAGGATGTTGTGTTAGAATTAAAGCAAGAGTTGTACATTTTCTCATCATTTACTCACGGTCACGTAATTTCAAACCTGACTTTATTTCTTCTTTGAAACACAAAAGAAGATAGGAGATTAAGCTGTCTTCGTCCATACAGTCTGTGGGGTCCAAAACAACATTTGTCCCCATTAACTTTCATTGTGACACGAATGTTACTAAAAGGTACAATTTTTGGAGAATTATCTTCTTTTTTCTATAAGCTATTCAAATGTATGCAGTATGACTTAATTAACTGTAAATGGACAGCGTTATACTGCTCCATTTTGAATAATTTAGAAAGCCAAATCACACAGAATAATAAAGAGTGAATCATTGTGGTGTTGGCACGCAATAGTCAGTGTGGAAAATATCACAATGATAATGCACGGCCCACATGGGTTCAGAGTAGTGGATGTAGGCTAATCCCACACGTAATGCCTACAAGTCTGCTCGTGATGGCCTGCGTTCACACCACCTAGTAAAGACTCAGACAGTGGGTGGCTCGTGTGGGCGAATGGGCATATGACTGTAGTAAGACTGAGTTCAGTGAGCTTTACCACCGGTAAGACAGAGCGGCCAGTGTGTGTAGGTGGGCCATGCTGTTACTGGCTCGCTCAGGAAGGAGTGTACAAAGTGAAAAATACACATGATCTGAGGAGGACAGACAGAACTGTATTTGTATTGAACATTTTCTGTCACATGTTATAATTGAGCTGTAGCTCTACATGTCTGGCTTTATCTGGAATGAATCTTTTCATTTTGCAGAAGGACGCTTTGTGAGCGCACTGTCAAAGGTGTGGATAAACGCAGTTATTTAAGTGCTAGTTTTGCTCGGCAGGATATCGTCGACACAAAAGAGAATGACATACAAAATTGTTTGTCGTTCAAAAGGGGAAAGAAAGAGAATCAATCTGAATTAAAGCCTCAGAATTGGGCTGTTTCTATGACAACCGAGACAATGCAGCGGATGTGCCCACAGAAAAATATAACTTTCTATTCAAGGTACAGAAGAATAGCATAATTTCACTTTTATAACATTAAGATCACCCCTTGAGCAGTGGTATTTACTGTGCAGTACTGCCTATAAAAAGGTTTAAACTAAAATAATGTCTGCCTCCTTATGTGGAATATTACATGTAATGAGGCTATATGATTGGGCAGTGTTGTGCTCTCACATTTGTACTTGATTCACTGCTTTCAGCCAGGCTATGCAACACAGTGAACTATTTCTCCAGCTGTGCGATCATGTCTCTATGTTAGAATCAAGCCAATCACAACAGCCAGTCTTTGGCACTTATGTCATCAGTCTTAATAGAAAGAAATGAAACCGCATGCTTTTAACTAAAGCTGAAAGTCAGAGTTAGACTGAAGTTTTGTTCTGTGAATAATTTTTACTTTGGTTATCCATTAAAGAGTAAATCTCAGACATATTTTGATGATGCATTAGAGAGAAGACGCTTTAGTGCCATACAAGCATTGACCATAAAGTAAGGGTCACACTTTAGATTAGGGTCCAATTCTCACTATTAACTATGACTTTTGCCTCAATAAACTCCTAATTTCTGCTTGTCAATAGTTGTTAAATTTAGGAATTGGGCAGGATTAAATGATGTAGAAAATGGTCATGCAGAAAAAGGCATTAATATGTGCTTCATAAAAAGCCTAGTAATATGCATGTTAATAGTGAGAATTGGACCCTAAACTGATGTGTTACCAAGTTAAGAGTTAATATGGACAGTCAACTGGTTAACACATAATAGAGACAGACAGGGTGATGATCTGCAGTGTTATTTTAGTACTTTAGAATTATAGTATTATTTGCCTGGCTTATGCTACTCCGAGCTATGTCTGAACTTTGTATTTTGAGCACTTCTTGCGTTGCTTTTGCCTCTTCACGATGACTCGCTTGGTTTAGTCCTCAGTTGTAAGTCGCTTTGGATAAAAGCGTCTGCTAAATGACTAAATGTAAATGTAAAATGTAAATGTAGTACTACCAATCTGAATGAAGCATTCCAGAGAGCTGTGTAATAGTAAACACCAACATATTACACATACTGTTATAAAGTCAACCCTTCTGTTTAAAATGTTGGCATTTAGAGATCTTGACAAAGACAGACCATCTGATATGTAAAGCATGTTGCATTCTCCACAGTGTAAAACTCGCTTTAATGCAGTTAGCATGGCCAGGCACCATTTTCACTGAGCAGCAACTAGCCGACATCATAATGAAATAACAGAAAGGTCTATTCTATTAGCCCCAAGTCTGTAGCTTTCTTTGAGAGATAACTAGGGCCATTAGCTGGCAGGCATTTTTAAGCAACAGGACCTCTTTCTGAAAATAGCAAATCACGCGGCCATCTAAATCACAGTAAATGCCAACTACAATCTGATCATTTTAATGACAAAGTCTGCAGTGTTGTTATGACACAAATAATAATAGAGGTGCACATACTGAAGACGAGGCTGACGAGACAAGAAAATGTCATTTTATTTTTAAAACAGGGAAAAGGAAATTACAAACCAATGCAGAGGTTCATAGTCATGGCTCTTGTCATAATGTCCCTCAAACCCTCAAAGCACTTGCACCTGTGGCTAAACAAATAATGGCTGGCGTGGCTCTGAAGTGAGTCTTTTTAACTGTAGTATATTAATAGGTCACTAAGGACCTCTATGCGATGTCAGAAGTTGGTCAACACCCGATAGCTGCAAAATCAATCTGCCTGGTTTATATATAGACACACACATAGGCCTATATGTACAGTCCAATATATATATATATATATATATATATATATATACACACACACACACACACACACACACACACACATATGTATACATTGGACTGTCATATACAAGTTATCAGTTATCAGTGTGCCTACTGATTGAACCATATTTTATACATAGTGGCTGGTTTAAAAAGTGATGCTTTGCTTTAATACCATAACAGGTGGCTGCCAGAGTCAAAACTCTTTATAAAAAACATGATTCAAACATAGCTGGGAGTTTGGGAATGAACGTTTGCAAATACCCAAACTGAAGCAAAATATCAGCCGTGATGATATTTAGACAAGTTTATAACACCTTATTTTGCAACGTGGTAGTAGGCTATTTTCTGTGAATGTGCAAGACTTCCGATTCATTAGCTACTAAAATAACTAAGAATAACAAAGTGCAGTAAACTATAAAACTATTTTTTGCTACAAACCAGTGTTTATAATTATGACAATAATATGAAGTGAATTACTGAATATAAAATTACATACATTATATATTAGTAAGTACTGTATATTGTCTCTCACATTTTTAAATATATGAAGACTCCTTATGTATTATTCAATATATTAACTGTATAATATTAACACCATATATTATTCTGTATATTTTCAAATATGCTCTGAAACCATTCATATATAGGGAAATATATTTTCTTTTCATAAGAGAACCCCAGACAGTAAAATGTGATTTTGTAACATCATGATTTTTTAAAACATGTAATATCACTCACTTCATTCATGTTTTTAGTCTAAACATTTTTTTTATTATTTGCCTTAATTTCATTATTAGAGCTACTAGCAACGTTAGGTCGAATTCACTGTAAAGATGTACAATTAGTTTCATTCATGGTGTTAACATGAAAAATGAGCCATAATCTAGTGGAAGATTGCTGCAATCTCCTGGACAAACAAACTAAAGACACAGGGCCCACGACCGATCTAAATGATCCAGATATAAATGTATTGCCCATTTTTAATGGGAAAGTGCCCAAGCAACAATCACTCGGCAAGATTGCTCAGCAACATTGCTCAAAAAGTTGCCCTGTGTATCATCACCTTAAGACTTAATAACATGAGATTTTAACAAAAGCCACTACATTTCACTCAATCAGACATCATTTCAATTTATTTATTTATTTTGTTTAGATATAGTAAGTGTGAGCTTAGTCATCAATGGTCTCGGTCGCCATTTTGTGAAATAGGCCTATTCGAGGCCGAATCTGATCAGAAAATACAGATGACCAAGCTGATCAATCAACTTTGCCAGCGCGACTGGACCAGATCGTATCAGATTATTAAGGTTTTATTTCATTGGGGACAACACATTACTGATTTATAGGCCTAGTAGGCCTACTGTCTTTTTTACGCGTCACACCGGCGCTATGGGTGTGAGAACACTAAACTATGCATTTGTGATCGTAGAAACGACAAACAAGCGCTACTCTATACTGCTCAAAACTCGCGTTTGAATTGTCAGTAGCTAATTCTTAAAATATGAAAACATACTTACAGGCTGTGTCTGTGACGTGCCAGAATGTACATGCAAAGAATTGCCCCACTTTTTATAACCAGCCTTTGTGCACAGCCGGCCTTGTACTCTCCCAGGTTCTGGAAACACTTCTCCGAAAAATGCGCAGCACACAGTCGAATATTTTTGTTGTAGCCTACTGTTCTGGTATTTATCAGGCTTTCGCAACGATAAATACAGTGTATCCACATGGCGGCGCCGGCGGCAACAATAATACAGCAAGAATAAAAGTTATAATAACTCTGCCCCCACATACTGACGCGTTTTAGGAAGGCGTGGCTGAGCCTTAACTTTTATAAAGAATATCTCTTTAGGTTGACACTTTGAGCTTTGACTCTGCAGATCTTATACTTGCACTAACAACATAACACACTAAAGGAAAAGGAAAACAAGAAATCACATAGGCTATGACCCAGGGAATGATTCAATGACTTGCTCATAAAGAGAGGCTTTGTCAGAAATTGCACTCTCTTGGTACTTTTTTAGCACTTGCAAAGCACTTATTTTGAATAATTACTTTTGCGAGCGCTAAAAAAGTATACCGTATGAATGTATGTTGTAGGCCTACTAATGGCCATATGTTATCATTGTCATGTGACCTACCAGCGTTAGTTGCATCGCTTCATTACCATTCACAAATCCTCTCCGTGGCCTTATGGGATAGTAAAGTATCCATTTATATGCACACTTCAGAATTTCACCGGAAGTAGGCTACTTTTTGCCTACTCTTTTACTGTGAATTCGGTCATACTTCTTTTGTTTTATACTGTTCGTTTTCTTATGCTGTCTTACAATTCGGTTTCGCGGAAGTATGCGATTTTGGACACAGCCAAAGTTACCGTTCCTCAGTGAATCAGTATTTTTGAACAAATCGGTTGGGTAACACTTTAGAATACGGTTCCTTCGTTAATGAATAACTACTCAAGAACCAATGAGTAACACCATATTAACAATCTAGTAACTATTATTAACTAACAAGAAACTCTAATTATCAAACTAGTAAGTAATAGCGCACAGATGAAAGTGCAGTTCACTATTAACTAATCAATAACTACTATTTTTTTAATGCTTCCCAGAGAACTACTGAAAAAGTTTATTAACAATCTAGTAACTAATATTAACTAAAAAGAAACACTGATTAACGAATTAGTAAGTAATTTAATTTAATGCTTCCCAGAGAACTACTGAAAATGTTCATAATTTATGCAAAACTAATCAATAACCAGTGCAGGACAAATGACTAGCACAACATTAACATTTTAACTGCTACTGTAAACAATACACAAGGTTATTTACATGATCAATTTGTAATAGCATAGCAGACTTATGATTTGGGAAAGCTGTTAATAATTGGCCTATGCTGTCTATTTATCAACTGAATAATTTTAAAGAAATTGATTTTTAAATGCAGTTGTCGGGACCTTACTTGTCCTGTGGCCAATTTTCCGGCATTCCTCTGGACTGGCATTGAATCACTAGAGTCATGGTGAGTACTGGAACATATTGAGTCATCAGCCACCCAAATACCTTATACAGTTATTTTATTATTTAACCTACCTCCCCAAAAAATATGTTTTTATGTATGTCTCCTAGCTCATATATATATATATATATATATATATATATATATATATATATATATGTGTGTGTGTGTGTGTGTGTGTGTGTGTGTGTTCGCAGATCTTGTGAGTGAGAATATTCTACACTTTATTGGCTTTTCATTAGTAACTACTGAAAGAATCATGGGAACAAACTAGTAATTACTCAAGTGTTACTACATACTTCTATGGGAATTACTAATTATTTGGATCCGTATTCTAAAGTGAAGATCATGGGAACTAACTAGTAATGACTCAAGTGTTACTACATACTTCTAAAGAATTTTTCTAAAAGTATACTATTTAAAAGTTCACCAAAAATCTCAAACGCTTGAAATGACTTTTGTTTTTGGTTGCACAAATCATGACTAGATCATGTAGTCACACTTGAGTCATTACTAGTTAGTTCCCATGATCTTCACTTTAGAATACGGATCCAAATAATTAGTAATTCCCATAGAAGTATGAAGTACCACTTTCATCTGTGCACTATTACTTACTAATTCGTTAATCAGTGTTTCTTTTTAGTTAATATTAGTTACTAGATTGTTAATAAACTTTTTCAGTAGTTCTCTGGGAAGCATTAAAAAAATAGTAGTTATTGATTAGTTAATAGTGAACTACCACTTTCATCTGTGCGCTATTACTTACTAGTTCGTTAATCAGAGTTTCTTGTTAGTTAATAATATTTACTAGATTGTTAATATTGTGTTACTCATTGGTTCTTGTGTAGTTATTCATTAACGAAGGAACCGTATTCTAAAGTGTTACCATTGGTTGATTATATGACTCACTTACTGGCGTTATGATTGAAAAAAAAATGGAGGATCGTTGCACAATGAGTGTTACAGTTCCTAACTTTCTAAATTATTAACCTTTCTAAAATTGGTTGACAGAGCTCTAAATCTACACAATACAAGTCCTTGCTGGACTTGCAGAAAAAGCTTGGTCAAAAGACTGATGTAAATTCCTCACTGCTCCTGCTAAATGGCAACAATCATAACACCTGTGAACACATGGAGAGGGGTGGAACTGTGCATCTCATAGACTGCCATCTGAAGATGCCCTCACACCACATGTAGGCTACTGATGATCTTGTATTAAAAGCTGTCACATAATCACATTTCTATAGTTGCCACGAAATTTCAATGATCATTCAGAGCAAGGTTAGAGTCAGTTAGAGTCAGCATTGTGTGTAGTTCAGTTGTAGTGTAACACAACAGAGTTTGACTCATATTTATGATTAGGACCCACAACTCCTACAGTGAGCAAATGCCAGTAATGAGTTGTATCACTGCTGCCCGGTATGGTGTTTAAATTTAGATCTGGTATTCTCGTAGTTGCGAAGTCTAACAGTCTGGAAACTCAAAGGTACATGCCTCTCAGCATGTCGCAGATTAAATTTCTCATGTGCCTGACTGATGCAGAACTGACAGAACAGAAAATGTGATTCTGTTCTCCACACTATGTTAAAGTACCATACGAAAAAATAAGTGAGAAAATCGGAAATCCAGTCTGAAGTTATTGTAATATTAATTGTTTTAATATCTATTAAAATGTATTTATTTATTTACGTATTTAGTTAAATATGTGCATTTAAAACAACCTGCAAAGTAAAATACCTAATGTGACAAAAAGGAGTCTTTCATCAGAGATTATTTTTGTTTGGACCAACAGAGGGCGCTATCAATTTTCTTACTCTACTAATTACTTGTTCACACTAGACTAGTAACGCCATTGGAAATTGGAGCAGGTTAATCACCATGGATTAATCACATATCATCATCATGTTGCCATGTGTTGCGTGCTGTTTTTTAAACATTGTCTAAAAACGTGGTGCTCATGGCGCGAGATGCTAATAAGAAACATACACAAAAACCTTTACAATGGTACAATAGTTCATCACAGTATTACACTTGACAATGGTCAAAATACAGAAAGTCATAATTGACCGTTCGCAAAAGCCACGCCCCCTAGTTATTGTTACTACGCCCGTCAAACAAATGGTCAAACACGACCAGCGCCACAGATTGCCATGACGGGAAAACTAGGTATAAGTTAACGTTACCCGTGCGTGTCAGTGACCTTTTTTGGAGCAATACCTCAGCGATATCCTCCAGATCGAGGCAAAAGGGGTTACAGTATGCAGTGGAGGGATATATTCAAAATATAAAATACACAATGAAGGAGACACGACTACTATCGAGGCGAATGCTTATACCGGTTTCAAGCGCAATCTGAGAAACCGACCTGTACCTCAAATGCAACCAGCACAGCCTTGAAGAAGATTTTATAAGCTGGTTCAGTGGCTAATGTTTGGAGTTAGAAATATATAACTCGCGCTTACGGTGTACATTTTAGGACATCCTCAGACATCAGACATATGAAAACAAGGCATCATGCCTCAGACTAAAAGGCTTCAGTCATTGGACAAAACGGCATCGCGCCTCAGACTGAAAAGCTTCAGGTCTCAGGAAAAACAATGTCAGGTGTCAGGTCTCGTACAATTAGGCATCAGAGAAACAGCCTCAGACAAAAAGGCATCAGACTAAAAGGCATCGGACGAAACGGCATCAGACAAAACAGCCTCAGACAAAAAGGCATCGGACATAAAGGCATCGGACGAAACGGCATCAGACAAAACAGCCTCAGACTAAAAGGTATCAGACGAAACAGCCTCAGACAAAGAGGCATCAGACTTATAGGCATCAGACGAAACAGCCTCAGACAAAAAGGCATCAGACTAAAAGGTATCAGACGAAACAGCCTCAGACAAAGAGGCATCAGACTTATAGGCATCAGACGAAACAGCCTCAGACAAAAAGGCATCAGACTAAAAGGCATCGGACGAAATGGCATCAGACATCAGACTTTTTACTTGAGCGCGGTGACTTCTCCAACGGCGGGGGGGTTGGGGGGTTGGACGGACTTTTGACTTGAGCGCGGCGACTTCTCCAACGTGGGGGGGGGGGGGTTGGGTTGGACGGACTTTTGTGGACGGACTTTTGAATTGAGCGCGGCGACTTCTCCAACGGGAGGGGGGGGGGGGGGGGTTGGGGGGGGCCTTAGAAGTCGCCGAGCTCAAGTCAAAAGTCCGTACACCCCCCCCGTACCCCTTTTCCCCCCGCTACCACGCCCCTGTGTCACGTCGTTATTTTTCGACATAATATCTGTTATTTCGATATAATATCTCGTTATTTCAACATATTAACTTGCTATTCATAATGGTTTTCTATGGGAGAAAAATGCTAAACGTTTAATTAAATGCATTGCGTTCATATTCTGGGCTCATCTGATTTTTTGGTAGTATAGCCTAGCCTTTATTATGATTTTAGTATCATAATGATTAATACATGCACGCACAATTATCTGTGAACTTGATATATGTTGCAGATATGTTTTACTATGCATACTATATTATGCATAACTAGCTATTGCTTGTATGTTGGCAAACTATCGATAGTTTTCACGATCGTGAAGTTAAAGCGTTCTTTCGAGCTATTAGACTGAAATCTCATTCTAATTTTTAGTCTAACTGTATTACTAATCGTTGTTAAATTAAATGATTTTGCCTGGTTCTGCCTTAAACTATATTCATGTGTTTCAGTCAATCAAGAATGGATACAGAGAAAGGCCTAAGTATCCTGCATTTAACTTGGCTTGTGTGTCCATATAAATATATTATGCTTTAATTGCTAAATGGTATAGGCTTCTATCATGTTCTGTTTCCTTAACTACAGAATGAATGTTGAAACTTACTTCAGAATGAAAAAAAGTAAGTAATGTGCCTTAACTTATTTGTAGATGAAATTATAAAGTTGCTTTTTGACAGTGGCTTCAAACAGATTCTGGATACAAAATCAGGTAATCTTTATGCTTGTAATCGTACTGCAGTGCCCAGTACTGCTTTGATAATTCTGATGTTAAATATACAATATCCCAATACAAATGAAAAATGTTTACAGCAATGTTAAATCAAGCAGTTTTAATCAAGCAGTCTAATAGCTCGAAAGAACGCTTTAACTTCACGATCGTGAAAACTATTACTTTTACTGAATTACTGAACTATTTTAACTTTAACTATTACTGAATGGTCTATTACTTTTCGTTTAGATTTTTTTCGTTTAAAGACATTTCAAGCTTTCTATAGATATATTTCTGTGAGGCATACACTGAGTTTAACTTTATGATGAGGTGCACTCCAGTTCGCGTGCAGTGCAAGTGACCGCGCCGGCGCCTCCATGTCTCCATGATTATATTGTCTGCTGCTATATTTGCTTCTTATTTATTAAATCCAGGCAATTGGTTGATGAAAAATGTATTAAAATTAAGATACAATTTATACAAAACGAAATTCACTTTAAAGAAAGGCTTTCTACAAAACAAAACTTAATAAAGTGGTCAAAATCATGTCTGACCCATATGTTGCGCATCCTATCTTACTCGTGCTGTGTTTACTTTTCATAATCAAAATGGAAAAAAAATAACATTATAATATTTTAACAAATATGAAACTAAATGCTCTTATTTAAAACCAGACCATTCTCAGTTGTAACTGAGTTGTAACTGTTCAAATCGCTTAAAACAGACGCGATAGCTGATTCGAATGAGTGATGTTCGACGGTGGCATCCATCTTTGTAATGTAGGCTACAAAATCTGCTTCAAAATCCCAGCGCTGTCGTCATCGTGTAAAGCCCGCCCCCAACGTTTCTGATTGGTGCCGCGATTTTGGCGGATTGGAAATGGGTTTGAATGAGCTCTTTGCCAGACTAACTTTCAGAGCAAATTTAAATTTGCCGGAAGTTGTCTGGGTTTTCCCAGGCTACAGGGTAGGGCAATCTGATTCTGAATCACTGACTAAATTGGATGTCATGCTTGCCCCTCTCCAAAAAGCTCAATAGGAGATTGCATCACTCAATGTGGTGAGATTAAATTTGCATCGGATAAAGCAAATGACAGGTTTTTCTGGTTGAAGAAGGCCTCTTCGATTTAGATGGCTAACCTTCACTCACCTTTTCCAATCTCAGCTGCGGTAAACAAGACAGTTCAACAGGCAGAAGTGGACAGGCTAAGTGGCAGAGGTCCTATTAAATTAATCAGGCAGGCGAACACTTGGCTCATTTTGGATAGATTAAAAAGGATTATAAATAGAACGATTCAGAGTGTTGCTAATATTGAATCCTGTGTGGTTGCTGAAACTGGCAGGAGCAAGGATGGTCAATCTCTTATGCTGGCCTGTGGCATCACTTTCAGGTCACCAGTCCCTGCCTCCACATGTGTAAACAGCAAACGATAAGAGCTGCCGATGCGCTGCGAACATTATGTTGTCTGGAAAAGCAGTGAAGAGTGGAGAGACAGTTAACAGAAAGAGGAAAGTGTCCAGCTTTGGAAATGACGAATATTTTCCACAAAGTCATTTTCACCAAACCAACAGCATCATGGGTACTTCATCACCCTGAAACTTGTTTATATGTCTCGCATAGAGTTCACGTCTGCACTCTTCCTGGCCAAGAATAGAAACAGGACTTACATCTGACATTTGGCAAATCACCACATGGACTCAGAAAGACAGATATTTTCAACCCAGGCTCATTGGAAAAACATTTTCTGCAGAATTATACATTACAACTTTATTGTCCACCAAGGTTGAAATTTCTCTTTGACCACACCAGCAATCAAAAACAAAAAACACATAATACACAACACAAAAGTTAAAATAATCAATCAAATCAATCAATCAAAATAAACCATCTCAGGTCATGTAACCTTATTATGATTAATATGTCACAGGTAAAAATGATCTTTTCTGATCTGGCAATGTTTAATATACTGTAAATAAATAACGTACCACACTTGACCCTACCCTAATCTAATCAATAGTTAACAAAAGCAGTAACTTGTATGTATAGGTATATGTTTGGACTGAGTTTTGCTAAAATGTAGATAGTCTTTCCAATGAGCATTTATTTCTCTTTTATAATACAAAATGTACATAACATCGACAGAGCTCACAGTTACAGCTTGTTGATAGTTCAATCTGCCCTGTTATCCAGCAGTACCGATCTGATCCTAAGAGAACTAAAACAAGGCCAGAGAATCTAAATATAGTTCCTGTCATTCACAGTATTATTAGGCTTGACCTACGAATGACTCAGGCTTTTTTTGTAAATATTCTTTTGCGCTGCTGCCATTCAAAAACACACAACCATGACCATTCATATCCCTCAAGGGGTTGCTAGTAGCAAAATAATGTTTTGACAGTTCCAAAAGCAATTCATGTTTTGTAATATTTGCGCAAATGTTTTATTTTAAGATTACATTAGGGAACGTCTTGAAAACGTCTGTATTGGGAACTCTACTTGAAGGTAAATAATCGGCATGTTGTTTTTGGACATTACGAGTCTCCCTTTCTTTTTCAAAGGATGAACAACCCTGGATGTGATATTATGATCATACGCTTTAATAGCCGAATACCCATGCAAGAGACATTGGGAGAATAGACTTGATCTGCTGCCTGTGAATTATTGCCTCGTGGCAAGAATCAGCAGCAACATGACAGGAATTGCATGGGGCAATGTGACACGCGTGCCGATATTTAAAAAAAAGCAGCTAAGGCTGGGGACACGACAACAGTGAGAGCTATACATTCAATGCCAAACAGGCTTAATTTACAGTCGTAGCGGGAAGGCTGATGTTTGGCGTCACTCAGCGGCGTGTCTATTTTTGGCGCACTGAATGTCTATATATAGCATACTTGTAAGGTCATCTGGGTCACGTTCTCCAGTGTCATCTCACCATTAAAAGGATATGGCTGGCTAAAAGGGATTGTGGTTAATCTTCCTGTCTCACTAAATGTGAAATGTGTTTTAGGCTGGTTATTATCCCAGGGGATGGGATTATTATTCTATATCTCTAAAACCTGAAGATGGCCTGAAAAAAAAAAACATGAATGTGGTTAAGCACTCTTTTGCTTTCTCAATGTCATTCTATCTTCTTCTCTATTTATATGAGTGACCAAACAAAGCTTGTTTATTTCAGTTAAAACAAAATCAATAATACAGCATACAAACAAATTATAAATCCAAATTCTTTTTTATCACCACTACCGTGTTTATCACCACTACCTTGATTGCAAACAAGACATTCAAACTGAATTGCATTAAAATAACAGAAATGTATAGAAAATAATTTTCAAAATTCATTAACCAAAATCATGAGGTAGTTGTCAATTCACCAAAAACTCTCAATGAGTCAAATTACTGCTTCCATTATTATAGACTATACATTATTATTATTATTATATTTAAATTCATTTTTGAAGTGATATTATAATAATTGTAAGTTATTGTTGTCCCTGATTCAAGAGGGTGCAGATTTTCCTTAATGTATATGAGTGACCAAACAGGGGTTCTTTTCTAATTGTCTTTATTTCAGTTCATTGATCACACAACTCGGCGGGGAAACAAAATGCATATTTATCAATAAATTTTTTAATCACTACTAATTATAATAGATTATGATTGCAAAAAAGATAATGCAATAGCATAAAAACAAATAAATAACATAGAAATATCTCATGTAGACACAATTATTGAATGCTTCACAGTGGTGCTAATATTTATTTGCCTAATATTTTACTTTTCGCTAAAACCACAAAAAAGTAAGCTAATTGTTCTTTAAAACAAAGAAATCCCTCAATGAGCTGATGTTAGTTTCAAGACTGTATAGTGACCTAAGCTCAGATGTTAGAGAGAGACTTTAAGTGGCACTCGTTCCTGGCAGTCTTTGTTTGGTGGCGTTGAATTCTGGTAGGACAGCCTCACAAATATCACAATAAGTATAACGCCTGTAAACAAGAACATATAATGTGATTGCGTGAACCGCAAATTGTGTTATCCTCTTCCGTTTCCAATCATTTCAGGATGTTTTGAATGAGCTGTGTGTCTCACCTATAAATCCCAAGGTCCCAAGCAAGATGCCCACTGTTGACTGAATAGTGGGCATGCCCTGAAGCTGTTTTGGTGCAGTTCTACAGTTCCCCCTCACGTTGCACGGGCAAACTGTCACTGTGAGAGAGACAATGACCATTGAGCTCTTTTTAAAGGCATTAGAAGGGGCAATGGTTGCACACAGGGAAATAGGAAATATTTATGGAACACTAGGTGAGGGTGATTGCATTGGAGAGGTCTCGTGGGAAACTAGAACTGAGAGAGAGAGAGAGAGAGAGAGAGAGAGAGAGAGAGAGAGAGAGAGAGAGAGAGAGAGAGAGAGAGAGAGAGAGAGAGAGAGAGAGAGGTGCCATTGCCCTGTGGCCATGCTATGCATCACTGGAGACTGTGTGAACAGGATGTTTCAGGAGAGAATCTATTAAACCAATGGATGTGAATGTAAATGCATGACAAAGGAACCACAAAAACACACAACATTTGTTCTCAACCTTTTTGATCAGAAGGCCACCCCAAAGATAATTCCTCTTGTATTTCTGCTGTAATTATGACAACGCTGCTTGTTTTTAGATTTTTTTTTTTTTACATTAACTTGTAGTGAAGATAATAGATTAATTTAATTTATTTAATTTATTTTATTCAAGATCCTGTGTTTTTCAATGAAAATAATAGTTATTGAGGGAAATAACTATTAAAATAATATTTTTAGGGTTTTTTAGTTGTCTTTTTTTTGTTGTAGTATTTTTAGCGTTTCATTTTTTCATTAGAATTGTAATCATTAAGTTTTAATTTATTTTTAATAAGTCATCCTGTGGCCCCTTGAGAACCACTGACTTAGAGGCCACATGCACACTGTAAAGTCAAAGATTGTATTTGATTAATATGAATGAATCAAACATTTTCTTTTTTCCCCAAGTGGTAACATCAAAGTCTCTGCACCAACAGGTTTGATTTATTTTTTAACCAACCTGTATGTATGTTTTATTTATTTTTAAATTAAATTAAAATTATGAAGTAGAAATTGTACTCTCAACTGCATGTACTCCATATTTTACAGTGTACCTTCCAGAGAAAATGTCAAAGAATGCAAAATGTCTAAACTGTTAAAATGTTTAAACAGACATCAATTAAACAAGAACAAAAATTCTCACCTATTCCTCACATTCTTACATCAGTGAGCTTTATGAGGAACAAGACTCAATTATTACAGATACTGACTACAGTAGAGCTAAATTGTTTCACAAAAATCCTCTGACTGAACAGTAATTAAGCTCATTTGTACATTTAAATAACACAAATGATGTAAATGCTTGTTTATCATTGACGTGGCTGAATTGCGTTTTTATGTGTCGGGGAAAAACTGTTAGAGATCTAAAATTAAACATGTCATTGTGACCTCCAATGAATATTACAGTCTCCAGTGAGCACATTAAACATTGTGTTCAGACAGCTGATAAATGCATTAATGTAATCAAATGGTACATGATTTCCCTCTTTATGCAAACATGCTCTCTTCAATCATTCAGTTTTATTTTAGTCCATGTATGTTACCTGGCAGATTGATGAATGTGCTTCTGGGAGGAGAGCTGCTGTCTGAGATGGTAAAAGGTACGATATAAACCTCTGGAGGCAGGTACGGGACATTTAAAGACAGGTTGGTGTGAGTGTCTGAGGAAACAATAGAATTCCAGCTTACATTTCTATAGGGTGCAACTTTATCATCCACTTTAGACATTCTTACTATAAGTAACTTTGCAACTACATTTCAACTACCAGTCATTAGAGAATCAATAGACTGTCTTCTTACACTTTATTGTGATGCTCTCCCCTCTACTGACTACCGTATATGTAACTTTGCAAGTAGATGTCAGCTTATTCTACTAACCCTAACCTTACTAATACTCTAATTTGCAACATGTCAACTAACTCTCATTATTCAAGCATAGCGTCAGTTCTGGCAGGTCATGTTAGTCAAGCTCACATCAGCTGACTCTCAGATGATCCACGTCTACCTATAGGAATATGACACCTACATATATAAGCTCCTTCTCATTATCAGCAGCTATCGTGTTCTCAGGAGCTAAATTCCCTCCTCCATCCCCAGCTCCTCCTCTCGCCCAGTCAGGATTTGGCATTCTGATTCCTCTCTGAATCAGACTAAATTCTCGAAATATGTTGTACATTCAAATATTGAATTAATGATATCTGCAATACATTCATGTTGGTTCCGTTCTGCTTACCCTAAGGGGGGTTATCGCTGCTCTCCCTGCTCTTATCCATGCTAGGCTGCATGGGTGCTCAGGGAGTTCTTGCTCTGAACAGAACCATACCACCAATCCAAACTATATTGTCAATCGTATTTGACGACAGTGGTCCTGACAGAAATGAGAGTTAGTTGACATGTACGGTATTTGCAAAGTTACTTATAGTTAGTAGAATGTCTAAAGTAGACTATCAACATAAAGTGTTACTAAGATTAGTCATAACGAACAATGTTATTGCTCTTATAACCTTACTTACCATCTTACTGCCTTGACAACATAAACATATTAGCAATGTGCCAAAACATATTGGCAACATGCTAAAAATACTAGCAACATCCTAAAACATGATAGGAGCAAACGTACATGGTAGCAACATGCTACACATAGCCTATTAGCTACATTTTTAAATATAGGCTACCAACGGTGTGATAAAACATTCTAGCAACATGTTAAATCATAATATCAATGTCTAGCTAGCTAGTTGTAGGCTATAACCATCTTTATAATCATCAAACTTTAAAATTCAGATAAGGCTTTCTCATTATTATCAATATTAACAATAAATTAATTAGGTGACCCAACATTAAGTTAAGCGGTTGAGTAATGCTGCTGAGTAAATCTTATGGAAAAACTCCTAACTGGGCCTAATCAGGACTTGGCTGTGTGACGCAGAAGCATGAACTCAGTCCAGTAAACAAGGGGGTGTTATCAGTCTCTGCTCACTCTTATCAATGGTCCAAGAAGCCCCACTAGTGTCCTTTGACACCAGTCATTTAATGTGCTAGTCAACAGGGTCACCAGTACTGAACTAACACATAATTATCTCTCTTGTCAGAGGTGACCAATATGTTGCCCATGGCCTCCACATCAGTTAATTCTACACAATAGAACAACTGTTTCAGGCCATGAATATTTACATCCCTCTCAAAAGAAGAAGAACAAAGATATATGACCAAGACCAAACTTCACATGTGTGCACATGCAATTCCTTAACGTGGCTTACTAAGAGTGATTTGAAAAAGATCAAGTTCAGTTTACACTTTATTATGAGCAGGGGCGTTTCCTCCGTGGAGGCAAGTAAGGCACTGCCTCAAAAAAATTGGATGAGAAAATAATCCATATTACAAAAAAAAAATTGCAAATATTACAAAATGTCAAAATCACTAGTTTTTCATAACACTATTCAACAGCGACACCAGCAGGTAAAGTTACAGCCGGAGTTTGCGTCTTTCTTGCCTTCCCTGAGCCCTTTGACTTTTAACAGACCCCCTAAAGCGTGCGGTGGGTTTAGTGGGTGGCAATTGAGAATGATTGGGGAAGGTCATGACTCATGTGAGAGGAGGCAATGCCCCCATCGTGCTATGATTGGATATCAGTGGTTATGATTGGTTCACACGATAAATCCTCCCTTTTATTTTTGTGCATGTTCCGCGTTTGTGAATCAGTCTGAATGAACAAAATGATGGAGTTAATGGGAAGACTAATTAAAAAGTGAGTAAACAGCTCAGCCACAAGATATCACCACTTTATGTCATGTCATGATGACTGTGGGGGTTTTTAGTGAGCGATCAGCTTGGTGAAATTAAAGGAAATTACAGGTAAAGGTACGCCTGTGACCAGTGTTTACCAAGCATGACTGATGATCCCAATATAAGTTGACTAAGAATTAAAAAGAACTGCTGAACATTAGTTCACAAATACAATGTTTACATTTATTACTGCCTTAAGTTATTATTTTGGAATATATTTAAAAATACTTAAAACATTAACTTGTTTTAAAAATTGCAATAAAATAATAAAATACAAGTTTCCTTTATAATGGTTTTTGATGGGAAAATGCTTAATGTGAAACTTTGTGCATTGCATTCATATGTTGGGTTCATCTGCTTGCTTGTACATACAGTACATATAGTAGTAGGCTATGTTTTTGGTCCTCCAATATCACAATTTTTATTAGTGCATTAGGAAACATTAACCATTTTCTTGATTATGATTTTATATGGGAGAATGCTTCACATGCAATTTAGTGTGTTGTATTCTAAGAATTCCTGTATATATTATGTATCACAAATAGGGTGTATACTGAATTTGGTCTTTTAATATCACAGTCTTACTACATTAGTACGAATCTGGTGAAAACATAACTGGAGGAAAGCATTGTTCTGCCCTCCAGGTGGGTATCCTATAGTCAACTAGTGAAAACTATGAATAGACCTTCAAACTTAAAAATACTTTTTAAATTCTTTAAAAAACGTTTAAATTCAGTTCAGTCAAGCCAACATTCAAAGTTTGACTATTGACAAACTTGCTGTTGTATTTAAAATCTACAATTGAATTGATGGATTTATTTGAGTTCTAATTCATAAAAAAAAAAAAATCCTTAAAATGTAAATTCTTAGGGTAATTCTGAGTCCTGTTTTTTTGGAATTGGAATTTAAAAGATATTTTCAATTCTAAATGTTGCACAGCAAGGTTATATATCTCCATCAGACATTAAAGACGATGTGCCCGTGTCATGGAACACAGCATACATGCAAAGACAGGGTTAAATATAAATGAAGACCTACAGATGCCATACTACGTCATCCCTTCCCATCATTCTTGACACACTTTCATTATAGAGCAGGTAAAGCTGGATGAGTGAAAAGTGAGGAGAGAGAGAGAGAGGTGAAAAAGAAACTCTCTGTTGGATGTCAAAAGATCAATTAGATGAAAAGTCAATGCAAGTACACATTTAGCTTCTTAACCAGCTGACACTAGCTGTGCGATCATATAAATTAAAGGCAACATAATTACCCCATGTTACTAGAGGAGGCCTTTTTTTCAATTAACAATGAAGAGAAAAAAAACCCCCTGAGAAATACTGAGATAGACCAAGAAGTGTGTGTGCAAAAAACAACAATGAGTGAACAAAATCTATTTGATTCTGGTCCGTGACTCAGATGCTGCAACTAAGTCAACTTACTCACCGGCATCAGCTTGGCACATTAATGATGCCTAAAGCTATCAGGAAGAGAACCATTATGCTTATTACATCCAAGATGGATTCGTCTGAAGACACTAGACTTGGAGGGCAATTTCCTTCTTTGTCAGTACACTCTTTTCCCTAGACCTGCACTGTGTGTGTGTGTGATTCAGCAGGTGTTAAGCATTATACCCATTTCCGATGACGTCTCAATCTGACTGCACAGACTCTACAGCTGTTTTTATTTTCATTTCAAATTTCTAATTTTATCCACATTGACGTCATTGCTAGAGGAGGTCAATGTAACTGGATATGTCAATGCTATTGCGGTTATACAACCTTTTAGAACATTAATGGAACTATAAAGTGAGTGAAGCTTGTCTGACATGTAATTTTGAAATGACTGACAGACAAATAGATATTCAGAGACGGGTCACGTAGTTCTTGGGCGACAGGCACGATTTGTCACTTCACATTCAACCCCAGTATTACTCAATAGATAGAGTGTCTGGAAATGGGTGAGAGGACTAGACAAACCATTGATGGGAGTGAGCTTCCAGTTGCTACGAACAGTGGTGTCACTGCGGAGGGAGAAGTTGAGCCTTCCTCCATGCTGGGGCCCATCACTGTCTCGAGAGGCCAGAACCAGAGCCTGATCCTCCCAGCGAGGTGTGCACAGGTACTTCCAGGAGTAATCACCCACCAGAACTGGGCTGTTGTCATTTACATCCAGAATGTGGACTGTCACTAGCGTGGAGGCAGACAAGGAGGAATTACCTGAAGGAGAGAATAGGTGACAACATATGAATAATTTTTATCTTGAACTCTGTTTAGTGTGCATTTAGTCTGTGTATTTCAGCAATGTTGGTAACCAAATAGTTTTTGGTGATCATAGACTACCATTGTACGGACACTACCATTGTTCACACACCACAAAAGCTTTATTATAGTAGTAGTCAGTAGATCAAGTCATGCATTATTAATCTTCTATGTATATAGAGAGACATAACTCCAGTCAGTGTTCAGTGGATTTAAGCTGCTGCTGGTATGATAAAGCTGCTGCTTGCCCTGCTTCTTTGCTCTCTTCACTGCAGTACACATTTAACCCTTAAATGCATGAATGTTTCGCCAACCATTATTACATATTCTGGTCCCAGAACTATATCCAACACTGATGGATCCCTTCCTGTTGCGATAATATAAAACCCTGCTGATATTAGAGTAACAATTACAGAAGAATAAAACATACATTTAGTTACTTTTTGGATCTTGGACGGGTTCAGTTTGAGCAGATGTTTTATACCATCATCACTGTCCTCATCAGAGCTCATTTCCCAGTACATTCAGCATCTGGCTCATGTTCACGATGTCAAACATATTCTCAAAACTATCATTTTCAACATCTTCAAAATCAATATTTTGATCGCTGACAGCCTCTTCACCAGATCCACCATCCAGTGACAGTGACACTAATATTTGATTGCATTCAGTACTTGCTCTGCAGTAAATCACTGAGCTATTTCAAGTTTTGCTGATGATACTTCATTCTTTTGTTTTCTGCCTGCGGTAACTATGAGTGAAACGTCACTTCATCATTGTGTATCAGACATTGCTACATTGTGGAATAAAGGTGAATTGCACTTATTCAGTTATCAAAGATTCAATTATTGTTGTGCAGAAAAAATATATACTTACACTGTTACACACCTCGGGTCGTTAGTGACCATATACAATTGTTGCAAAAAAATGAATGGGAAAACAGGCATTCTTTTATAAGTTTATATATTTTTTTTCTTGTTATATTGTTTATAATGAATTTATTGAGGAATACTAAAAAGGGTAATATCTAAATAAAAAAAAGGAATGAGGAGGAGGGTAGTGAATGATGTCCCGGGTCACTAAAGGCCCGAGGTATGTGTTTAGGGAACAGAGGTTTTAAAGCAGGCATTATACTGATGCTAAATATTGGTCAGGAGATACATTAAAGGCTGTGCAGATTGAGATTAATGCTACAAAGCTCAATGGCACAAGTCATATTATTATATATAAATTATTTTAAATATTATATATATATAGATATTAATAAAAACTGATTTGAAAAGGAATTTCTAACTTTATAATATTATATTGTATCTAGCAAAGAACAGCTCTTACTGCCTGAATCACATTAGGTGAAAACATAGCCTACATACAACCTGCATGCAAGAGGGAGAAACAAAATCTGCAAATTAAAGCAAAAACAAAAACCACCAAAGAAAAAGAAAACAAACCCTAATTTTCTTAAAGGTCTTAAAATCATTAGAAAGACCCAAACAATAAACAAATATATAATAAAAAAATTTAATAAAGATCATTCACACAGTGAATGTGCAGGTGGGAGAGCAAACATATTACTGCATGTATTTTTCCCATTTTTTCTCTGCCACCTGCACCTGCAATATTTATTTATTTATTTCAACATCATAGGTATTGATATGACGTGATCTTGATAAGATGGACAGTCTCTATATTTCCCTGGCCATCTTTCAAAGAAAGCCCTGAAAAAGGAAATAGCTAAAAAAAAAAAGAGCTATTTAGCTCAAATCATCCTCAACCATACACTCCAGCAAATGCACTCTCTGTGGTCATTAAAAGTCCCATGGCACTTCTCGTAAAGAGTAGGGTGTGTAACCCTGGTGCCCTGGCTACATTCCACCCATTGGCCCTTGCCAATCATGGCCTCCTAATAAATCCCCTTCCACTGAATTGTCTCTATCATTCTCTCTCCTCTCCACCTATAGCTGGTGTGTGGTGAGCCGTTGTACTGTGGCTGCCGTCGCATCATCCAAGTGGATGCTGCACACTGGTAGTGGTTGAGGAGAGACCCCCTGATATGATTGTAAAGCGCAATATAAATGCCTAATTCATTCATTCATTCATTCACTAATGCAACTCATTTCAGACAAACCTTTTAAATCGAGTGTTTGCATTTAAAGCCTAGCCTACAATAACATGCATATAGTCACACATTTACATACTTTGTTATGGCGCCTATATCACAGAGACATTATTATATTTAACTTTATTTTTGGCTTCTTAACTTTGGAATAGGTTGAAGTTAACTTAAAATTGTATTTTGTAAACATTTTGTAAACAGATTTGAATATTTGACAACAATTCATCTATAGTTTTTAGTCTCTTATGCCCTTCTTCTCATTTTCGACCCTGGTTCACCAATCAAGACCACACAGGACCGGGAGTCTAATTTCTCTCCTTTCTTTCTCCCCTGTAAACATTTGTGACTGAGCATTCTGGACTGGACTAATTTCACATCTGAGAGCATTAATTGGGAGAAAGAAGGTAATTGGAGGGTGAACCGTGTGACCTTCACACCTCAAGTCTTTGATCTGCGCCCCTCTGTTCAGGTGCAGAGGAACAACGTGGAACACACATGCTGCAACATCTCAGCTGGTGACTCATTCACTCATTTACAATGTCTGAGATTTCACTCACGGCGTGTGGATGTGGCCCAGAATTTTCAATGAGATTTGATACTCAATAGAGCCTGTCACAGCATTTTGAAATGTCAAGTGTCTCAGCAGCAATGAGCCTCTTTTTCTTGCACTTGCTCTGTATAATAACTTCAGTTTGATGGACATGTTTATTCAAACAAACAACATGAATTGACAGCCCTCCACAGTGAATGTACAGCATGAGGAGGGAGAAAAATATTTATTACGCCCATCTTCAGCCAGTTTTCACACCTAGTTCGTTTGAGTGTATATGTGAACAAACCAAGTAATCTTAGTGAATGTACAGCATTAGGAGGGAGAAAAATATTTCTTACGCCCATCTTCAGCCACAACCTCCATGGTGTAGGTGCTGTTCTCCTCTCTGTCTAAAGCCTGGACTGTCTTGAGCTCTCCTGAGTACTTCCCAATGGAGAAATATTTCTTAGTGTCTCCTCTCAGTGAATACCTGAGAAAAGAACAGCCAAATACTGAATAAAAAAAATAAAATAAAAAAAAATACAAATAAGAATGTCAGCAATCTTTGTTAGGTGTGCTTATCAAAGCATTTAAAAATTTATAGTGTTTCCCGATGTGCATTCAGATCACATGCACATACTTTTAACCCAACATATTCCCAAATACAATCACAATTTTACTATGTCTCTAATAATAAACTGTGTTAAAATATTCAAAGGAAAATTTGAATTCATAAACAGTGAAAGCAAGTGGAAATATTTAGATTAGGAATTGAATTCATGAGTGGTCCGATGCTCTCTTTAGTTTAATGAATGCGACCGATGGAAATTGTTTCAAGGCATGAATCGATGTATAGATACCATTTGCATTGTGACCGATGGTTATATTTACTACTTATTTAAATTAGTGAAATATCACTTTACCTGATTGGATGAGAGTCAGGGTCATAACCTCTGATTGTGGCAATAACACGTCCTGGCTCCTCCCCTTCTCTGACCGTGACTTCATAGTGGCTTTGAGACAAAACGGGTCCTTCGTTGATGTCATCGATGAAAATGGTGACAGTGGCTGTGGATGCTGGTCCGTATCTGCCTCGCACCAGAGCAACTGGGTTCTGAGCGCTCAGTACCAGTATGTACTCATTCTCCCGCTCAAAGTCCAGCACCTACATATAAGTGACCAATGAAGTGTTAGTATATCCCTTTTTTTGTTTGTGCTTGGAGGATGGAAAAAATAATGCCACTATGTGTTTATAAAAAAAAAGAACAAAAAAGCAGTGCTCTGATTTTCACAAGCAGCTCTCCTAATCTGTACCAGCCCAGTGCAGTCCAGGACAAAAGAATAACATCGGAGAGTGTCTCACAATTCATCACAATGTGTCACAGTCAAACTATATTTCTGAAGGAAAAATGTGTTCAAATCAGGTTCTGAGTGACCCATTGTATGCTGTGATGTCATTCATCAGACTGAAGGTCAGACATTTCTCTGGACGTCAACCTGCTGTCGTCACTCTGACTGTATGCTATACACTGGGCTGTCTTCCAGGAAAACATAGCTGTGATACAAAAGGTAACAGAGTTCAAATAAATGTCGATTTAGAAGTGGGTGGTAACGACATGTCATTATTGATGTCAAAGCACTTTATTTATCCCTACCGGTAATTTTGATCTTTTCATTTTCATTTCTCAACACTTGCACCTCTAATGTGTCCTTTGTTGAAAAATCAACACCAAAAATCATCCTTTCTATAAATGAGAATAACGTCCTAGTTGCGTATGCAACCCACCGTTCCCTGAAGGAGGGAACGGAGGACGTAGTCGACATCGACTGAAATGGGATCACGCTAGGGAGCCTATTGTCTTTGAGTATCTTAGAACGAGCCAATGCACATTGGCGTGCGAGATATGCATCTCACACTCCGCCCCGTGGCGTGGGTATAAATACGGAAGTAGATGCACGCACTATTTGCTTTTCGCTGAGGAGCCGAGCGTAACTCGGAGTCAGCGGTGGTTCAGCGGTAGTGGCAAGGGGACTACGTCCTCCGTTCCCTCCTTCAGGGAACGGTGGGTTGCATACGCAACCAGGACGTTCCCAATGGGATCAACCATTGAAAACGCCACTAAAGCTGCCACCTTCCAGTGCCTAGACAAAAGCCTCCTGATCCCCCTGAAATTTAAGGTGGAGAAGGGGCAGGGCTTTAGGCCAGGGAAGTCACTGCTGTTCCTACAGGCTCACTGGGAAAGTGTTCCCTGACATGGAAGGAAGGGACGCTGCGGAAGCCACACTCTGTCTGAACGGAGGTAACATGGAGAATACACATATGAACTGGGCGGAGACCGGGCAGAACAACATATGGAAGGTCACTGGGATGGCTCTAGCCTATGACAGGGGGAGACTCAACCGGCCAATGACAGTCTGCCGAGGAAAGACACGGGCTCACCGTAGGGAGCCGTACCATGGAAGAATACACATATGGGATCACAACATATGGACCCAGCCTAACACAGGTTCCACACTGCTTACGAGTGGTACGCCTAACACCGGGCGTTCTGCCACGTCCGATTTCGGAGGGGTGCGGAGGAACTCAACAGGGTTCGGTTAAGGGAACTCTACTGGAGCAAAATGGCGCACATATCCAGTCCATATGAGGGGAATGGCGCAGCAAGCCGACACTTCGAACCGGGCTCACGGTGAAACTGGCTTCATGAGAAAGGAGCCCACGGGAAGCCGCGGTTCGACTAAGGTGTCGCCCAGCCCCCAACTCTAGAATATCTGTCAGCGAAGCACTCTGTGTCAACACCTAGGTGGGAAAACACACTCATTTAAGAAGAGCTCACCCCCTAAGTGGACATGTGCATCTCGGGATTTTCACCAAGATGAAGGCAACCACATTCAGTGGGCAAACCTCGCTTGGAAACAGACTGCCCTCTCTGCTGACTTCCTTAACAGATAAGAGCTGGTCAGAGGTCCTATGGCTTGCGTTCTGTACACGTATAACCGCAATGAAGCGGACAGACAGAGAAAGCCAGGGCTGGGTCTGCTACCTCCAGGGCAGCGCTTGCAGGCTCACCACTTTATCCCTCTTAGGGAGAGGTAGGAACCTTGGGCACATATCCAGGCCGGGGTCTCAGCTATTGAGAGTTAGGGCTGTCAACGAATATTCTAAATTCGAATATATATATTCGAATAGTTTTAAAAAACAGAACTTCGAAGGTGAAAACTAATATTCGAATGTGGAAAAACACGGCTGTCTGCTTTGCGAGTGGCAAAAATCTGAAGCTTAAAATGTAAAACGCATTTTCCAGCAGCACAGCTTGCACAGTGAGTGTCTGGCTCACTCATTGGCTGTGCTGCGGCAACTGCACATCCAATGGCGCAGGCGCCTCCAACGTGTGCGCCAATGAGCTAGCATTACATCATACACGTCAAAGCCCACCAATGGGGCGTGGCCTGATGCCCCCGAAATAGCCATTATAGCAGCAGTTTACCACAGCACAGCTCGCTTGGAGCGTTCAATGTCGGTTCTATATACTGTAAAACTTCAATTAATGTTAATAATATTTGTTTCAATCACTGAATGAAGCCTGTTATATTTAGGACAAGAGTCGTGACCTTAAATTGCTTGTACAAAACTCTTGATCAGCACTCAACATTTGTTTATTGTTGTTAATTTAAACCGTTATGCACAGAGAGCGTGAGGTGAGGGGGCAAGAGAGAGAGAGAGAGAGAGAGAGAGAGAGAGAGAGAGAGAGAGAGAGAGAGAGAGAGAGAGAGAGAGAGAGAGAGAGAGAGAGAGAGAGAGAGAGAGAGTAAGGTCTGCGGTCTTGGCCATTATTTGATTTACTTGTTTTTGTGTAAGTTAATACGTTGTCAAATATGTTTAAACTTAAATAAACTACCTATACAAGTAGTTATGTCTCTTTGTATGAATTTGTCCTGTTATTGACGTAATGCACGTCATTGACAAAATGCGCAACCAGATGTTCGAATATATGTGTTTTTTAGAGGGAATATTCAAATGTCATTTTTGAGCCATTTTGACAGCCCTATTGAGAGTTAGCCGGCCCGAATTCCAGGCACAAGTTGTTGACCGAAAGCGTGCAAGTCCCTACCCTCTAGTGGAGACCATGCGAGCAGGAGAACTGTAAAAACAGAATTTTTAACTCACTGCCTGCAGTGGCTCAGGGGCGGTCTCTGCAGTGCAATGGCACCAGAGATAAGGCCCAAGAGGATAAAGTGGGGCGCAAGGCTTTTTTATATCCTTGTTTCCTCAGGAACCTGACAATCAGGATGTGCTTCCCATGCTCTGCATCATGATGTGCGTCAAGTAATAACAGAGGCACATCACTTTGAGGGTGGAGGAAAACAGCCTACTCCAACCCATCTTGCAGGAAAGAGAGCACAGAAATGGCCGAACGCTCTCAGGATCTTCTCAATGGAGAGAAGACTCACTCAACGAATAGGTTCCACTTCTATTTGGGCGAAAGCACAACTTCCTCTTTTTAAGGGAGTGCTCGCCGAAGTGATGGTAACTACCACATATTCCTGCATTAGCCACCTGAACCTCCGCGTCCAGTTAGGACTAACTAGGCTAGGAAGCTTAGCGCAACGGTCGCAATGTTGTCTTTTCAGACCAGTACCAGCTCGCTGAGCAGCGGTGGCTCAAAGCGAGGTGGATTGCAACAACTCAAGGCACAAATGCCCATGCAGTCGGAGGTCGCCCAGGCCTCCATTAAAGCAAGCCCCTTATACATGGCCCCTCAGTCGGTGAGGGTTTGGCAGCAGGCTGGGGTGAACTGTTGTCACACAGGGCATGCCGCTCTGCCACGGACACCTCGGAACTCGATCGTGAAGCTAGTGCTGAAGCAGTCTACATATGGAGGAAGCCAAGCGGCTGCGTCTGCCATATGCCCCAGGAGCCTCTGAAAGTTCTTTCAGTGGGACCCTTTCTCACTTCTAAATAGGACCAGCCAACACACTCTCCTTTTGAAGAGACGTGTTGGACCGAGTCCTTCTCCAAACTGAAAAAGAGATACTCAGCCCGTGGGCGAGATTGCTCTCTCCCAGTTGACCTGAGGACCCAACAGGCTATGGAGCACTCGAAGGGTAGGACTTTGTACTGATACTTCGAACCCTCGCACACAACACACGAGATGGCCCGTGGTGCGGAAGGTAGATATCTGAAGTACAAGCTCAGGTCAGATGCTGCAGACCAACTTGGGCTAAGATGGTCACGACCCACCACATACTAGGTACCATGAAGGACGAGTTTAAACAACTGGCCTTCATATCGGCTGGAGGGAACGGCTATATCAAGTCCTTCGCCAGTAGGACATAGATAAGCACGCATAAGACAGGAGCACTGCTCAACACTAGGTGTGATGAATATCACTGAATTTTCAGGAGCACGTCTGCTCAACACGTAGTGTGATGATTATCACTGACTTGAGCGGAGCCGAGCAATAGCCGAGTCTGATGGTCACAGATTGGTCCGGACTGGTCGGAAGCTCTTTTTGCTTCTACACCCAGACCAGGCCCAGAAAACCACACACGTACCCAAGGTGGGGCAGCAAAGTGGAGAACAATGGTGTTAGTGTACAGCGCAACACTTACCTGTCCCCCACTGGCGGCAGGGGATGCGTGAGAAGGCAGATGACCGGGTCCTCGAACGGCACCAAGCTGCCTGCTGGCGACCAAGAGGGGGCTGAGGGGTGTAAGGCTTTTATACAGGGTCACACACCGCCAGACTGGCCCTCTTGGGGACCCAGGAATAGAAAAGTTTGCTCCTTTTATGAAAATGTGGTACTATGAAAATGTGGTACCCTGTTTTTATGGGAGCCAGCGGCAGAACAGACTCACACATAATTAAAAAACTCCAACCGACCCTCCCAACCGGCTGGAGGGAGTGGATCGGTGGCCACTCCAAGAGCAACTTCTCCATCCCTGAGGGGCCCGTCCAGGTTCAACGTTTCCGCTGTCACTTACCACCTGGCTTGGCAGCGCCTGGGACGGGCTGAGCGCCCCTCCTGCGGCCAGCTCCACGCCGAGACCTGGGTGTAGGCTGCTGCGATGGTCTGGCGGGAGTTGAGGCGGCTGCAGGCGGACGCCCTCGGCGACGGGCAGGCGGAGGATCTGTCCCCGGCGGATGGCTGAAGGCAGCAGCGGGCCGCCAGGGCAGGATGTGTCAGAAGGCCTCCGTCTGCGTCTGGGCGGCGGAGAGCTGTTGGGTGCAGCTCTCCACCACGTCACCGAACAACCCAACCTGGGACGCTGGGGAGTCCAGGAACCGAACCTTGTCCGCATCCGCCATCTCAACCAGGCTGAGCCAACGATGGCGCTCATGGACCACTAATCGCTAGACCTGGACATCGCTAGACCGACCGCGCATGTTGCGACACTCGTGCCCCGGAGGGCGAGGTCGGTAGCAGTGCGGAGCTCACTCATGAGCGCACTGTCTAGACTACCCTCATACATGTCCATGAGTGTTTTGGCCTGATAAACCTGCAACAACACCATGGTATGAAAAGAGGAGGCGGCTTGAGGGGAGACAAGGACCCCCCAGATGCAGCGGCCGTCGGACACAGGTGCACCTGTGTCGTGACAGACCGCTCCACTGGAGGGACAGCTTCATAACCCTTCTCCGCTCATCCCTCAAGGGTAGCGAGGGGGAAAAGCTATTCAGGCATTTTCTGGCAGAGAAAGGTGCCGTCCACAACCTGGTAAGCTCTCCATGCACTTCGGGAAAGAAAGGCACCGGGGCGGCGAGCTGAGAACCAGCGCGGCCCACCCCGAGATACCAATCCTCCAACCGAGACTGAACTGGACATGGTGGAGGGTTCCACTCAAGCCCGGCAGCCAGTTTCAGCATAGGTGACATTTCTGGATCTGGCTCGGGCAATGTTACACTCCCAGAGGGAGTCATCTCCAGAGGCCAGCTCACCCTCCGATGCTGCTATCAACATCTTATCCTCTAGGGGAACCCCAATTGAAACGGCTGAAACGGTCCATTACAGACGGACCAGCACGTTCAACAGGCATTCCATCGGCTGCAGTGTGATGGAGGAGTGAGGAGCCCACAGGGAATGGTTACTGGGCGAGACATCCATCACTATCCTCCTATCACCCATCTCACGCGGCACCTGAGGGCGGGGGCGTGGTAATGGGGACTCGCGCTTCACGGACGATGGCGAGTCTTGATCTCAACACCGCGACAGTCATATTCCCGCAATGTAAACATGAACTGTCTACAAAAGCTGCTTCAGCGTGCTGTAAGCCCAAACACGTGATGCAACAATTGTGACCGTCAAAGAGAAACAGGGAACAACCGCATCCAGAAACGCACGGGCAGAATGACATCTTAAAAAAGACGCAAACGCACACGTGTTGCTCTTTCAGGAAGTGAAAAACTCTCACCAGTGCCGGAGCACACAGGGGAATGACCGCGGCAACACTGATACAGGAATGGTGCAGCCTGTATCAGTGAAGCACTCGCTTTCTCCGCCCTCAAACGGCCATCAGACAAACAAACACAAACAGAAATTTGGTTGCTGTGACAACAGCAGTTGAGAGCTCGGAAGCTCGCGATCACCGCTGCACTCGCGCTGTAAACACCTACACCAGGAGAGACTTCCAGAAGAAGCATGACACACTCGCTCGTTGTATAACAACACTCTTCAGAAGACCTGAAAATGAAGCTCGGCTCCGAAGCAAAAGGCAAATGGTGCGTGCATCTACTTCCGTATTTATACCCGCGCCGCGGGGGGAAAGTGTAAGATGCATATATCGCACACCAATGTGCATTGGCTCGTTCTAAGATACTCAAAGACATTAGGCTCCCTAGCGTGATCCCATTTCAGTCGACGTCGACTACGTCTGACGTTCTCGACTGAAAGGGAACTGATGATGTCTGTGATGATGCAAATGTTAAATCTGTGTGTGTGCTTCCAGAAAGTAGAAAATGAGAGAGAAAACAGAGAGCAAAAGACTAATGCTACTGACGGGAAGTGAACAGCATTGCTTTTTTTTCCACTAGTAATATTACATCCAAATTTCACTTAATTTAATTCATTAAGTCACTTTATCCACTTGTATTTTTAAGAGCAGACAGCATTCTGACCAGACCCTGCTGTTCTTTCATTCTTTGCCTATATTACATTTGTCATCCCAGCCAACCCATCAGTTGACCAGTGTACAACTAGGATTTACAAATCAAACGCAGCCAGGAACCAGTGTTCGATGAAAAAAGAGACAGTCTTGCAGGTTCATGCTTTATGAAATCAGGAAAATCAGACCCTTCCTGTCTTATTAACGCCTTTGCAAAACACAAAAATAAACAAAGTTATAAAAAGTTATGAAATAAATACAAAACCACTTTACAGAAGTCTTGTTCTCTCTGTTCTTGTGTGGTGGAATGAATTTCCAACCTCCACCCAAGCTACTCATCAAAATCTTCAGGAAACAACTCAACTGTTGTGTATTTTCACAACATTTTGTATGCTTCTAATTTATCTGAAACTTTGCATTGTGGTACTGTGAGTGTTGTTGGCGCTTATATGACACATTGCTTGTGACATTCCTCATCTGTAAGTCGCTTTGGATAAAAGTGTCTGCTAAATGACTAAATGTAATAATACATTTATCTTTTTTTCTAATGTAGTTTGATTAACTCAATCATTTGAATTTAAAATAATGAATTTCTAAAATTGTTACATAAATCTTTGTGCCCTTCCCATGCAATAATAAGTTGTCCTTTTGCTGCACTCAATGAGCTGTTCTCAAATCCTCAGGCAATCCCTGTATAAAATCGAACACAAAAACATTGTTTATAGCTCCTGAAAACTGTAAAAACATCAGCCCACTGCTATAACATGCTTCAAGGCAACAGCAAATTACATTTGTTATTGTTGTTTACTTAAAAACAGTCCTTCTACTATTTGTGGTCTCCAGCGTTGACTGTACATGCTGAAAACTTGACATTCTGTAATTAGCGCTAACTAAGAATACAATACAATTTACTTATTTACTGAGGCACTAAACAACATCCAAGAGAGTTAAGCAGAGTAAACGAGAACACAGATAAACACAATGTAAAACAAATGGCTTAGCTTGACATACAAATATATATCAGTTGAAATGTCACCACCTCCCAGCCTGCAGTCTGATGAAAAGCTATTAGAACATGAATAAAATATGTCAGAAATGGATCAAACGGGTTGTATATCACAGACAGAGTGGACAGAGTTCAAGATCAAGGGAATCAGTGACACTAATCACGTGCTTGTGGTGACCCTGCAGTAGAACAACTGCATCACCTGAAGGGAATGTAGGTCACAGTGAGGATCAGGCTTTGAGCTCTGGCTGAATGGCCAGCTAAAGAAAGACTTAACTGTTTGTTTTTATTTCACGGCCTCAAAAAAGTATTTGAAAACCTAAAGCCCCACTTAAAAGTGCATTAGATTCATTGCCCTAGATCAAACCAAGTGGCACGTGGAAACAAATTATACTATACATTTTCTCATAATTTACTTCATTTTTTCTGAGCCATTACTTTTAACCAACTGGGCCCAAAGGCATTTCTAGTTCACACAGGTGCCAAGTTTTGTCTTACAGTAATTTTGAAAAGTATATACACAATTTAAAAAAAAAAAAAAACTTATTTTCATTAAATATGTTGCTTGAAAAGTGTTTGAACTCTTGTGGGTTGAGTGGTGAACAACTTAACTCTTAATAAACCTCATCCATGCACTTAACGTTGCCTATAAAAATACCAGTTAGTATAAATTTAACTGTTCAGTGAAGGTAAACACAGAGATAATTATAGTAACTCAAGAGTATTGAGCAATCATAAATTTTGACAATGAGCATATGCAGTGTCCGTCCCATTTTGAATGTGGCTCACTTGAATGGGTTTAGAACTTTCCGATGGAACATCAATTTCAGATCCCAGATTTAAATTTGGATAAACAAAGGACAATCACATTATGTCAGGGTGATAGCTCAACATTGTTTTCCCTAATTCAGTGAAAAAGAACAGACCAGTGAAAGTTTCATTTTTTAAAAGTCCTTAGCTCCCCCCAATTCTCTTTTCAAACACTGTTGAAAAGTATGATTGTACTTTAAAGCACATTCGTTAAAACAAGTGCAACTTGGTTTAATGTTTATCTACGCATCTATGAATGGCAGTAGTATAGCAGGCAGAGATGATACCTTATCAAGGATGAGGGCAGCTTCATTGGTCTGTCTGTCTGTCACTAGAGTAAAAACCTCCTCCTCATTCCCAGATTCAAGTCTGTAGTCCACCTGCCAGCTGTCTCCACCCCACTCATCCGCGTCCCATGCTGACACTACAGTGACTGTGGTGCCCACTGAGGAGTCCTCAGCCAGGTGGAAGGGTCCATACTAGAGAGACAGAAACAATAAATGAATGATTTCAAAGATACTATACACTCTTAAAAATAAAGGTTCTTTATTGGCATTGATGGTCCCATGAAGAACCTTTAACATCCATGTAACCGTTCCATTGTACAAAAGGTTCTTTATAGCAGAAAAAGGTTATTTAGATTATTAAATGTTCTTCACGCTAAGAAAAAAAAATGGTTCCTTTAAGACCTGTTTACTGAAAGGCTTTTGAGGGAACCTAAAAATGGTTCTTCTATGGAATCATGGCAAAACACACCATTTGGAACCTTTATAAGTGTGTATGCAATTAGATAAAATAGAGAATAAATAAACCATGAAAATGTGTGTGATTAGAAAACATATTGAACAAATTGATGCATCAAAAATGTGCCATTTAGGAATGATCTCCAGTTTAGAGGAGAGCTCTGTCTAATGGAGAATTAAAAAAATCAGTAAGATAGTAAAGACTTTTATAATGTTAAAATGGAGAATGTTATAATTATTTATATTGTTGTCGATGGAGCTAACCACACTATGCTAACTAGACAACCTTGACGGCTTTCTATATTGTTGTTGACCTTCAGAACTTACTCTCCTGACATACAGGCCTGACCCTCTCAAAAACGTACCTCCAGAGAGAGAGAAAAATAGGTAAAAAGAAACCAGAATATTAGCTGAAATTTTGGGCATGACCGGAGAGTGCCTATCAGGAGAGTAGAAAATGTGTGTGTGTTCATTTCTGCAAACAATGCTGTTCATTAATGTAAGTACAGCACAATTTATCCAAACATCATCCATCTAAGTTTAGGCTGCATCATAGTGACTAAACTTCATTGTCAAAGAAATGGGGGACACATAATAAAAATGAAAAGGCACACAGCCAGTGAGGTGAGATTTATGGTTGTTTCCAGAATGCAGAACAGAGCTTATTTCAAAGAGGATCTATATATACCTCTTGAATTCAAGCCAGCACTGCTTTTTTACCCCTCCACTGCAGCTGCACTCCATCTTTACACCGGCACTCTGTCTGCACCCACGTACATCTCTTGTATTATTCACAACACGTAGGCGTAAACACGCAGGGTGTTTTCCAGAAACCAGGGACCATTGCCTGCCTCCATCCTGCATCCGCTCTGTTCTGTATCCGCTCTCCATCCCTCATTTTTCTCACCTCTTCCAGTCATTTTAGTCAGCGATCATAGTCTCACTGTTTATTATTCAACTCAGCCACATCAATGAACAAAGATGATGACATAAGAAAGGCGCTCAGGGCTGTTCTGCATAAGTGAATGCGCTCATGTACCATAAATAGACAGCGCTACAAATTAGTAAGTGGTCATATTTAGAACATCATCTCAGGATAAGAAACTCTTCCAAAAATAGCAGAATCAGACATGTTCCGTAAAAATGCTCATCACAGAATTGTATATTACATTTGCTCACTGAATGTAATTATGGATGCACTAATGTTAACATTCTGGCCAACAGTGATAATTTACTTTAATGTTCTAGTTGAAATCTGAAAAATGGCTCATGTTAAAATTCTACAATAATTTGTAAAAAAAAAAAAAAAAGAAGAAAAAAAAATAATCTAAAATCAATCATTTAAATGCTACACGCGATTTTAGGCTTCACAACATTAAAGTACAGTCAAAACTGGATATTCATTTTGAGATTTGCTTAAACTTAAACAGCTACATTAAAATGTACTACATTAAATTGCAATCAACTCACACACATAAATCTAAATGCAAAAAAAGAGAGATTAGAACGCACAATTAAGTATCTAATATCAACTGATACAAATAAATTAAACATGTAAAACTAATAACTGATGTGGTTGGTACCTTGAATATAACACAATTTCTGGTGAAATGCAGAATTAATATGAATACAATGTCGTAATTGGTGTCATCCAATTATAGCTGTGAGCATTGTCCATTTGTAGTGCTCAAAACTAAAAAAAGAAACACTCACAGCTAAATTATTACATGTCCATAAGCCTAAGATTAAAGCATGGATTCCCCGTGAAAGCTCTTTATCTCATCTGACTCTGTAAATCACATTTTCTAGAACACAGGCCTTGTACACACACATACAGACACACATAGACACACACTTGTATATGTGGTTTACGGTGACTAATGGTTTATGGGGCGTAATGGTTTTTATTCTGTACAAACTGTATATTCTATCCTCTTACACTAACTCTATCCATAAACCTACCAATCACAGAAAACTTTCTCCATTTTTTATTTATTTCAAAAAACACCTTTTAGTAAGGTTTTTTTTTAAGCATTTTGGACATGAAGTGTCCTCGTAAACCATGTTTACGTTGTAATACCCATGTCGTTATAAACATTTGTGTCCTCATAAACCACATATTCCAGTACACACAAACACACACACAAAAGAAAATTGAAAAAACTGAAAATAATATGTAAAAGAGACATAGTAGTACCCATAGTGCACAGCCCTTACCTCATGATGGGAGAAGATAGGTGGGTTGTTATTTTCATCCAGAACTTTGACTATGACAGTGCATGAGCTGTTCAGCCCTGAGGAACAAGTCAGAAAACATATTAATTTTCTATTTATAACAATATCACTGCATTAGTGACTGCCATTAATATCAAGGATGATAAGATATCATGTTGCTGTCTGACAGCATATCAGATTCTACATGGCAAATAATTTATTCTAGCTGACAGACTAGTCATACTATGTATGTGGAAAGAAATAACATTTAAGAGCCATTAGTCGGGTCCATAAAGTGACTGAGATTGTGCTGCATAACTACACTAACTACCACAGGTGTTATAGGAAATTATGTTGGAGCATCACAATGTGAAATCTGAAAAAAAAGGGTGTCTTTAATCACGCAAACCAATCAGAGAAAATTGCACAAAATGACACTTGTTTAATTACGTGGTGCCATTCTAACTAGACTAGTTTTGCACTGTGTCGACCTTTAGCGTCCTCTGCTGTGATGGTAAGTGTGTACTGTGGAGCGGTGCCCTCCATGCTGTCTGCCTGCACTGTGATCACTCCCGAGTCCCGGTCCACACGGAACAAATTTCGAGGAGTCTCAGGCATCTGGCCCACCAGCCGATAAAAGATTCGCACGTTATCGGTTTTCGGATCATCGTTGTCCGCTGCTTGGACAGTGAGAATCTCTGTACCTGTGAGCAGAAGATCATAGCACTCACTAAATTTGCTTTGTTTTAATATTTACATAGGATTTTGTGTTTCTATTGTGCATGTATGTGTGTGTAACCTTTAGTCGCAAGCTCCTTGACCACAGTGTGGTACTGCATCTGTGGGAATGTGGGCCTATTGTCATTGGCGTCCCCCACCATCACTCTCAGCTCCACGGGCTTAGCAATCTCTCTGCCATCTGGCCTCTCCACTACTATGTCAATATGAAACTAAAAGGGAAAAAACATAGAAAGGAGTGGTAATCTAAATCATTCTTGTGAATGATCATTTGCAAAGAAAGAACTGTATGTCATCTGTCTACTGATGTATAATAGATGATGAAAAGAAATCATGCTCACTCAAATCCCAAATGTTCTACAGATTGACTATTAAAATGGATCAAAAATAAAATTAGAACAAACTATTACAACAAACTGTGTTTATTTCTGTCTAAAACTATTTCTGTTAGGACACTGTTGGCTAAAATTCACAGGCAACTGAACTTAGTTATAAATTTGAAGACGTTCTGTCAAAGTGGCTAGTTATCTGATGGCGGAGATGTACGTACGTAGACCTATTTACAGAAACATCATGAGAATTATGATGCTATGTGAGTTACATACTGTAGCTGGAGCAGTGAAGTCTTGTTACAGTCTTCTTAGTAAAAAATGATTGGGATTTCCCTGTACTACTGATGAAGACAGATACAAAGTTCCAGCTTCCTTTGATTAAATAACCTCCACAGGCATATGCACCTCCAAATGGACCAAATAGCAATGCTGTAGCATTGCAACAAACCTCCAAATATTGCAATAAAATAGCAATAAACCTCCAAATAGCAATGCTGGCCTACTCTTAAGTGATTAAAAGCCATGGAATTGTTCATATTTTGCTCTTGATTGAGAATGTTGAGAAAATGTCATTATATTGTGATCCATTGGGCTATTTATTTTGGACTTTTTTTATTCACCCAACAATTGAATAGTTGGGGGAATATTTTATCCAAGAGTTAATATGAGAGGAACTGAACTGATTTTTTGGGCATAATTTGGGCAAGCTGATTAAATAATGACTATGTTCAGTACTTGGCACAGTGTCTGGGTGTGTTTCCCCGGGTATCCTCTAGAGGTCCTCTTCCCCACGGTGTCATCCCTTCATGAACTACATTCCCCACAATCCTAGTCTGTACCCATCACTGTTATTGCACTCACCTGTTCCCCGTTCATTGTAACCAGCTGTTTCTTGTTAGTCCTTGTTAGATCTTGTGTATATATTCCCTGTCTGTGTCTTTATGTGTCACGGAGTCGTTGTTTGGTGTCCCCACACTTCTTGTCTGTTTATACCCGTTCTTGTTTTTGGATTGCTTCTCTGGATATTTGACCTCTGCATGGATTACAACGATTTTGGATTGCCCTCTTAATAAATTACTGCACTTGGATTTTCCCTCGTCCTGTGTGTGTTCGTGACAGAACGACTCCGTCACTTAAATCCAGCAGTAATTTTCATTTTTATTTTTTTGTAAGATCTCGTCCCCAGTCACTATGTGGATTCCACGTAGCAAACTTTCTCCCGCAGAAAGAGAGAATGGGATCTCTTTACTAGAGTATTTTTCTAGATGTGCACAAAGACATGAGGAAATCAGGACAGTTGAAGCTTCACCACGGGTCTCATCGAGCGCTGGGACTTCATCGATGGTTTCGTCCAGTTCAGAGTCGGCACACATCCGTCAGAAAGGACGGACGAGGAGGAGACCTGCGTCGGCCCAGTCAGAGACTGTTCACATCCTGTCTGCCCAGCCAGAGACTGTTCACGTCTCGTCTGCCCAGCCAGAGACTGTTCACGTCCCGTCTGCCCAGTCAGAAACTGTTCACGTCCCGTCTGCACAGCCAGAGACTGTTCACTTTCCATCTGCCCAGTCAGAGACGGATCACGACACATCTACCCGGTCTGAGACAGATCAGGAGATGCCTATTAGCGTGGCCACGAGGGCTATGATGGATTATTTGGAGCGTCTGGCTCGGATACTGGACATGCCAGTGTCTGCTGTTCCTGAGCCGGAGCCAGTGTCTGCTGTTCCTGAGCCGGAGCCAGTGTCTGCTGTTCCTGAGCCGGAGCCAGTGTCTGCTGTTCCTGAGCCAGAGCCAGTGTCTGCTGTTCCTGAGCCAGAGCCAGTGTCTGTTGTTCCTGAACTGGTGTCTGATGTTCCTGAGGCGGTGTCTGCTGGTCGCGAGCCGGTAACTGCTGTTCCTGAGCCGGGGTCTGCTGTTCCAGACCCGGATACAGTGCCTGTTCCAGGGCCGGAGCCAGTGTCTATTCCAGTGCCTGTTCCAGAGCCGGAGCCAGTGCTTGTTCCAGAGCCGGAGCCAGTACCTGTTCCAGAGCCAGTGTTTGTTTCTGTGTTTGTGTCTGTTCTTGTGGCTGTTACAGTTCTGGTGGCTGTTCCTAAACCGGTGTCTGCTGTTCCTGAGCCGGTGCCGATGTCTGCTGTTCCTGAGCTGGAGCCGGTGTCTGCTGCTCCTGAGCCGGTGTCTGCTGCTGCTCCTGAGCCGGTGCCTGCTGCTGCTCCTGGTGCCTGCTGCTGCTCCTGAGCCGGAGCCGGTGCCTGCTGCTGCTCCTGAGCCGGAGCCGGTGCCTGCTGCTGCTCCTGAGCCGGAGCCGGTGCCTGCTGCTGCTCCTGAGCCGGAGCCGGTGCCTGCTGCTGCTCCTGAGCCGGAGCCGGTGCCTGCTGCTGCTCCTGAGCCGGAGCCGGTGCCTGCTGCTGCTCCTGAGCCGGAGCCGGTGCCTGCCGCTGCTCCTGAGCCGGAGCCGGTGCCTGCCGCTGCTCCTGAGCCGGAGCCGGTGCCTGCCGCTGCTCCTGAGCCGGAGCCGGTGCCTGCCGCTGCTCCTGAGCCGGAGCCGGTGCCTGCCGCTGCTCCTGAGCCGGAGCCTGCCGCTGCTCCTGAGCCGGTGCCTGCCGCTGCTCCTGAGCCGGAGCCTGCCGCTGCTCCTGAGCCGGAGCCTGCCGCTGCTCCTGAGCCGGTGCCTGCCGCTGCTCCTGAGCCGGTGCCTGTCGCTGCTCCTGAGCCGGTGCCTGTCGCTGCTCCTGAGCCGGTGCCTGTCGCAGTTCCTGAGCCGGTGCCTGTCGCTGCTCCTGAGCCGGTGCCTGTCGCAGTTCCTGAGCCGGTGCCTGTCGCAGTTCCTGAGCCGGTGCCTGTCGCAGTTCCTGAGCCGGTGCCTGTCGCAGTTCCTGAGCCGGTGCCTGTCGCAGTTCCTGAGCCGGTGCCTGTCGCAGTTCCTGAGCCGGTGCCTGTCGCAGTTCCTGAGCCGGTGCCTGTCGCAGTTCCTGAGCCGGTGCCTGTCGCAGTTCCTGAGCCGGTGCCTGTCGCAGTTCCTGAGCCGGTGCCGGTCGCAGTTCCTGAGCCGGTGCCGGTCGCAGTTCCTGAGCCGGTGCCGGTCGCAGTTCCTGAGCCGGTGCCGGTCGCAGTTCCTGAGCCGGTTCCGGTCGCAGTTCCTGAGCCGGTTCCGGTCGCAGTTCCTGAGCCGGTGCCGGTCGCAGTTCCTGAGCCGGTGCCGGTCGCAGTTCCTGAGCCGGTGCCGGCCGCTGTTCCTGAGCCGGTGTCTGCTCCTGTTCCACCGCCCTGGCCGCCCGAGGGGCCGTCTCCGCCCTGGCCGCCCGAGGGGCCGTCTCCGCCCTGGCCACCCGATGGACTGTCTGTTTCGCCCTGGTCGCTCGATGGACTCTCTGTTTCGCCCTGGCCGCCCGATGGACTTTCTGTTTCACCCTGGTTCCCGGTTAAACCCTCACCCCATGTTCCTGTTTCCCTTCATCATCCCTCCCCCTGATCCTCCACCGTTCCACCTCCCTCCTGAAGTTTTGTGTTATGTTGTACTATGTTGTGGAGCGTCTGGTAGCCGCTCCGTAGAGGGGGGGGTTATGTCACAATGTCTGGGTGTGTTCACACACCAGACATTGTGTGTAGACACCTGTGTAGACACCTGTCCAGACACCTGCACTCACCTGTTCCCCGTTCATTGTAACCAGCTGTTACTTGTTAGTCCTTGTTAGATCTTGTGTATATATTCCCTGTCTGTGTCTTTGTGTCACGGACTCGTTGTTTGGTGTCCCCACACTTCTTGTCTGTTTATACCCGTTCTTGTTTTTGGATTGCTTCTCTGGATATTTGACCTCTGCATGGATTACAACGATTTTGGATTGCCCTCTTAATAAATTACTGCACTTGGATTTTCCCTCGTCCTGTGTGTGTTCGTGACAGTACTACCATTCAAAAGTTTGGAGTAATTTTTTTAAAAACTTTTATTCTGCAAGGATGCATTAAATTAATTAAAAGTGAAAGTAAATACATTTTTATTCTATTTCAAATAACTGCTGATCGGTCGAACTTTCTATTCATCAAACACTCCTAAAAAAAATATCATTATAAAATATTAAGCAACACAACTGTTTTCAACATTTATAATAAGAATTGTTTGTTGAGCATCAAACCAGCATATTTGAATGATTTCTGAAGGATCATGTGACACTGAAGACTGGAGTAATGATGCTGAAAATACAGCTTTGTCATCACAGGAATAAATTAACTTTTAAAATGTATTAAAATATGGCAAATATAAGGCAAATATTAAAAATTTTGTTTTAATGTTTCACATTAATTACTGTATTTTTGATAAAATAAATGCAGCCTTGGTGAGCATAAGAAACTCCTTTCAAAAACATTAAAACATTTTATCAATCCTAAACCTTTGAATGGTAGTGTAAAGTCACTACATAATCCTCAAGCATGGCACTGATTTGTTCAAAACGGGCTTGAGTGCAAAAGCTTGATCCTTGCTGGACTACTTGTTTAAAGAAATATAAATGGATATAAAAATAGCAGCAATAAATTATATTGGGGTTAAAATTGGAGTTAGAGGAAAGTCAAAGTAAACATTATTATTCTCTTATTATTTAAACATTATACAGAAAAACTGTTGTAAATAATGAAATTTAGACAGAATTTACCACATTTAGCACTGATGTAAATCCACAAAAAAAAAGAATGAATGAATTGTTTATATTTCACCTGATCCTGTGTTTCTCTGTCCAGAGGAGCATTCAGGTAAATGATTCCTTCCCTGTTGATAGTGAACAACATTTCCGGGAACTCTCCCTCAAGACTATATTCAACTGGACTGCCACTCCACTTCACCTACAAAGACACACCCAAAATACACAACATAACCAATCAATACTATTGACGACATTAAAGTGAAAGTATATACCCAAAGGCTAATCTTAAAATCAAGCCTGCTTTATTATACAGTGTTCAAAAGGCACCTGTGAGGGCACCATCCAAATGGCTTGGACATCAGATTTAAACAACGATGAGATACAGTGTTTGAGGAAAACCCTGCATGTTTAGGCACCGCTGAGAGTTAGCTGATAAGTGCGCTGAGGCCGGGAACCTGCCAAAACAAACCAGCTGCCTTTGCGATGGAGGGATTTTCCACTGCGCTGCCACAAACGATGCAAACTGTCCTGGAAAGGGTGTGGAAACGCACCGAAGAAGGAGAGGACCCTGTAGAGGGGAGAGCGAGGGGGACATGTGTATCTCCTCAGTACCTCGCCCTCCAACCGTTTGTTATGGAGATGGCTCTCCAAACTCAAGCATTCTGTATACATCAGCGGGCCTCTCTAAAGATGACCTGCCCACACTGTTATGAACCGTCAAGGAAGCACAGCTTTGAAGAGATTAGTGTCGTCCTGCTGTTCTAAAAATGGTGAGCACCAACTAAGGTGATGTCATCTATTTAGTTTCCATGGCCTGTTTTTGATAGAAGTGATAGAATCCTCTTAGGACGAGTCAGTTCATGCCTTTGATGCTTAGTGCTGTGGATTGACAAGAGAGAGTGTTAACAGTTTGATGCTGAAACTGTATTCTTGTGATAAGGAGAATGATGCTTTAGCAGTCTATCAATGCCCAAGTTTCACTGAGGAGATGCAGGTTAATACGGAAGAGGCTATTTTTATTTTAGTTCAGTTTTGTTTTCTTGTTATCATAAAAAAAAAAAAATCTGATCAGCTGAAAATCATTTATTTTCATCTGTCAAATATCATTCTATTATCATGTTGTCCTGGGTCCTCGAGCTGCCTGGCAATAAAATTTGACCACATGTTTAGAGTCACTATTATGTAAATGTTAGATAAAGTAGCCTCCTCCTCCTCAAGTATACTGATTTGGAAATGCTCCATTACTCATAAGTGAATATCTGATCAAAATGACGAGATCATTTGCTCATCTATGATGCACCCTTTTATATTTATTGTGCTTATAAAATGTAAACAATGAGAGGTAACTTTTACTGTAAGTTGAGATCTTGATAAATAATATGTGTTGTGTTGAGATCGGGAGACAGTTTGTCATGATCACAATAAAATAAGGCAAAAAAAGCATAAAAACTAAGGTTGATAACTATAACTACTGTATAACTAATAACTAAAGTTTTAATAATCATAATTCTATAAGAATATGGAGGTTCAGAACACAACTGTAACAACAACGAACAATATTGTTGGAATCACTTTCAGAATCACTCAAGCATTTCAAAAGGTTTTTTTCCAGATTCTGCAGAATCCTATTGAAATGACTGGATTTCACCAGCGAAAATTTGCTGAACAGCGGTAAATGTGGCCACACCAAAGGTGTGAATGCACCTTTAGGGTTTCTGTATGTTTCAAATCTAAAAGAAAGTGTTAGGAAAGGTTCACACAGTGATTTATATAGTGTTGTTTCTAAGTAAACATGAGCTACATCTTTGACTGTTTCACCTAGTGATCCACATCTCACTGCCTGTTCAGCGTCTTGCCCATGAGTGCCACTGTTTTCAATAAAGGAAAAGAACGCAGGGTCTCTAGATGAGTTTCACTTCATTTTAAATGAAAATTTGGCACAACGATCAAATATGTCTGTCTAGCTCACGAAGCTAGAAAAGCAATTTCACAACAAAATATTAATAAATTAAATTGGAAAGGGATCGAACCTTGCGATAAGGCCCCTAACCTGGAGATCAGTAGGCGGTTCCTTACAGATGCTTGTGTGATGATTGACAGTACAGATTGATCAGGCTTCTCCTGAACTTTATAAAAATGTAGCGCAGTGAAATCCAAGAACATGTTGAACATTAAGCATGCCAATTTTTAATAAAAGCACACCAGCATCTTGTAAAATAAACTATGGTGTGCACAGATCACAGATTTACTGGGACAATGTTGACATTTTCAGCCTTAATTTTTATCATGACAACGTCCACAGACTTGATTTAAACATGGCAATTTAAAATGCTTCTGCTGTCACCCCATCTGTCTTATACACACTCATTCACAAGCAAATTGTGACTCTTGAGCATTGATTTGTCATCTAGAGTCAATTTGAACAAACAAAAAAGTGGATTGCACTATTGTGGCATCAGCTAAATGGGGATAAAGAATGGGCAGCTGCCGAATTTAGCTGCTCTTCTGAATTGTGGCACCCCTGTACTTGGTGGATTTGAGTGAGAGCAAACAAACAAAGCTGACATCCTAAGCTCAAGTCATCCACTAATCATTGATCAAATAAAGCTCTTTATCTGAAATACCAAAAGTGTTCTGTAGGAACACATGTAGTTAAGAGGATTGAGATAAAAAAAAAAGGTTTAGGTTTATATCTATACCATTTTAAAAATAGAAGAATTGAGAAGGATGAAATGAGGAGTACTGTACTGCAGTGTTGCTATGAGAGACAGAGAGAAATGCATGACACACAGAGTCTGAGTCCTTCATGACCACTAATCTGTTTCATAACCAGTGTAACTCCAGCCACCCACATGCACATCACAGCACACATGAGTGGGTGGGAAAAGGCTTTTCCCATTTAAAAAAAAAAAAAATTCAGACAGATCCAGCTCACATAGCACACGACTTATTGTTCCTTATCTGACTCCCTTACATCAAGAGTTATTTTGTGTAAATCAATTTAAATATATAATACAATGCAATACTATATTATTGTATTAATATAAGATATAAGGTATGTGTTAAAATTCTGTTGCATACATCAAAACCAGTACTATAATATAAAACAGTTTGTCTCAACCATTTCTGTCTTTTGTCGCTCCTAACTTTAAAACAATATTCACACAGAAATTGCAAGAAAATTTCTGAACTAATCACAAAGAAATGACAAGTAACTCTTGGAATTAAATATGAAATTATGGAATAGAAAGACTGAAATAGTATTTTCTATTAAAATGTCCTCCAATAATTTTTTTTTATTTAAAAACTTATATCACTTTTATCCAGAGAGAGAGAGAGAGAGAGAGAGAGAGAGAGAGAGAGAGAGAGAGAGAGAGAGAGAGAGAGAGAGAGAGAGAGAGAGAGAGAGAGAGAGAGAGAGAGAGAGAGAGAGAAGTACTTTTTAATACACAGGAACCATATAGGAAGTAGGGATGTCACGAGACCAAAAATCTAGTAGTCGGTAGCGATACCACTATATTTATACATATTTTTAAAAATAAATTACAATTATCTTACCAAAATGTTAGCTCACTTAATGTATTTGTGTATTTATGAGGTAATTTGTTGCAATAGTCAGTAATAAAACAAGAATGAATAAACACATTGCAGTAGCATATATAAATACAATTGAATAAAGATACAAATTAAACAATGTTGTATATATTTTCAGTTAGGTCTAACAGTGGCATTCAAGTAAAAATACCACAGAAATTGAATAATCAAATATAAAATAACTCTGCATAGTCATAACTGTATAAGTTAAATATAGATTAATCCTTATTAAAACTTTTATTTTGTTGTTTGATTATCATTAATAATGCAATAGTAGACAGTGGCAGGTTTTAAAGGGGTGCTTGATCATGATTTAACTTTTTTAACTTTAGTTAGTGTGTAATGTTGCTGTTTCAGCATAAATAACATCTACAAAGATATGACACTCAAAGTTCAATGCAAAGGGAGATATTTTCTTTTACAGAAATCGCTTTTTAAGGACTACAACAAACACCTGGTAGGGAATACAACAAGCTTATTCCCGTGTTGGTGACATCACAACCCCTAAAATGTACATAAACCCTGCCCCCGGGAACACACAACGAAGGGGGTGAGGCCATGTTGGGCTGCTTTAGAGAAGAGGAAGAGTTGTTGGCGCTGTTTTTTACACCCCAGAAAAAGTTTGTCCAAAGGCTGACGAACTTAGAGAGGCTAAAATTAATTTTTAACACTGTTCCTGAACATTATAACCTCAACATTTGTCTGTGTGCTGCACATTTTATGGAGAACAGCTCCCAGAAGAGAGTACAATGCAGGCTGTACGCACAAAAGCATCTCCCGTAAGAAGTAGCCATTCGTTTTTGTTGGGACAATCTGTTGTTTATGGATCACAACTTGTAAGTATGTCGTATTATTTTTAGTTGTGTTTTCTATTAACAGTTCCAATTATAAGCTTTATGTAGTTGCTTTGATAGCTATGATGTAAACGAAGGGCAAAGCTTTGCCTCCGCTAGCCCGCTAACTAACATTACAGTATTGATATAGTGTTTACTTTAGCTTTTGCAAGCTCTTGCTTTTGTCAGACTGCTCACCACCCCTTAGGGAAATTATCCATGATTTTGTGATCGATTACTGTTTGGATTACCATAGTTTTCCGACAAATATGATAAAATGGTGGATAACAACGTATCTATAAGAAAAAAAAGAAAAAGAAAAAAAAAACATACCACTCTGAGGCGTCCCATGAAATCCGTGCTTGAAATCCATTCAGCACAATCCTCTTGTTCGTTAACATTGTCAGGGTCTGAATCGGGCTCGACTTGGTTTGAAATTGACACCATTCATTAATATTTACATCTGGGTAGAGCTTACGGTTATAAAGGGGTGGGACATTTCCCGAACATGCGCTAAAAGGTGCCAATCACAACACACTGGGCCACTGGGAAAACAACACGCTCAACCAGACTGGGGAGAGAGGAGCTGTGATAATGTAAAATATGTGAAAAATAATGAATTTTTTTATCAATCAAGGGTGGAAATATATTCTAGTACACCCCAAAAACAAAATCAAGACTTCGTAAAAGGGCATAATAGGACCCCTTTAAAGGCTGCTGTCACTAAGACAATATGCTGTTCACATTCACATAACCGACGCGAATATTCACCAAGATGGGCATTTTGACATAACTCTGTGTGTATTTGAACATTTATGTGTAATAAGCCGCAAATATCTGACACTCGCGAAAGGCAGCTATGTGTGTGCGTTATGGTTGAGCGAGCACCGACTGAAGACCGTCTCTCAGAGAGTGCGCAAGTACTTTATAGTTCAAAATTGCTTTTATTTATAAATCGCCATGATATAAAACGATGTGCGCTAAAGTCTTGTATTGTACCGTGTAGCTCGCTTGCAGAGCAAAATCAATTTGGATACTATGAAGTCATTTGCACATTTTGAGAGAGAGAGAGAGAGAGAGAGGTAAGAATTTACCGGGGGCTAATATGATAGCCCTAATATTTTTAATATTTTCTGTTTTAGGATTAAAAAGTAACATCAAACCCTTTCCACGCTACTTTGGTACCACTGGGGTAGCCCAGGCTGGGAAAGAAAAGCATTTTTGTGATCCAGAAATTTAAGTGGGTGGAAATGTGTTGGTGTGTGTAGGAGGCATCCATAAAGGAGAGAGAGGAGGATCTTTTGCCACAAACCCACAAACAACTTGTGATGGTAATAAATATTATTCTGCAAACACAACTTGCATATTTTCCACTTCATGATTTCGCTCACTGTATTCAAGCCTTTTCTGATGTTACACGTTAATTGTCAAGCTAGATTTCACCTTTGCTGTGGAGTTAAATGTAAAGTAAACTAAAGGTAAGTGCTAAGAGGTCAAAAGTAGACGGCCCATATCAACTATCATGATACCAGGTGTTTCAGACAGACTGTGTGTTAAGATGGCAGTGAGTCATGATTAATATCATAAAATCAGAAGCAAAAGGTCATGTCATGATGAAAGCCATGTGCAATTGAGGGATGCTGCCACACTTCCCTTTGAACGCAATATAACATACTCACCTATGATAATACATACACACAGAATATATATCTCATGCCGCCAGCGCCTAGAGCTTTCTGCTTTCATCTTACCTGTGAAATTGGGATGGGATATGGTCCAGGCAGATTCTCCTGCAATCTCACTGGATCAGGTGAGGCCCACGCATTCCCAGTCACCTCCACCAACACAGTTCCAGTCGAGAAGAAAGCATTGGCCTTGCCGGCCATGTCCTGCACCATCACCGAGAGCTTGTAGCGGCCACACATCTCTGGATCTAGTGTTGAGGCACCTGGACAGATAGACACATAAACGGCTGATATAAAAAGATCCCCATAACACCAACAACAGCTAAAAAGGGAAACTATTTAGTGTAAGCATATTTTACTGTATGTAAAATCTAAATAAAATAAAATTATGTCATGTTATTCTAGACGGCGCAGGCTGATGGGTCCTTAACTCAACCTGCTGACAATTACATCAACTACATGGCACAAGGTGATTGGTTCCTGTTGCCTCTGCAGCCAATGAGCTTGCTGCTCAAATTTAAAATAGTTGGTTAGAGTTTTCTGTAGCAGTTTGAGTTCCACTGAAATCCTCCACTTCCCCCAGCTCCACCTGTATAGATCTGCTACGGGTAATTTCATATATGTTATTTTTTATGCAGCAGTATGTCTTACATGCTCACAGGAGCGTGTCTGTGTATGTATTGGCAGTAGCAGCAGCAGCAGTGTAGCAGAAATATATTCTGCCAAGACCAAATGAAGAGTTCAGATGCAAAAGCCTCTAAGTGGCATCTGAAATTTTCTTCTAGAATGATCATTTTTATCAAGCTCGTATATTTAAGTTCAGTAATTTCACTTAAATGGCTATGAAAATTACCTATTAATTGTCATTTAAGTGAAATTATTGAACTTAAATAAACAAGCTTGATAAAAATGATCATTCTAGAAGAAAATTTCAGATGGCACTTAGAGGCTTTTGCATCTGAACTCTTCAAATACATTAACATTGTCATATCCATTACCTTGCAAAACTGAGAGTTGTCATGATAGAATAGATTTTATTTACTCTACCATTCTAAAGATTTCTAAATGTTGACAAAAGTCTCTTATGCTCACCAAGGCTGCATTTATTTAATTAAAAAAAATAAAAATAAACAGTAATATTGGGAGAAATTGTTACAATTGAAAATTACTGTTTTCTATTTCAATATGTCATTTATCCCTGTTGTGGCAAAGCTGAATTTTCAGCATCATTACTCCAGTATTTAGTGTCACATGATTCTTCAGAAATCATTTTAATATGCTGATTTGGTGCTCAAGAAACATTCCTTATTATTATCAATGCTTTTCAGGATTCTTTGAATAGAAAGATAAATTGCACTTATTTTAAATAGAAAACTTATGCAACAACATACATTTCCTTACTGTCACTTTTGATCAACTTAATGCATCCCTGCTAAATATAAATTCTTACCCTAAACTTTTAAAAGACGGTAGTGTAAATCAAATTATTTTTTTGTTAATTGGACAAAATCAACCTAACTAGTAAGAACATTAGATTACTCCACAAAGTAATGTAATGTATCTAATCTAATGTACTCCACAGAATAATCTAATGTATCTAATGTATTGTTAACACAAGGTATATCACTCTGGGAGCAAATCCAATGCAGACCTACATTGCAAAACCATCTATTGTCTGCACAGCCACATAAAAACACAGTGTACACATTGTGAGCGTATTAAGCCTCTGTTTTTATCCCTCTCTCTGAGCTAATGCCAGGCTGCTCTCATTGCATTTGAACCATAATTGTCTGAGCTGACCTGATTGGCATGGGGTCTTGATGACTCATTCAAATAGTGGCCACGTTTAAAAAAAATAAAATAAAAAATTTGTTAACAGCCGAGTTAACAATGCAATAAGCAGAGTGTGTTGGACTGGCTGAGCGAAAGAGAAAGTTATTAGCTGATGTCATGGTGGAATTGGGCTGAGAGGAGTGACAGATGAGGAAGGCAGTTTACACCAAGACACTTAAAAAAAGCATGAGTGCACTAGTCCAAAATTTACAAGGAAATAGGTATTATTTTATACCTTTTCAATATTTGATTGGTCAATGCAATGGTATTGTGATTAGGACATGCACTGACTTATTCTTTACCAAATATATCAGTCAGACTATTCATTCAATTTATCCTAGTCACAGAGAAGCTTCAGTAGTTTATTACCATCCTCTGTAAGAGACACTTCTCCGGTGATGGAATCAATGGAGAACATGTGGCTGGCAGGGATGCGTGGTATCTGGTCCAGAAGACTGAAGCGCAGGTCCGCGTGGGCGGTGTTTCGGTCGTCTCGGTCCAGTGCTTCCACCTGCATAAACGGGATTCCTGTGACAATGACACGTACATACAGACACACATCAGAATTATTTATCAGAATCTACATGAACTGACTGAACCGACGCATTTAGATTGATGAGCAAATAGTGGTTATTTGCTTATTAACAGAACGGAATTTCAAAAATAGCTTTATATTCTTTAACAATTATATTTTTGGCCATTTTATTAACTGTGAGAGGAGAGTGAAAATGACATGGACAAGAGGGAGGAATTGGATTGGCCATAAGGCAAAATCTCTCAAAGCAAAGTCATTGATTACCAAAAATAATTCTATTTTTTTTTCTTCTAAATGGGGTATTAGTCAAAATCATTATTAACAGCTGTGTATAGAGCTTAATTTGGTTGAAACCGGAATATATTTAAATTTCTGTAATTGTTCTATTCTTAATGTTTGATTGCAATCAAGTGATTGTGAAACATCTTACAATCTCACAACTAACCTGACATTCAATACAGGTCATTATTGATGTTCTATATTCAAATAATTGCCAATGCGTATTCAAGAGGATGACTTCACTGCACTGATAAAAAACAGTGAATCAGTTTGTGCGTTTGTTCTTCAATTAATTTTCTTCTTCAGCATGAAGCCTCTGAGGTCAGAGTACATGAGTCTCTCTTTTCTGATGTTCTTAGAGATGAGATGAGTAATCTCTGAACATTAATGAGAAAAACATTCTTCATTTTGGTCTTATTCACTCCAATCTCTACAAGCAAACAAGCGTTTCTGAGAAAATTAAGACATTCAGTTCACAATTGTTAGCACTCCAAGTACATTTCATCTATTATCACGGTGATGATGTACAGGTAAAACAGCTTGTCTGCATGTCTAACAGACATAAAAAGCTCTTCATGTGTCTTATAGAAAGTGAAAGGAAACAAAGCTACAGTACCATTCAACTATGGCACAATAAGCTTTTTCTAACTGCGCTACTATGCTACTCTAATTTATGGTGTGGTGAAGGAAATGTGTGACATTCAAACTAACAGTTTATCTCATTTAGCATCACACGCCTAAATAATTTAAGAAAAAGTCAAGGCAATTTGGATAAGCATCAAGCAAAGGAAGTTGAGCTGCTGAGCACTGCCCACCCACCTTTGAGAAGCCCCAGCTGCACGCTGCCTCTCATGCTCTCTACCAAGAACACCGGCACGTTGTCGTTCTTATCGATGACGCACACTTCAACAGTAAAGCTCTGAGTGTGCATGGACTTTGTGAAGGACACCTGGGAAAAAGCACTCGGTTCAAAACACTCAAGCAACATGTCTTATTATAAGAGCTCAAACCTTTATGCTTCACGTTTCATTGGCTAGCAATTTCCGTCAGCATTTGTTATTTTGGGCTGCCTCCAAATGTATTGAATATTGATTTTTACTCAAATTTTTATCAAATGATCTGGGTGGCATAGGTTTAATTTGAACATTCGTGATTCAAGAAGCTGTGTAGTAGTCAATGCCGAATTGACATGCATCTCGAAGTAACTTGTGCATTTTACAAAGAACTTCTGTAACAATGAATGTTAAAAACGAATCTTCTTGAAATGGAATTGATATACATATGTAATGTTATCCTGATGTCTTCAATGCATCTTGAAAAAAAACCCATTAAATATAGGTCAAATGAACATTACTTATTGAATGATTTTTAAGAAAAAGGAAATGTCCCTATGATTCTGCACCTGTAAGGAGTAGGATGGCTGCTTCTCTCTGTCCAGAGGTTTAAGGGCATACAGGAAGCCTGACTCCACCCCAAAAATCCCTTCATCATCACCACTCACAGTCAGATCAGAATAGGTCAGGGGGAGATCCAGCAACTGAAATATCAAAATATGGTAAATATATAAAAACCTATCTATAATGGGAAACTGTAGGCTACTAGTGTTCTATTTATTATTTTGTACAAAAAAAAAAAGTTGTTCTGAAAGGCTTAACAGCTATTGCTTTATTTATTTATTTAGTAACCAGTCTGTTTTGACAGACATCATTATGTACAGTATGAGGCTCTAGTGAGTACTGGCTCAGTTCACACTTTACATTAAAATGCACTGAAAAGCTTTTGTTACCGGTAACTGCTTGATATCAAGAGAGTTGGGGATATGATTTCAATGTAATCTAAATGCTATCTAGTCATCATATCTGCATTCAAATCACACAAACCCTGCCCATTCCACCTTGGGCTTTACCAGGTCTAATACGCTCAGCCACGCAATTTATTTTTAGAAGAATCACATGAAAACTGCTTTGCTTTGGGGTCATTTGTGCAGTTGTCACTCCTGAAACTTTGCAGTGTGTAGGTGACCTCTTGTCTTCTTAGCAGCATGATTTTTTTTTTTTTCAAATAGTTAGATTAGATTATTTTAGATTATACACAGAATGCAATCAAAGATCAGGGTACGTTTACACGACAATGAGTTTTTTCTTTGAGTTTTCCACGTACAGACGACACCATTTTCAAAACGATCCCCATTCAAAAGGATCCGCGAAAACGACTAAAAACTAGTGATGCACCGAAATGAAAATTCTGGGCCGAAGCCGAAAATTTAGGATGCACTTGGCCGAAAACCGAAGTTGTTTAAAAAAACGTATACTATATATATAGAATAATGCAATAGAAAAATCTAACTTTTATTAACAGTAACATAACAAAACCTAAAAAAAATTTAACAATAAATATAAATAATAATACCAAATAATATTATTCTTCAAGTTTTATGTTCCATCAAATAAAAATGTTTTTTTAACAGTTGTGCAAAAAAATTCCACAATTATCTGATTAACTGCACACAAAATCACAGAATGGCAGTGGGCCTCTATTCTGCTGCTGCATGTAAACAATTTTTTACTTACATTTTAAATTGCTGTGCAAAACAACAGTGCAAAAACAGCAATGAAACTTAATCCAAACTCAAACTGTAAACAATGTAGGCTGGCCTATGTAGCCTTAAACACAGTTGTGCAGTGCTACACATTTGAATGTAACATACACAGAAAATTGGACTGTTGTTTATTTAATCAGACGTTTTATATTTAATCAGGCAGGTTTCTCTTTAAGAGTCTCTTTTTTGCTCAGCTTTTTGACAGGAAAGACAGTTCCTCTTCTCATTAAGAACATGAGATGTTGCACTGAATAGTTTGTAACTGTCTGTGCTGGTGCTTGGGGCAGATAAATACCATGCGTGCAATCCGCGCAAGCAATGGAAAGCGGCCTTTGTTTGCGCGCCAATACAGTACGTCTCTATTTGTTGTGCGGCTATGCTTGTTCCAACACGGCTACGAATCGGGGTGCTTTCCTGTAAAATGTCGTCAAACATCTCAGAAAGTGAGGGAGTGTACGCCTCCTCACTTGTACGTAACCGTTTCTCAGGCACCGTTTGCGCTACGCTCCCTGTCGAGTCTCTTCCTTCACCAGAAGTTTCAATCTCCGTCAGCTCTTTTTGTGTCATTTCACACCACGCGCTGCTTTTTAACAGCGTGATAACAGCTCGACCGTGAGTGAAATCTAAGTGCTTGCGCACGGATGGGAGAGGCGAGTGACATTCATTTTCGGTTTACGTTTTCGGCTGTTTTTTTTATTATTTCGGCCCGAAACTGATAATGCCATTTTCGGCGGCCTAAATTTCGGTGCACCCCTACAAAAAACCCTGTTTTCTGCTGCCCGGCCATTAAATGGCGATGAAACACTAGATACTGAACACGTAATATGCATGTGCATGACATGCATTAACGTCATAGTCTTCAGAGATTCGCATTTTTGTTGTTTACGGAGACCGTTTTCCAAAACTTGCACTTTGAATCACGTTTTCAAAAGTTTGCATTTTCAGGCACCTAAAAGGTCGCTGTTGTGTAAACGAACGGCCAAAACGCATAAAAGGTTTTACGTATCTTCTTTGTATTAAAGGCTCATTCAGTCGGGACTTTTATTCTGAAACCGTAGTCATGGTAATATGCGAACAGTGTACAGTAGTTAGTTGAACTGCCGCTATCTGCTGTCGTATATGTGATCTGTGCGAGCTGTCAGCTGTAAAGTTGTTGATTCCTGTTCGTTCGGGCTGATTGCTGCAGCTGTAATATCATGATGTTAGTCACTGACCCCAAAGCCTCTCCAACAAATTGGTCCTTCGAGCCGGATAGAGTATTCCCTTCTGAAGTTATGGACTCTGATGAGGAGATGATTGGAGGAACTCGCCCAAAGCGCAATACTCGTCCTCCAGCTTACCTACAACAGTATGAGGTACACTATACCCGAGGCAGACCTGTCGCTGAGCATGATGTTCCACACACCTGGGAGGCACCTGTCCACCGGACTCCTCCCCCATCCTTCCAGCCATACGCCATTGCCCCTGGTGGTGACCTGGTATGTTCTGGTGGCTCACAGATCATGTCCTCGAGTTATATGCCTCCACAGCATGTTGTATTTCCTCAGCGATCCTTCTCGTCGCCTTCGGCAGCTGATTTCACTACCTCTGTACATGACAGTGAGCGACAGCATTTGCGCCAGGAGCATGCACAACTAATGCAGACACATCAGGCTTTCCAGGCTGACTTAAGGGAGTAGAGAGAAGTCCGAGCAGAAGTCCGAGAATTAGTTCAGGTGGCTCAGTCCCTTCGAGTCGATCTCAGTAAAGCTAGAGGAGAGAACCTATCGCCAGCACAGCCGACAGCGTTTCAGTTATCCAGTCCCCCCGTGAGGCCGTATGAATCCACAACCTTAGTGGAGAATGGACACGTCGCTGAGCTTCCCCCACCGCCGTGGCCTGAGCCTGACGTTGACCTAAGAAGACGGGTGGATGCCCTTGCTTTGTCTGATACGGGTGCCACGATTCACCCACCTGTGATGCCAGGGACCAGAAAGTATCCCTTTGTTTCCACAGCTACTCAGTCACGCCCTCCTCAACATTACGCTCCTGATGTTTGGGGTTTAGCCGGCCTGATCCGGGTGAGTTTGCCCGACTCCGGATAGCTTTAGAGAACCTGCTCCCTCCTGATGGGACGGAACTTTTTAAATACCAGATCTTAGTGGATCATCTTAGGCTTGAGGACGCTAGAATGATAGCTGATGCTTATCTGAACTCCCTTACCCTATTCACTGATACAATGGCTGCACTTCATAAGAAGTTCGGCCAACCGCATCAGCTTGCCTTAAGGAGGATCGCTGTTGTTCTTGAGAGTCCTGACATCAAGCGAGGTGATATATCTGCCTTCCAGATGTTCGCTCTCCAGGTACAGTCACTAGTGGGCCTACTGAGAACCTTGGGGTGCGACGGTGAACTGGAGCTGAGTTGTGGGTCCCATGTTGCGCGACTTCTCAGTAAGTTTCCCCCTGAGCTGCGTGCTGACTTTCGTCGCCATATGTTCCACCAACCCGGCACAACCCCTAATCTGGAAACATGGTGCCACAGCTACGATGCCGAGCCGATGTCTAAAGTCTTTCACGCTAAGCCAGAATCTGGAAAGAGAACTGCGACCATCCTGCATGGGGTTGGAGAACCCCCGGTTGAGACTCCAGTCTCTCGGAAGGGTCCCGTTTCACAAACTAAACCTTCTAATGTGAAACGTTATTGTCCATTCTGTGATAAGACTGAGCATTACCTAAGCCAGTGTGCATCCTTTAATAAGCTTACCTCCGACCAGGTCAGGACATGGATTCGGAGTAACAATCGTTGTTGGCGATGCGCTAGGGCACACCATGCTGCTCAATGTGACCTTAAGATGCCCTGCAACCTCTGCCAAGGCACTCATCTCCGCCCTCTTCATGAGGTGAATGTTGGTCTATTGTCCTTGAAATAGTGGTCAAGAGCCCAGGCAAGACTGTCAGCTGGCCTGTCTGAACTCAAAAAGATGAATATTTTTCCAAATCTATCACTTATTTATAATAGTATCAAAACTAAATGTCTAACAAAGTTTTTACAATGATTTCACTTTTGGTGTGAAAGGGCATTTACTTTTGCCAAAAATAGAACTTTAGATTTTCAATCAAGTCCAATCAACAATCAAGTCCAGCCCAGGTGAGAAAAAGTAACATAAAAGTAACTTAACATTACTTTCCATAAAAAGAAACTAAGTAACACAATTAGTTACTTTTTTTAGGGAGTAACGCAATATTGTAACGCATTACTTTTAAAAAGTAACTTAACCCAACACTGCTGATCTCTCAATCTGATCTATCAGTGTTACAAGTTGACATGCTACTATGTACTACTTTCATGTTATCACTGTGAAGCTGCTTTGATGCAATCTGTATTGTGAAAAGCGCTATATAAATAAATGTGACTTGACTTGACTTGACTTGACATGCTCCTTCCAACGTCACAACTTGTCAACTCATGTATCATCTAGAATTCAGAGTTTCCCACTTGTAAATACACTTTGGTAGCCTGGTTAAAACCAGACCATTCTCCGTTTCCAAAGGGGCGTCACCAACGGACGTAGCTCAAATGCCTATGGGCGCAATTGGATAGACCTAAAACCAATCAGAGCGATGAAGGAGATGACGTATGCAGAGCGATGTTTGTCTGTTATAGAACAATTTGAATAAACAAGCAGACACTGATTAGCTACTTGCTCTACGTTTATGTAAAATTTACAGCAAGACAACTAGAAGTGAATGTGCTTTCCATTAAATAAATCACACACAGTAAACAAAACCTTAACAAAAAAACCTTTGCAATGAACTTTGCAATTTAGACGAGCAAACTGGTGCAGTGAGACGTACATGCTCGGGCAGATTCGGCTTAAAGTCGTTCATCCTCGGACGCGGCGCCGCGCGCGCTGTTCCAAAAAAAGCCGTGCACACAGGCAAGGGCGAAATGGGGTCTTGCCGGTCTTGCGCACCGAACGCGTCATTTTTGCCACGCGCACCTTCGCACTCGTGCGGATGCGTCGAGTATAAACAAGGCTTTACTCCGTGTCAGCGCGCGCTCTGATCGGTAAAGGGGTACAGACCTCTCCCGAATCATCTCCAGCAGTAGCAGCCTCCGAAGCACCACTAACTCCGCCTACGTTTTCCGCGTAAGCTGATATTAGTATTTAAACATTCTCTATGCTAAAAAATTTTTGTGAAAAAAAATATTTTTATAACATGGTTTTGGCGGTTATAGAGTTCTAATTACGGTGTTCAACTATAACCGTCACACCCCTAGTTCCACGGCGGCATCCATCTTTGTAAATGTACAAAATCTGCTTCACCGTTGCTGTGCTGTCGTCATCGTGTAAAGTCCGCCCCAACGTTTCTGATTGGTGCAGCGATTTCGACGGATTAGAAATGGGCTTGAAAGACCTCTTTAGAAAGACTTGCAGAGCAAATCTAAATTTGCCGGAAGTTGTCTGGGTTTTCCCAGGCTAACACTTTGGACATTCATGAGCTTGAAACTAATAATTATGAAATTCCAACTCCACTTGAAGGGCACATTAACGCCTGTTAGTGTAAACAGGGCCACTGGTTGTGTAGTTGGAGTGGTCAGTGAGATTGATGTTTGGCTGACCCCTTCTCTAAATGTATGTGACTGTAAACAAACATGGCTGCTGCTGTTGTGTGACTCAGTGGTTGACACCAATTCGCACGGATATTCTGAATTAAGCTGAGCATGATGCTTTGTGTCCAATGGCACATCCAATGCTAGGTACAGTGTGATCACATGTCTTAAATAGCACACAAACCAGAATAGCCCGTGTCATACCAATAATTCCCATGCAGTGAATTTAAATTATTTTGTTTGGTTCCTGGAATGTAACTCTGAATAGTGTTTTTCCATGCTTGCCCTGCTTATTTAGAATAGCATGCCAGTGAGTGTTTATTTGGGAAAGGTAAAGATTGATTGAAGCGCTAATTGCACACAGCATGACTTGTGTGGCACTTTGTAGCTCGCCTTTCCCCCTGATGTCTGTTCAATCTGATATGCAACCTACACACCTGCACGGATATCCAGGGAACAGTCTTTTAAACCCATGCTTGCTTGTTTTGATTGACTGTGGTAAAAAAAGCTAGCGAAAAAATTATCAATTCTATCTGGGGGCCTTGCAGCAAGAACACAACACTCCGGTGAGAGCTAAATAATAATAACAAAAAAAAAAATACATGAATGCGTCAGCCCTCATTTGTCACTTATTTTTAAAGCCTAAACAAATATTCTGTAGCCATCATCCTGCCCCTTCAGTGATCACACAGGGTGTGGGTAATTATCCACCCACTCACATGTAGGCCATTATACTTGATTTGGACATTGCACAGAGACTGTTTTGATAGCATGTCGTCAAATTCAGAAAATGGCGAGCAAGAAGGACTAGGACCCAAACAGTGCTTCAGAAATGCCGCCAATTACAGTGTCTAAGCAAAAAGCTTTTTGGAGAGCAACTGGGCTATTACTAAACGACATCTGGTAAAGATTTCTGACACAAGGCTTGAAGTAAAGCATTGTACAGGAGCTCCATATTTAGCTTGGTGATGACTGGTTGTTGCGTGAATGCCTGCTCATAATTACACCTTGAGTTCTGAGTGCTCTGAGGAGTGGGATGTAGGATTTATTGAATGGCATGTTCAATGCTCTGCTTTTTCAGTCCTTTCTCTACATTGCTCTTAGAAGCATTCATTAATACATTGACAGAACTCTTTCTTTAGTCATTTGGAAAACAGCACAAGGACAGTCCATTTTAACCAACTAAATCCAGTCTATAAATAACACGCAGAACAAAATATCTTTCACTCAGTAATCTTTGTGGTATTTTAGTCACCAGATCTGACAATATGTTGCTTTGTCTGTCAGAACTGCTTATTAAAATTTTTAGCCAACTAAAATGTTCAGAACCTTGGTATTACATCTTCTCACATTTGAAGATTAGCCTACATCACTTATTCTGGTCTGGACTGCAAAACGGCACACCTCCACAGCATATGTAATATGAGAATGAGAGAGTCTGACATTCTCCTTGCCATCATAATTTCCCATCTTGATTACTGCAATGCCCTTTTCATCAGCCTAGTCAACAAAACCATTGCTAGACAAAGTGGTAACCTGTATCATCCTGTATTAAGTGCAAAAAACTGCTCTTAACCTTCACAGCTTATTTTCTGATATTTATTTTTACAGTGGACAAATATACCTAATATAAGCCAAGCTAAATCGTCTACTAATATGTAAACTTTCCAAAAATATTTTGTCCTCCTTAGAAAGAACTCACCTTGGTGAGGTACCATGGGAAAATACCATCATAGTTTTCAGGAACACCAATTTTAAGATGAGCGGTCTCAGAAATCAAAATGTTCTGAGTCAGCACCTAAAATAGAAAGCAATTAATTGCAGAAGTTAAATCATGGTGAGTGGTAAACATGTATATAGGCCTATTCCAGACAAAAAGGCCAAGAGAACTTACGCTCAGTGCAATAAAGCAAGCACTCAGAGATTCCATCGAGCCAACAGCGGCCTTCATGCCTGAGACAAAAACAACAACATAATTTTAGCATTTAACTGCTTATTTTCTTTAAAGTTCAAGCTTGAGTTTTGTTCAGTTCACAGAGAAGAGATAAAGATAGAAATTGAATACTGGATTTGCTTTTAAGGTGCACTCAGTAGCTGCCTAAGTTTGTGTTGATTTTGTTTTAACCAAGAGCCACATGTAGGCCTGTTCCTGAACACTTAGAATCTTATGTGAATGTAGCCTAAGCCTACATAACTGTAGTGTAGGCTATACAAACGTTTAAACTAAACTAAACTAAACTAAACTAAACTAAACTAAAAACCATTGGGTACACGTTTAAGAGAATGTAATTGGCTGAGTGAACGAATCAAGCGTGCCATCATACTTTTTCTCCAGTTAATGTTCAACTCGAGTAGGCTACATCTCATTAATGTAACATCACGTAAGTGTCGAGTTACTTGTGTACACTTTTTTCAGAGATCTACACAATTTAGGCTAACTTCTTTTTTTAAAATACAATACATAAAACAAGAATATCCGGGAGGTAGGCCTACCGGTTTCAGAAAAGGATAAATAATACGCAGCGATTACATCAAAAAAAAAAAAAAAAAAAAAAAAAAAAAAAAGAACTACTCCGTGATTACGTCAGTAAAAGAACAAAAAAATACCATATAGCCTAATACGCCATGTGACACAGAACTAAATAGATCTGCTTGCACTTTAAAAAATAAATAAAATATAGCCTAAATAAAGTTACGATAGTCTACTGTAACAAGTAAAATGCGGATGTTTTATGATGAAATAAGAATAAGTGTAGCCTAATAAAAACAACGCAAATAATTTAAAACGACACCAAAAATCTCCAAATTACCGTCAGGGTGAACTGAACATATCCCGGATACAGCAAAATCTTATGCGCTTTTTTCTTCTGTTTATCTGATCATATAGGCCTATGTTGTTTAATAAAAGCAGCTCTTACCTCCCGTCCACACTTGCCGATAGCGAAATTGAGAATGGCTAAAGAGTTAGAAAAGCATTGCATCTGCCTTGTATCTGATTAATGATTAGCTTTCTTAATTTGTCTGAGAAAACCTTTAACTACCTTGTTTCCTCCAATTATACTACATCGTCCTTGGCTTGCATATGTATGGGGGAATAAATTACATGGTATTATAACCTCAAGTTTGAATCATGTATTTTGTGTTTGTAGAAAGAGTAAATTCAGATTGTTTTATATATATATATATATATATATATTTTTTTTTTATTAAAAAAACAATTGTAAACATGTAACAAAATTAACAACTCAATAATATTAAATGCCTTTAAGTGCAAATCAAACGTTGTTAAAAACAGCTCACAAAACATAATTTATTGCTTCTATGTCGTCACTTGCACACGGAGCATAGATGTCGAAGTAGCTATATGTCAGACCTCTTATATTGAAACTTCTTATATTGCCTCTTGCCCTCCCCTACCCCACGCAAAAAAAAAAAACCCCAAACCTTCTAGTTTGGTGTCTTGGCTGAGTTACGAACCTGCGCACTCAGTTTCAAGTAACATTAGATTCCATGTTATTTAAACAAGAAAAAATTACTTGTGCTCATCTATATGCACACATGTGCATTCCACATCTGATACAGCTGTAGTCCACATCAGGAAAAGAACCAATTTCTTTTGCCTCCGTGCAAACATAACCATAGCTCTCCGAAGGGAACATTGTGATTGGTGGATTTACCTCCTATTTACATGCGTAGAATTTGACAACTATACATATTAAGGCAACGAAACAAAAAAAAAAGTAACGTAACAATAAAAAAGCCTCATGCCGGCCATCATAATCAACATGATTTTGTCAGTTTTGTTTCATATATAATCTCCTTTTCAGTTTACAAAACAAGTTCATATTTGTCTGTACAGCTAAATAGTCCTTATATTAACATTAAAACACACAGCTTCTGGTCGTGGGTATCAGAGCGCACATTAGTCCAGTTTTTCAGAGCACTGACAGGTCGTGACAGGATTTGGACTTCTGTCTAAAGGCCATCTTCTTGTTCTTCCGGGCCACCATACGGCCCAGGAAACGTTTGGCCTTTTTGCTGATGCTCTCGCGGCGCTTGCAGTTGGCCATGCGGCGGGCGTTCTCTTCCTTGCTGTCCTTGCGAAGGCGAATTTGCCGTACGATGCCCTCGAAGAGGTCGCGCACATTGTGATGCAGGGAAGCTGAGGTCTCAATGAACTTGCAGTCAAACACAACGGCACAGGCACTGCCCTCTAGAGAGACACGGAAAAAGAGATGCAGGTGAGCAATAACTCCATTACCAGAGGGACTGAGGCTACAGTGTCATCATTACTATATGCCTCCTGGCTGTTCCTCAAAGCTCAGGAGAGATGAGTACTTTATCCAAAACATGACTCCAACCAGAGGCTGCAAAGTCTGTGTTTCTACATGCCATATTTAAAATAGAGAAGAAGATGGGTGAAATCTTACCATCTACAGAAACTTCTCGGGACCGCACCAAGTCACTCTTGTTTCCCACCAGGATGATGGGGATGTTTTCTGACTGCCGAGCTCTGCGCAGCTGGATTCGTAGCTCTGAAGCTTTCTCAAAACTGGACTTGTCTGTCACCGAGTACACGATGATATAGGCATCTCCCATACGCATGCACTGATCTTTCAGCCACTGGCTGTTATCCTGTAGGAATAAAATTTACGGTTATACAATGCAAAGTTTATGGTAATCATAATCCATTCCATTTTTTAAATCTATTTATATTTATTTTAATTAATTTAAAATATTGTATTATTTGTAATTAGTTTAATTAATTTAAAATATTTGTATTTTTTTAAATGAATTTAAAATAAATACGTGAATAAATATTACTCTTAATGTTGATTGCTTACCTGTTCCCATATATCATACAGAAGGATTGACGTCTCCTCATCATCAACCACAAGGGATCTGTCATATGTGTTTCCTGAAATTAAAGTGCAATACATAAGCACACGATATATCACACAGGTTTTTTTCTGGTTTTGTTTTTTAAAGGACCACCTCACTTAAGACAGATGCTGCACTTAAGACTGACTGTGTCCTAAAATCTTCTGAAATGATAGGTCTGAAGGGTAAAGATGCAATATAGATATTTACCCGTTTCCTCGCAGTCGCTACTGTCTTCAACTCCACCGAATATTCTCGCCAAACTCGACTTCCCAACGCCGTGCTCGCCCAGGAGAACCACCTTGTAGACCTGTCCGTCTGAGTCGCTGCCGGAGGAGATGACCGAGTCGGAGGAGTCGGACACGCAGCTGTTCCTGTGCTGCTCTCCCGGACAGTAGCGCATGAGGCTGGACAGCTCGGTGGGTTGAGCCTCGGGCATCGAGTGCAGCTCTCGGTCGTCCACTGGCATGCTCCTTCTGTGCAAGTTCTGCAGGTGGAGGGGAAACGGCATGCTACCTCTCCTCTTATCCATGTTCCTCAACTTGTCTCCTTTGTTCAAAGTCATGACTCCAAACCTGTCTGTGTAGAACTATATTATAACAGCTGTACTTATAGCCTACCTATAATACTACCAAGAGATATGAAAACATGTCAAAATTATACTTACATGTGAGTGCGGCTATAACGTCTTCCGTTCAATGTCAAAATTCCAGTTGTCCCGTTTTAACTCCGTTATTCTTCCACTGAGGGTTTCGCTTATAATCTCTGACGATACGGATGCCTTATTTATGCGAGTGAGTGACGTCAGCCCGAGGGAGGGCTTGCCTCGGAGAATCACTCATAGTAATATGATTTTGAGGGAGGGGCGTGTGATTCACAATCTTGCGAGGGCGTCCTGCAGAGAGGGGTCTTCCCTCCCCTGCTCGTGTAGTGCCTAGTGCGTGGACGACGATGGGTTTAATCAGGTTCCGCCAAATGCGTTCTTTGTCTGTAAAGGCGTATAACCAGTCATCAATGCTTCAAGAAAAGAAATCAGGGTTCACACATTTTTTTCCCTTTCATTACACTGCTGAAACAAACACTGGTTTTACCTGGTTTAATGGTCTATAGCCGGAGAACAGCTGCACTGTAAAAATCGTCATTTTTATAGGGCAAACCATGTGAAAATGCTGTAAATTAGTATAAGACGCCTAACCATATATGGTAAAATATATTTCAATAGACAACGTCTATGTCATGTTGCTGTCAAATGTTTTAGAAGTAGCTATGAATTACAGAATGTAGGCTATTTTAAATTATCTCGCTCTCTTACACTGGGGTGTTTTCTGTAGCATTTTATGTTATTTAGTTAGTATTTAATTATAGCATAATTTTAGTGTTATGTTTGTTATTCTGATGTTTTCTTGGTTGTGTGGCAAAATGTGCTCTATATTAGCCTAATATTATTAGTTACATCTGCAGGAAAGGTACATTTTTAAGTCATCATTATGCTTTTAGTTGTACCCCCTTTTATTATCATCAGTATTTTACAGTAACAAAATTAAAATACTTGTACAGTTTGGTACATTAACATTAAATTAATTCATGACATAGTTACAAATTGTAAAGTCACAAAAATGTATTTTTTTGTACGTACGTCTTGAAACATCATCACTTGAAACCTTTTTTTTTTTTTTTTGTATATCTTGTAATTGTCAAGGGCAAAACGACCCTTTCATCACATTTTGCTGGAGTGCATTTATAGGTAGTTCAATGTTGCCATCTAGTGGCAAGGATCGGTACATAAATGACCATTTCTTCATGTTTTATTAGATCTGATTTTTTTTTATTCATTTGCTCTCATGTGTAGAGACCGACTCTCAGACTTTGAATAAATTTGCCAAGTAGGCTCCACTCAGTTCTTTTACACACAGACTTATTATGTTGAGGATGTTTATTTATTGCAATGACTTGCCAAAGTTATGGGATTTTTTTATAGCCTGCACTAGCTTCTAAAATTCACCTAACATGCTAAGGCCTGGCCTGGAATATAACTGCTTAACCATGAAGAAACACTTTACAGAGCAATAGACATAACCAAGTCTTGGACATAAGCATAATCATAATACATGTATAAATCACAGTTAGTTGATGCACTGCATCATTTATAATGTATATTGTTTTATTCAGACAATGAGATTGTGAGACACAAAGATGTGACCTGACATATGTCCTTTCTACTTATAGATGCACGATAACAAAAATTAATTTGAAAGTTCGGTATTTTATGACTGGACCGAAAAAGACTTGCAACGTTAGCTAGTCTGGTCATTTATAAAAAGACTATTGAATAAGAGTTCTATTACATGAAATAATATCTATCATACATTTTTAATGCATGCCACAGAAAGCACTTTTTATGACTTGAAAGCCAAGCAAGTGTAATCTAAATCGACTGCTTAGTACCTATTGTGTTTATTATAATATCTGTGCATCATCCCGGTCTTCTGCCTTTATTTTAGACAGACTATGGATTATCTTCAAACCTTTAGATGACAAAAAAGTTTCAATTATAACTTAATTAGCTATAACACAGGTCAGTAACTTGTTAAATTGCAATAACATACACTCACCTAAAGGATTATTAGGAACACCATACTAATACTGTGTTTGACCCCCTTTTGCCTTCAGAACTGCCTTAATTCTACGTGGCATTGATTCAACAAGGTGCTGAAAGCATTCTTTAGAAATGTTAACCCATATTGATAGGATAGCATCTTGCAGTTGATGGAGATTTGTGGGATGCACATCCAGGGCACGAAGCTCCCGTTCCACCACATCCCAAAGATGCTCTATTGGGTTGAGATATGGTGACTGTGGGGGCCATTTTAGTACAGTGAACTCATTGTCATGTTCAAGAAACCAATTTGAAATGATTCGAGCTTTGTGACATGGTGCATTATCCTGCTGGAAGTAGCCATCAGAGGATGGGTACATGGTGGCCATAAAGGGATGGACATGGTCAGAAACAATACTCAGGTAGGCCGTGGCATTTAAACGATGCCCAATTGGCACTAAGGGGCCTAAAGTGTGCCAAGAAAACACCCCCCACACCATTACACCACCACCACCAGCCTGCACAGTGGTAACAAGGCATGATGGATCCATGTTCTCATTCTGTTTACGCCAAATTCTGACTCTACCATCTGAATGTCTCAACAGAAATCGAGACTCATCAGACCAGGCAACATTTTTCCAGTCTTCAACTGTCCAATTTTGGTGAGCTCTTGCAAATTGTAGCCTCTTTTTCCTATTTGTAGTGGAGATGAGTGGTACCCGGTGGGGTCTTCTGCTGTTGTAGCCCATCCGCCTCAAGGTTGTGCGTGTTGTGGCTTCACAAATGCTTTGCCTCATACCTCGGTTGTAACGTGTGGTTATTTCAGTCAAAGTTGCTCTTCTATCAGCTTGAATCAGTCGGCCCATTCTCCTCTGACCTCTAGCATCAACAAGGCATTTTCGCCCACAGGACTGCCGCATACTGGATGTTTTTCCCTTTTCACACCATTCTTTGTAAACCCTAGAAATGGTTGTGCGTGAAAATCCTAGTAACTGAGCAGATTGTGAAATACTCAGACATCAACATCAATACAACTGACCTTGGGAAAATATTGTTTGCTTATGTGTAATTGCTTGAACTTTTTCTTAAACTCACAAAATTAATTTTCAATTTTTTATTGGCAAAAACAAGAGGTACAAAACAAAGCAGTCCAAACTATTTCTGCTGTACACATGCTCCATTTTGATCAATAAGAAATGTCTTTGAAAACAACTCTAAAAGGATGCTATGTCAAAATGAGACTACTATTAAAAGTAATTTTGTACATATTCACAAATATATGACATAGTTACAAAATAACTTTTCGTTCTGTATCCACGTAACATAAAAATGAATTCTGTTTCTCCCATACGTTCTCTATTACTGTGGTTTCCTTTCCTGACACCTTTTTAGCTCACCTCTCACTTTATAAGTACTAATCAGTCTTCCTGATCTGGTACTGTGAGTGTAGCAATAGAATTATAAAAGAAGCAAAACAATAACAATAATGATAAAGGCGCTCACATTATTATTATCATCATCACACAACTCTGGCTTGCCTTTAGGAGTTCAATCAAGATAACGTGTCAAAGGAGCACACTAGAGCGGCAGGCTTCTTCTGATCACATGCTTCTGGTGTACAGACACTGGTTGACCACCTCCAGAAGCTGAGAGTTCTCCAGAGCTGCTGCCACTCTCTCTTTGTCAGCGAGCTGCTTATTGACTGGAGAAGAAAAAAACACAACATATTATCAAACTCAGATACATTGATTTCTAAGGCCTATATATTATCAACACTTTGCTGAAAAACACGATGCACACAATCTACTACATGCCTTCTGCACACTGACTGATGGATCAAGTAAATGGCCTTTAGTATAATTCTAAAAAAAAGTCCACCTTCAGGTCGTAGTACACGTGTAAACATACAAATAACTTTTATTTTGTAAGTAATATTTAAAAATGAACATTTCCTAGACTGAGGGAACTTTCTTTTTATTTGATTATGCATGTGTAACGGAGGCCAGCTAGTAGTTGCTGTGCGAGTAAACCTCACTCCTCTGATCTCAATAGGCGCTCTAGCGACAGACCAGACGCAAGATGCTGCAGTCTTTAGCCTCCTTGTTAGAGCGCCTGACTCTCACGCAGGAGACCCCGGTTCGAGGCCCGCACAGAGTGGGTCGAGTAGGACCCGGATGAGGGGTTACACATGCATATAAAAAAAATTAAATAAAAAAAAATCAAATATGATATAACAGGCTGTTGGGGAATGTTTATTTTTACATTTCTTTATCATCATTGCAGTGCATTGCATTTATATGTTTTGCCACCCACAATTAAAACTACAGAGCTTTGATCATAAAACAAAGCATTTTAACATCCTAATATTTATACTTATATAACATTATCTTGGATCTTACGAAGACATTATTGGGAGATGAGTAACAAATCATGTATATGCATTTTAGGAAAGTGATCTGCTATACTTTTATAAAAATCTCATAATTTATATTACAAGCTATCAGAAATATATCTTATGTTTTGGACGTATAAAGATAACAATATCTGCACAATTTACAGTTTTGCTCAGTGGACTGAATAATATGCGTGTATTTTTTTTTTCTTGTTTGAGTTCCATATTCTCACTATGTCATCCTAAATGGGCCATAAAAGCCTGATGTATCAAATAGATAATATCAAACACATATGCCATGTATAATATATGTATGTATATATATATATATATATATATATATATATATATATCTGCAAAGCTGACTTTTCATCAGCCATTACTCCAGTCACATGATCCTTCAGAAATCGTTCTAATATGCTGATTTATTATCAACGTTGGAAACAGTTGTGCTGCTTAATATATATATATATAAAAAAAAAAAAAAAAAAAACTTCAGGATTCTTTACTTAAAAAAGACCAGCATATATTTAAAATATAAATATTTTGTAACAATATACAACAATACCTTTCAAAAGTTTGGGGTCAGAAATGTCTTTCTTTCTTTTCTTTTTTTTAGAAGAAATTAATACTTTTAATCAATAAGGATGAGTTAACTTGATAAACAGTGATAGTAAAGATTTATATTGTTACAAAATATTTCTATTTTGAATAAATGCTGTTCTTTTTCTTTACTTTATATTCATCAACGAATCCTGAAAAAAATCCCAAAAAATATTCAGCAGCACAACTGTTTCCAACATTGATAATAACGGAATAGCAAATCAGCATATTATAATGATTTCTGAAGGATCATGTGACACTGAAGAACGGAGTAATGATGCTGAAAATTCCGCTTTGCATCACAGAAATAAATTATATTTTAAAGTATATTCAAATAGAAAACCATTATTTTAAACTGTATTTAATATTTCACAATACTACTGTTTTTTCCCCCTGTATTTATGATATGTCATGCATTTCATGCTATTATTTCATAATATGTCATTTTATAATAACGTTTACCTGCATCCTCTGAGGCATGTGTGCCAGGTGTGATGTGAACGTCAATCTAACAACAAATAGGGAAAAAACGAATGACTTAGATGGGAAATCCCAAAGCCTAATGCAAGCCTGTGTTTGGCAGCTCACTAAAATGTACCTTAAACCTGTCAGGCAGGGAGCGCAGAAGCTTGACTTTGATAGACAGGCCAATGAGAGTGGCCATACTGCAGTGTGGGATAGTCGGTGTGAACTCCACAGACACTGTGCTCTCCTCATCATTCACCTACTCGGAGAGAAGAACGTGAAAGAGAGACAGATAGAATATTGTATCCATTTGATTAATGTGTAAAGGTCTATTCTTCTTCAAACTGCTCGCAGATCAGACTCACATTGACGCGCATTTGTTCCACGACATTCAGTTCTTCGAGGGACAGTGGGTGCTCAGGATCGTTGATCGATCTGATTAGATGTGATCATTTAGTTAAGGTCTCACTCAAAGTATCCAAAATGATTTAAATTGAGGCTTCTAAACTATTGCAGCTTGCTAAGAGAAACTGTCAACATGGCAGATAATTCAAAGCAACAAGGCAGACTTTACACAGCACTTGTGTAGCGAGAGCCAAATGATGTAACGTTAACGTATTTTGAAAGGATATCGAAGATTTCTCTGTCATCGATGGGGTCCGCTACATCATCATCTTCATCAGTGGCAGTTAGGAGTCTTTCCCCTGATCGCTGAAATATCAGAGGATTGGCGTTTTCTAGTCGAGTTCCCCCTGACATTATTATCCACTCAACGATAAAAGAATAACCAACAACCAACGCTGTCAGACGTCAGATCACTTCGCAAACACTGCGAAGCCAAAACAAGCCAACCGGAAGTCATACCCGGAAACACTATAAACGCTTTTTAAAATAAAAGTTTTATTTATAAAAGTCCGGCAGTTTTCTTGCAATTTTTGCCTTTGAAGAGATATAATAATAAGAAGAATAATAAGAAGAATTAAGTTATTTCTCATTATATACATCTGCAACATTTTATCTCAGATTTATGGCAACAATGACCTCAGATTTAAACTATTATCATTGCACAGAATTACCTCGTGGATCAGGGCCATTTTAAAGTGATTTGGTTTTTGAAAGGGGGGAACAAAAAATTATTTGTCTTTAACTAAGAGGGGTGATAAAAGTTCTGTGATATAGGCTGAGACATGGGCATTCAGTAGCCTATTATGCATTTGCATAGGCCCTACACCCATTTCTCTAACTAACACACGTGAGGCAGATGTGAGCAAAACATTTCCAAAACATCTGTCATGCCAATGTGGCCATGACTGTCATTAGTACACTCCAGAATAACATAACAGGTAGAAGAAAGCAAAGCTCTTTCTTCCCTGAACTAAAACTGTTAGTTTCAGGTTTAGAATATGCTCACATCAAAGCAGTGTTCATCAACCTTGAAAGCATGACCTTGATTTAACAGTGAGGTTAGGCTATTTGTGAGCCAACCAATGCTTATTCCAGTTACGAAGAGCCTTTTGACCTAATTGTTAGGCATCTGTATAGATCTTGAGTACCACAGACAACACACAAGGCCTAGCAATCCTATAGGCTACCAATACAATCTCAGTGACTGAGTGTGGCAGAGTGCTATAAATCTTCTTTATTTCATTTAATGGCAATAATCATTGTGAGATAGCCAGCATTTGCTTGCACATTTCCTTGCACAATAATAATAACTTTCAGATACAGTCCAAACAATCTAAAAAAAAGTTTAATTTTAGTAGGCTATTTGAAGATTTTGTTTTATGAATTATCCCTATCAATCAATTGAAAAACCCAGACTCTGGCTATGTTTTCTCACACAATCCTTGCTATTTGTTTTTGCTCTCATTAAAAGTATTGTACTGTGTCACATTAGTTATGGTGTTATTTGCAAGACGGTATCTGCATTAGCTGCCATAGAGAATTCATGTGTTAGCGTTACACATTTGCTCTGTCTCTTATAGCTTCTTGAAATAAAATTGCTGTTTCATAGCATTCATAGCATTTGCTTTCTTCATAGAAGCTCTGGCATTTTAAGAATGCAATGTGTGCTTTATTAAATTACACAATTTGGCTACTACTTCAGTGTTTAGTTCATAATGAGTCTCTTCCTGAGACTCACACAAAGGATTTATAGACAACGAGATTATCAAGAGAGTCACATGTTATATTTAATGGACAAGTGCTTTTATTGCAGGCTCTTTTCCAACCAATGAGACTATAAATCTGGCATCACTGCTCTGCATTTGCCTGTTAAAAAGATTACCATTCATCCGCTGGCTGCTTCTATGTGCTAATGTGAAGGTCAAAGGTTAACTGTATGAAAACTAACAAAGGAATTTATTAAAGTGCCACAACCTCCATCTCGTTTCCGGGACATTTGTGCATTCCTAAAATCACAGAGGAGCTGGTATTGATCAAAGCCTTTTGTTAAAAATGTAATGCAGCCCACTTACATTTACTTACATTTTCATCATTTCCCCCTTAATTGACTATTTAATAACTTTAATAAGCACAATGTTTATAAATCCCTTGATCTGTTGGGTTTTTCAGGACCAACTGTAATTAATATTCCAACCAAACAAATTGAGAAGTTAAAATAACAACTAAATTCCCACCACATCCCTCTTATCACTCTCTGATATTCTCCCACTTGTCTCAAAATACTTTTTTTTATGCTGCACATTTTCTTAACTGTCAGTGCTCTTCTTTCTCAGCAATTTAACATCACACCTTTCTGCTAGTGTTTTTCACAGACACAGGATAGTCTCATGTCAAGTGGAAAACTTTGACTAGTGGTTTGATGGCTAGAGCAGTGGAGGTATAAGAGGGGTGCGATGAAGCACAATGAGCTCTACATTCAAATACATATGGAGAGCTTCAAGAGTGGAAGGTCTGCTAGTATGTCTGAAGAACATTAGCTGTCTCCAAATAGCATTACTCATTTTATCCAGAGTGAATGATTAAACCAAATGGCCACTCTTAAAAATGCCCTGAATCTCAAAGATTTCCGGGGGTAGGATGTAAAAAAAGAGGCCTTTTGTGCTGATTTAAATTTGATCTTAGCATCTCGGTTTATCTCAAGGCAAAGCGGCCACAGAAATGATTTTGCAGCCACAAGGGTGCAGTCTTAGCACATGCTAATATCTGCCATGTATTCTTCATTATGACAAAAAACTGCAGTAATCTGCACTGGGTTAATGCCAGTTGATAGGGCAGGCAGATAATCTCTGACATCGTTCTTTCTTTCTTCCCTCATTGGTTGAACACAAATAAGAGGATTATTAAGGTGCTGTGAAAACAAACTCCATTTCTTTCCTCAATACCAGAATCAGATCCACTGGTTTCCTGAAAAAAAAAAAAAAAAAAACAGCCCACATGTACTAACACTTAAAATGATTACATTATTTGCCCCACAGGACCTTCAAGAAGGTCACCTGACTGCATCCCGACCCTCGTAAAAGGGCCAGGAATGACACTTGAATCTGGGTGTCTTGGTCCTGTTGAGTGCTTTTGACATTTTCAGTGCAAGTAGGTCTGTCATTCTGTTTAATATAATAACAGAAGTTGTTCAAAAGTTTACAGGAAGAGTGATTGGCCTGGTTGTGATGAATAAAGAATGCACATTATGATAAAACAGGTAAGTACCAACAGAGTAAGTGGGGGACACATACAGTTTTGAAATGAGGGCATATAGGTAGGAAACAAGTCATAGATTACAATATCATTGTTAGCATGAGGGGGAGGTATATTAGTGTAGAAATGTGTGCCACACAGATATACCCACCCAACAGTACTGACCTATTTAGTGTGAACGCTGCCATAATGAGGTTCTCTGTAGCATTTAGTCAGAAAGTCAAATGCCTCTTAACTAACGTCACAGCTGTTCACAAGTTTACGGTTTTGTCTGGTATTTATGTTTTTGCAAATGACTTTGACAGAGATTTTAGACAATATTTGGCGGGCCATGCTCTATCAGAGTGCCAGGGTTAACCACAGGTTTTGCGGAGGGTATTACAGATATTCAGTCTTGCAGTAGATTCATTTGTTTACTCTGGATTTCAGCCATACTGCTGATTAAAGACTCAGATGGCTGGTAGAAAGCCAACTTGATACACACTCTTTGGAGCTCAGTAGGCCTATGTATCTGTTACACTTGAAGAGGTAATAATTAAGAATAAAGAACACAATAAACTACAAATAAACAGTTTAAGAAAAGGATCATGTGGTTGGTCATTATCGCAAAATAAACCCTCAAAGGGTGATCAGGACACAGATTGGAGGCCACTCACCCAATAGATAAATATTTAGACATGAAATATATATCTTAGTTGATTATTTGATCATTTCACATGTATATTATCTTAAAGTGTCCACTATAAAATCACAGCATCTGCCTATCGTATAAACAAGCTAGTGATAAGAGATATGAAAATGTACGTACATATATATACTTAAAACTTGTGCACTTTTTGACAATTATGTGCAAAATATGCTGACTGCCAGGCAGACTTTGGACTGAGATGTGTTTGATGTAAGGGTTCTCAGGGAGAGGTAATGGTTCTCAGGGAGAGTTAAAATGCTGAGGTTGTTGGCTTTTGGGGATGTCACTGTTTTTGGTTCTTTCACCAGCGGGATTGACAGGCTGAATCACTGGGTTTAGGCAGCTGCAGCCATTTTATTCGGGAGTTCAGCTGACTGGGCACAGAGGGGTGAAGAGAGCAGTCATTGCTTTCTGTCTCGTTTTCGTATTTTCAGAGTCAGACCAAACTGTAATATTTTGCTTGCACTATTTTTCATACTTAGGCTATCATAACTATTAAAAGTGGCAAGAAAAGAAAAGAAAAATAAGGAGAATCTCTACAAGGCTGTAAATGTTACGTTTTGCCTTAGTTTTGTTTTTGTTTTCTGTTTTCTGTATGTTTAGTCATCTGTTTTCCTATGTTCCTTTGTTCTCCTTTTCCTGCCACTAATCAGTTGTCATGGACACTCATTTAGGATCACACCTGTTAGTCTTTGAGTTAATCATCATTGTGTATTTAAGTTCCTCATTTCCTTTCATTCATTGTAGGGTATTGTTTGTGCTATGCACATTGTTTGTTATGTTACTCTTGTTGTTTTATCTGAGCTTGCTTCATTTATTAAGTGATGTCTTTATTTTGATATGCTTTGTTTATCTTCTTCTTCCTTGGACTAAACGGCAAGGAACCATTATAGTAACGGTTATAGTAACCATGTCTTGAGGGGACCATTTTTTTTTTTTTGTAGAAAGCATAAAGAAAAACAACAGTGTAGGAAATCCTAGGTTTAATTCTAGTTTGGAAATAATAATTTTTAACTGTTCACACATAATATTTGCATTAAAATGCACATAATTATGTACTTTTATTTGTATACGTATTGAAAACATAAAACGTTTTTTTTGTATCATCACACTTAGGATCATTTTCAATTCAAAACGGCCATATTTGAGAAAAAAGTTGAATAGTTTGCATAACTGGATGTTACTGTCGGTCGTTTAACAATTTATTTCCTATAACAGTTGACTTATTAAATGTTTCACTATTTACATTTTACCTCACTCTCATTCAACGTTGAGTGTTCGGGGGAGGTGGCGGAGCGTGTCTGTCATGTAGACAATGATATCAATTTAATATTTTAGCAATGTTTTGGATTACATTAGCACTTTCTGATAGAACAAAATGTTATTTTGCAGTATATTGGCTAAAACACACTTAAGTCAGAGTAAAACTGACTTAAATTACTGAAAAACACATGATTGATGAATTCTGAATACAATTTAAAGGTGACCTATAATTCAAAATTGAATTTACCTTGGTATAGTCAAATAACAAGAGTTCAGTGCATGGACATGACATAGAGTGAATCTCAAACTGGACTGTTTTCGCGTTCTCATTTAATTCACGTTTATGAAAAACACCCCTGAAAAACGGTCCGTTCTCCACACAATACCGACTGTGACGCAATAGTCGGGATCATTAATATGTACGCCTCCAAATATTTGCATAATGCCAGCCCTCAATGCCAGGCGGAACTGCGCAGCCGAAGCATGGCAGTTGCTCAGTGTGGATGTACACATGAACACAAAAGTATTTTTTAGTTCCTTCATCTGAGCCTCTGAAGAAACAATGGGTTAATTTTATTTTCTCTGGAAATTTCCAAACATTTCACCGAGTGTTTCCTCAACTTGGGCCAATACAGAGCTGGCCTCGGATCGAGCTACCAAGCAACTCTTTCTGATGTGTAATTGTTCAAGTTCAGACAGGTAATCTTTCTCTCAAAATCGTTCAATACTGTTTATGCATCAGTAAGTCAAGCCAGTGACTAAAATATCAGCTTCACATCGTTTCTTTTAGTAGGATGAAAATAATCGTATTTAAATTGTGAACAAATTATATACAGAAAGCGATCAAAGAACAATCTTTCCACACAGCGCGAGTTTATCTGGACACTTGCCAAACTCGTTATGAAATCAATGACGCACGTTACTGCACAACGACGCTCTTACTGTATTTACATCATCGCGTTTGCATTGGTGAAAGCAGAGAGAGTGCAGAAACTGCTTTGCAATGATAATATCTTCATTCTCGCGCTCAACACTGTCATCTGCTCAATGCTCATCACGGCAACATTTTATGTGATGGGAATAGATCTAAATACTTTAAAAACATCTCACGATTCGTTAATCTCGATAGCTGTTATAGTAAAAACGTATAATAGCAGTAGTAAAAGTATTCGGGAGAGAGTTTCACATGTAATGCGTTGCTATTTCATATGCAAGCATGTCAGCCAATCACAGCAGTGGCCGCGGTTACACTGAATCCCACAGCAGACACGCCCCTTCAAACAGAGTGTTCAAATCAGAGGCTAAAAGCAGGCTAGGAAAAATGCCATTTATTTCTAAATTATGATTATTTTTTATCTAAAAAACATACTAACATTATAAGGGTGACCCAGGAAACATTATAAAATAAAATAAAAAAACATTCTAGGGCACCTTTAAAGGATATGTTCATCATCATAAAAATGAATACACATGATACTTTTAGGCTACTTTATTCAACAGTAAATAAAACGTTCTCTTCAGTGTCAGGCTACTTCAGCAGCATATGAAACAAAAACAAAAATGAACAGCTTAGTTTTCATTTAACAAGTGTAACAAACGACTTCTATGTGTAAATAAAACAGATGGAATCATTTATTAAAACAAACACAAAAAGATAATATCCTGTATAGGCCTATTTGCCACGCCTGATGAAACTTAACTATAGGCTACAGCCTACATATTTTTGTTCAAAAAGATAAGTTGGTCTACGTGCACAGGTGAGAGGCGTGTGCGTAGTTAGCCCGGCGGTGGAAAAAACGCGCTCCGCTGGAACAGATGTCGCAGGAACAGCTAGGTACCACTGGGCAATGATGCTCAGCTTTGTAAACTGATTCTCATTTACCTTCCACCACAGTAGAGGGTCCTGGTTTACAGAGATGCATGGCTCACTGAAGTAGCGTTCAATTTCAGTGTCACGCGAACAAAAATCACTCGCGCTAGTGCCGTAATCCTCACCGAAAAGAGTGTCGAGCGCCGTAGTTGCTGCTGCTCGATCAGGCTGAGGGTCATTTTGAATGGGTGAGACAGAATTTGTAACGCTGTCGTAAAGCTGTTTCAGACTCTCCTTTACTCTCTCTCGAAGCTCTGTCTCAAGAAACTGCAGATGTTTGTGTCTTGGATCCGATGTTGCGGCAATCAGAGGTAGAGCCACTTTCTCAACATCCTCAACAGTGATATGCACCGTTTCAGAGATTCTGCCACTGCTGTCTTGAATTCCGAAACTCTTGGAGACTCACTGGTCTGTGTGTTTAGATGTTTAGTGATGAGGCTATGTGTGATCGGATAGACCATCGAAACACAAACATGCGTCTCACTGCACATTGTTGTTGTTGAGACTGGAGAACAGGTATCAGTTCTTCTATAATCTGCCAGTGCTCATCTTTCAAGTCCAGTGTCTTTGCATCTGCAAGTTTTGTAGTATTGCGATCTGACAGAACAGCGCACACAGTCCATCTCTGTTCAAAAAGACGTTCGAACATATCGCACACAGAATTCCACCGTGTACGACAGTACTGGATAAGTTTGTGTTCGGGTACGTTCTGCTGTTGTTGTTTCTGGCGAAGTGCTGCTGTAGCCACGGTGCTGTGGTGAAAATGTGCCACCAATCGGCTACTGGCAGCTATCGCGCTTTTAACAGAAGCAACACTGAAGCCTTCGTTGATGGCTAGCTGCAGGTTGTGTGCGAAGCAGGGCATTGATTCCCAAAGTCCTCGATTCGCCAGAACCATGTTACTAGCGTTATCATGAACGCAATTACTTTCTCCGAGCTTGACAGCCACTGTTCTGAATCTTTTAGGTAGTTTGCTATGTGCACAGCGGTATGTCGTTCATCAAAACTGCGCGTCTCTAACACTGCACTATGTATTTCCCATTCCGCAATGTAATGGTAAGTTAGTCTTATATAGGATTCAGTGGTCAGCGAGGTCCATGCGTCCGTAGTGATAGCCATCCTCGCTGTCTTTGACAGTCTGTCTTTCAGTGAAGAAGCAGTCTTTTCATATAGAGCTTCTATTCTTCTCATGACTGTCTTGCGCGATGGGACGTTATACTGGGGCTCAACATAATTCATCAAATCTTTAAACCCTTCTCTTTCGTCGAAACGAATGGGCAGCAAATCTTTCGCTATAGTGATCAGTATTACCATTTATGCTATAACCTGGCTCATTTACAGTCTGTACAGAAATGTTAAGATTGTTCATTAATGTGCACTGTCCCGAATAAATAAAAATAAATAAAAATAGTTGTGTCATCTTTTCACCTCTGGCTGCGGTGCATTTCTTTCTGACGGTAAAAGATGCGATGCTTGTCTGAGTTGCATTTTTGGTGGTATCGGAAGACATTTTATGTACAAATACTAAGTGAAAACGTATTGTACTTGTGGTAGATTTGTGTGACAGCTTGGCGCTGCATATTTTGCACTGAACTGTTTTTTTCGTCTATTTTGTCGAAGTGAATCCAGACATCACTACGTGACTTTGAAGCCATTTTCTCTGTTTTTCAGTTTGGACTTTGGACCGTGCTCTGGCAATGCTAACCAATCAGAGCTCAATGTCCCACCCAAAATGCTGCTATAACCAATCAGAAAATAGGGTTAGGATCATCGTTTTTATGATCGATCGTCGCTGTCACGTTCGAGTACTCGAGTGATCGAGTACTGTGCCCATCCCTAATATTTTTTTTCTACGAATCTATGAGTTAACATTTACTAAACATGATTGGAATTTGCACCGCACCACACCTTGATGCTCATGACAAGTTTTATTAAGGGAAGCCTAGCTCCCCCATAGTTCGCACCCTGGCTGCAGTTCCCAATTGCCACCAATGGTCTCTATGATCTTACGATGCTTTTGGGAAGCTCAGCATAGATCATGACTCAAAAACTATCGGATCAGTCCAATTCATAAATAAATCGTTCGATGCGATTAGCCAACCGATTCTTATAGGTTCATTGAAGATTCAGCTCTTTCATGAATATGTAGTGGAGTAAAAAGTACGCTAACATTCTTTTATGAGTTCACACTTACATAATCAGATATTGTATAAAATATACAGTATGTATACAGTAGATATATATATATATATATATATATATATATATATATATATATTTGGCGTGCTCCAAGCTCAGAATTTGGCACGAACCCAGAGCACCCCTCCCCCATCCCTGGCTGGGATAGGAATAATCGAGAGTGAGGAGATGGGGTGGAGGAGGGATGCTGGAAAAACTGCCGTGGAACAGAGGGAAGTCCTCTCTCTATATATAAGCCTCCTCTCCACTGATTGGGTAGATTATCTGAACAGATCATTTTGAATGCAGTGAAGTAAAAGTTTCCCTTCCCTTATAAAAATAGGCTACTCGTACTCCATGTACAGATACTTCAAACTGTAAGCTACTTAAGTTAGGCCTACAGTAACAAAGTAAAGTGTTACTGTCCACCACTGAAGCTGACTAAAACAAAAAGACTTATTTGGTCTTATTTTAGTCATTGGGTCAAATGGACACATTGAGATGACAGTGGGTTTGTGCCAGTCAGGATTCTTTTGTGCATAAACAGACTGTCAAGAGGCATTTTTCTTTTGGCTAAGCTGACTAGACTTTTCAATTTCACTTACACACATACATATTTTTGGAAAAAGATAAAAAGTTAATGACTTTCACTTATGCTTCACAAACGGAAAGTGCAAAAGTAAAGAGTATCTTATTATAATCTCAGTTTTGCACAAACTGAAAATGATTATGCAAATTCTGCTGAAGTATTCACTTCTCAGTTGACTGAATTTGTATCTGTGGACATTCCCAATCTGAAACAGTGTTTTATTTACACTAACAGTCAAATGTTTGGACAGAACTCATTCTTTATTATTCTATTCTCTATTCTTTGTCTATATTTCATTATATTACAGACACAATGTAATGACCATGGGGAAATCTCAGCGTAGACTGGGAGTTGTAAAAAATATGATACATCAGTGTTTTACCAGATGTTTTACCAACCCGGGAGAAATGTTGTGTAGTCCCTACCAACCTTTTGTTGTAATCCTTAAAAAACGATTTCTTTAAAAGCAAATATCTTCCTTTGCTTTGAACTTTGAGCATTTTAATTTTGCAGATGTTGTTTATGCTCAAACAGCAACATTACACACTAAGTTAGAAAGTGAAATCATAATCAACCACCCCTTTAAATTCAGAATACCAAATTTTATACACCAAAAATAGATGAGTAACCTTGAAAAGTGTGGAAACTGCCATCAAAGAATGTCCAAGCTTTAATTTATTTAATTGAATTTCACCTTTCAAAGGAAAAACGAGTGACCTCATTAGCAGTAAAATTACACAAGGGCAGCTGTCAACTCGGTGTAAGACCACTGTGCTACAAAAAAAATGAAACAAACAGAGAAAGAGTTTCTAATGTTAATGATGAATAATGAAAGGGGGCTTCAGCTAATGACAAACCTACATTCACATGAGAAGGTAATAAACTCTCAATGTCTTATTGTCATTGCCGATGTTCTCAGAATGGTTGAAAGGGGGAAAGAATCCCACATTAATTCTTTTCAATCGTCTGAACCAAATTTCCTTCATCTGAAAATGTTCATGTTAAATGTGTTTGTGTTAATTTGCTCTCTCGATGTTGCCTTGAGAAATACCAATAACAGGTGCTCTTGTAACAGCAAAGTCCTACAAATGAAATGTATCTTAGACAACAGAGATATTACAGCAGCATGGGTGCAAACATCTTATCACTGGTGCGTGTGCAGAATGCAACAATCAACAATGACCAACATGCTCCTCTAGTATTCGCCCATGTGCAGACCATCTGTCCTGCACCTTTCAGAAAACCTCTCCACTGTATGTGACTCGGGTGAAATTGCACAGGGCAGCGGGAGACCCGTCACATTCCTTGAACTGAACACTGAAGCCTGAACACTCCAGCTGAGCTTCTACACATCTAAGGTTATCATATTACAGAAAAATGACTGGCTGGGCCTAATGCTGATGATTTTTTGGTGAAAATGGGCCAGTTGGTCCCAAGAAATAAAAGTGTGAGAGTGACTAATTGTTAGGCGAACTATCAGTTGCATCATGGGCATATTTGGTATGAGAAGCATATGAAGAAAGTTGCATACAGCACAACCGGGGGTACAACACACAATGATTATTCAGCCAGGAAATCACTTTTTGCGGAACAAAGCCGCCATTAGTAGCAAAGGGCTTTCACAACCCACTAGACTATAGGCCTGATTTCCCTCTGCTGCTGTTAAATGCATGACAAAACTTGGAGCGAACTGATTAGATCAATCTAATAGTGAAGGCTAAATGAATTTTCAGAGGGCCACTTTAGGGAGCTGATGGAAATGACTCAGCTTCAAAGTCAGGTGGGAAAGAAATTGGAGGCGTGTCTTTTCACTGAGATCCAATTAAAAGTATTTTGCAGCCTTTTCTGTCCTTCTTTCTTTCAGTGCCCTGTATGTTCTCATTTCACTGCATGCAAGAATGAAAGATGCATAATGCTTTTCTGATGTAGTTCAAATAGTGTCCTCCAAAATCTATTTAACTCTATGATTGTATTTGTTTGAAAATGTGTTTTTTATTGATGAGATGGCTAACCATTGTCATATTTCATTGAATTATACAGTAATGAAGGAACATTAAGTACAAAGTACCATTATCTAATGAAACATTGAGTACAAAGTCCTAGTGTACAAAGTGTTACCGGAAAAAAGTACAATGTGATTTACAAAGTAATATTTTCTTTGAGTCAGGTCACAATGCATATTAGCTTCATTGCCACCATTTACACATCGTTTGTCATCACTGTGTTCTTCATCAAGACACAAATCCCCTGTCTGCCAGATTATGACTACTCGTGTTGTGGTTGATCTTTTTCAGTCTCAGTGTAAAGAATTAACGTATTAACTACATTTTAAAATGATATGTTGAAAAAGGTGGATACAATGAATGCATAAAATGAGCTCTGAAATTTGAGCCATTTTCTCCTCTTTCCATTAATTCCTTCCTGGTTCTATGTATGTATTTATGTATGCACATATTATGTGTGTGTGCTTGTTTATATGATTTATGACAAGAGGACATGTCATTATTATTTGAATAATGACATGGGTATTACACTATTACAATGTAAATGTGGTTTATGAGGACATTTCTTGAGTCCTTGTAATTCCAATGGCTTAAAAACATACTAAACAATGTTTTATTAAAAATGTAAAAATGCAGAAAGTTCTCTGTGATGGTTAGGTTAGGGGTAGGGTTAATGTATGGGACAGAATACAGTTTAAACAGTATAAAAACCATTACGTCTATGGAGAGTCCCCACAAAGATAGTAAACCAGACGTGTGTGTGTGTGTGTGTGTGTGTGTGTGCGCGCGTGTGCGTGTTTATTTATTTATATAAGAGTGCCTCAAGCATCCTTGCTATGTTGTTGCCACCATTAGGCTCTTTGGACTTTCAGTTTGTTTTAATTTCCACGTCTGTTCCCCTGTCTGAGTTTCCCGCCACCAATCTGTATCCATGGACACTGATTACCTCCCTCACAGCTGCCTGTCATTTGTATCAATCATCTCTGTGTATTTAGTTCCTGCCTGTCTTCAGTTCAGTGTCCGGTATTGTTTGTGTTTGACCCGTTTGCCTGTTTGCCTGTCTTGAGAATAAAACTCGTTTTGGATTTATTCCTTCTTCTGTCCTTCCTGAACCACCCCGTGACAGAATACCGGACCCAAAAAAGAAAATGGATTTTGCAGCAATGGAGATCCTCCTTCTCTCCCAGGAGAACCAGTCCCTCGAGGCCCACACACAGAGGTATTTGAACTTAGTACCCCATGTTCATTATGATGACACCAGCCTCTGTGTGTTCTTCCGGGCAGGTCTACCAAAGCACGCCTGCCCGGAGATGGGCCTCGGGGGAACTTTGCGGAGTATGTGGAGTGGGTGCTGGTGAGTTGCAATTCTCTCTTCACCGTCGGCCTAGGAGAAGAGGATCTCGCTAGCACCCATCCTGAGTCTCATCCCGCCGAGACCGTTTCACCGCTGGTCCCGTCCAGCCCCGAGCTTCCTTCGCTGCTGGTCCCGTCCAGCCACGTCCAGCCAGAGACCGTCCAGCCAGAGACCGTCCAGCCAGAGACCGTCCAGCAAAAGCCCCCCGCAGACAGAGAGCTACCACCCGCCGCGACGCGCCAGCCTGAGCCCGAGACAAAGAGGACAGAGCTGACCCTCGCCCCGGAGGAGGAGCTCCAACAAGAGTCTGACCAGGGGTGTGAGCCCACGACATCTGCGGGCGAGGGAACCCAATCGACGGATCACGAGGACTGGCTGAAAAATTCCTCAGAGGAAACACCGTTTCCCACCCTTTCCCACCCGCAGGGGCGTAGCAACCGGGGGGGACGGGGGGGACACGTCCCCCGCACTTTTAGAAACCATAGAGTTAGAAACAGGTGAATCTGTTCCGCCCGTGTTCTCTGATTTGTTACTTAGACTTGAGTGAACTAACATTCAGCCAATCACAGCGCGAATCATCTCTTGGGTGTGTCTGCCATGAGCTTCAAATCTCTTGTTTCGAATTTTCGTTCGTTAGTCACACAAGTCACTTTGCTGTTTGGCCGTCTGGGATAAAATGCACCCCAGAAAAAAGCAGAGGACGATTATATCCTTTTTTCAAACACACACTGTAAGTATAATGTGTTACAGTGTGTTGCGATGACATGAATCACGCGTAAAGTTTCCTTGTTATGATTTTACCAACTGTAACGCAGTAAGAGAACCCGTATGGACCTCGTCACGTCGCTCCGGATTGTGCCGGAGTGTGTGACTTGTCGCTTTGGATAAAAGCGTCTGTTAAATGAGACAACAGATTATTCCCAGCAGGCACACAACGTCATAAGACGTTGATATTTGGTTAAATTTCGGTTGCGACGTCGGGTGACCAAAATTCTATATAAATTCATCTAATGTCAATGTTTAATTGATGTCCAATGCCGACGTCAGCTGACGTTGAGATTTTGTTGTTTTTGCGTAACCAAAATCCAACATTAAGTCAACGTCAAATTGACTTGACTTCAACCCGATTTTCATTTTCAACCAAAATGCAATGTCTTTCCGACGTCATGTCCAACGTCAATCTAACGTTATAGACGTCTGGTACCTGCTGGGTTGGGCTCTGCTCTGCTGTCTTTGTGCTGCTCGAATCCTTTCACAATAAATCAAATTTGGGTAACACTTTAGAATACTGTTTCTTACTTACTGCATAACCAATAAGGAATTACTGAAGAACTAATAGGTAATGCTTTACCTATTACCTATTCTTCACCTTTACCTATTCTTTAGCACTTAAGTCACTACTGTTAACTACTAAGGAAGATGTGTTAACTAATCAGTATGTAATAGAATTTTGTGATTGTGTTAAGTATCAGTTAGTTAATCAATAACTAATTAATTTTGTCATATCTCCGGAAGAACTACTATTAATTATGGTTCAAGAAAAATAACTATGAAGTAACTACTAATGAACAGTCTTTGTATTTGTGTACTTCACATTTGTGAAGTACACAAATACACAGCAGTTACTACAATAATCTATTTTATTTTATTTTATCAGTGGAGTGGTGGATGAAGTACACAAATCAAGTACTTGAGTAAAAGTACAGATACCACAATAAAATATTACTCTAGTAAAATTATAATTAGGCCTATTCATTTTCAAAATGACCTTAGTAAAAGTACAAAGGTAATTCATTTTTAAAGTACTTGAAAAGTAAAAAGCACTGATTTTTTTCTAGCCAGTTTCAGTCATTCTTCAGCCCTAATAAGGTAGATAAGAGCAGACATTTACCTATAGGATATATTGATCTGCAAATAACTTTTTATTTCTTTAGCAAAACTTATCATAATGTATTACATCAATAGTGTTTTTTTTTACAGTAAGTTTGATTTGAGTCAGAAGTATGTGGTAATTCTTTATTAATTAAGGGGTTCCCTTTATTTTCACTTTAGAATACTGTTTCAGGTTCTAAGTCATTCCTGGAAAATGATCTAATTCTTTATTAATTACTAATAGGTTCCCTATATTTTCAGTTTCCCTCAGTTGTTGCCTCAAATACATGAATTTAGGAGCGGGGCTACATAAGGTCTATTCTATCGAGAATTTATTATTATGAACATCACCTTTGGGTCACATCACCATACAGCTTTTGTCCCCCGCACTTTTATAATGGCTGCTACGCCCCTGCCCACCCGTCATCTGCATCTTCGTTGTCTTCAGAACTATCCAGTGACTGTATCTACCCTGTCATCAACCTGTCTAATACCTCTTCTCATCTAAGGTCAGCCAGTCCTCCAGCCCCACCGCTGCTGGATGTTAGCAGCCCTGCTTCATCTCTGGGGAAGGCCCCTGACGTCAAGTCGCAGGTCAGCCATCCATCCACAGCACTCGGGCATGAGGATCCCCTGGCTCCGCCTCCAGCCTTGGTCCTCTGCACTCCATCTCAGCCTGTCGACCTGCCGGCTCCGTCTTGGCTCCTTCCACCTGCGCCTCCACCAGAGACCCTCGAACCATCGGCTACATCGGGTTCCCTCGTCCTGCCGGCTCCCCCTTGGTCAGTCGTCACTCTGCCTTCGCCACGGACTTACGGTCTGTCCGCTACGCTCCGTCCCTCCACCCCTTCGGCTACAGCGGGCTCCTCCTTCCCCTCGGCGTCACCTCTGTCCTCCCTCACACCGACTTCGCCTCTGCTCTCGGGTACTCTGGCTCCACCTTCAGCGCTCGTCGCCGCGATGTCGCCTAGGTCTCCCAGTCCAGCGACGTCGTTTGAGTCCACCGGCTCTCCGTCTGCGCCGATGGATCCTGCCGCCGAGTCTCCGTCGGTCATCCCCCAGCTACCGTCAGCCTCCTCGCCACCTGGTCTCTTCCCTCCTTCTACTCTGCCGTGGGCTGTCGGTACTGGACGGCTCTGGGTCTGCGCCACCAGGCCATCTCCATCCATGCCGTCAGGGGATCGTCGTCATCCCTTCACTAACCTGTCACTCCAGCCTCGTTTCTGCACTTCACCATCACCTCGTCCACCACCAGAACCTCCTCCGGTCCTCCCTTCGTTGTTGCGTTACGGTGCGAGGACGCACCTGGCCGGAGGGGGGCGTTATGTCACCATTAGGCTCTTTGGACTTTCAGTTTGTTTTGATTTCCACGTGTGTTCCTGTCACGAAGGAAGGCCCTTGAGACTGTCCTAAGTCAGGTGCTGTAGCACGAGGGTTGGGGAGGAGTTAGGAAGGTATGGCATGACAAGATGATTGGCAGTGCAAAAATAGATCATTTATTAATAATCCAAAAACAATCCGTGCAAAGTACAAATTAAAAAAGAAATGGAAAAAAAAAGACATGAAGCATACTAATGAGGCAGCACTATAACCTTTGCACATTAAACACAAAGGAAAATTGCTGATACAGGTCGCTATCAACAATAGTACTCACACAATACTGCACTCTTGTAACAGAGCAAACCACCAACCCTCCTCAATAACAGGAATACTCAGGTTAAATACACAAACTTCCCGCCAAACGAAAAATGGGAAGTACCATTTGCACAGGGTGACCTTTATCTTAAATAAGGTCCATTATAACAATGACATTAAACAACCTCATCTTTTACAAAGCCGAATAAATATCATTAGTGCAGCTTAAGCAAAGTAATGTTACCATAATAAACATACATTAAACAGAACAAACATTAGGTGTGCTATGTTGCCTCCCCCCAGTTGTGAAAAATGGTATGACCGCTGCTATTATAAACACGTTCCGGGTTACGCGCGCTTCCGGAACGAGCAGAGCAGAAATCATCAGGTAAGCACAAACAATAACACAGAGCTGTATCCTGTAAAATTAACAATAAACAGTCTGTAAAAACCATTAGACTCCTTGTGAATTATTATACTTCAGCAAATGCTAACAGTGAACAAAGAAATTTATCTTGCATGATGTTACTGAATGCATGAATTATGGAGTTGCAAACACACATAACTAATTGAACACGGGATGAAGAAATGAAATGTAAACAAACTGCTCAAACAATGTACTTGACAAACTAAATATAGCAACATTTTACTCTCCCAGAGACATACTGAAATGGTGATGACGTCATCACAGAGGTTCGTCATCACAGTTCCCCTGTCTGAGTTTCGCGCCACCAATCTGTATCCATGGACACTGATTACCTCCCTCACAGCTGCCTGTCATTTGTATCAATCATCTCTGTGTATTTAGTTCCTGCCTGTCTTCAGTTCAGTGTCCGGTATTGTTTGTGTTTGACACGCTGTTACACCCGTTTGCCTGTTTGCCTGTCTTGAGAATAAAACTCGTTTTGGATTTATTCCTTCTTCTGTCCTTCCTGAACCACCCAGTGACAGTTGTATGCTAACATCACTCCTGTTTATTGTTATTGCGCACACATACAAATTGTTTTTGTTTTCATTTACTTATTCATGGGTGAAATTAATTATTGGTTTAATAGTAGGCTACCTTTATCAGTCTAAAAGTCCCCTTAATAATAAATGGCTAAATTGTTCTTGAATGTCACATGAGCTTTGGAAAATTCATTAATTTTCTAAATAAATTATAAAAATACAAACATACCACAATTTCTGGAACATTTTAATTGTAATCAGTATGATAAATACTTTATCAAATGACATTAATGAATATTAATTCAATTAGATGTCAAGCTTTTTATTATGAGACATATTTATTTGATCCTTTAATACTTTAAACTTGGCAGGTTCAATAACTGAGATTTTGGCAGGTTCACGTTGATTTTAGTGTTGGCATGAAACGGAAATTGCAATAGTCTTTTTTTCCCCCTATTAAGACATATATCCAAGTGAAACAAGAAAAACAAGAAAAAATGTTGGGTGGGACTTGATTTAGTCAATTGGGAATTGATTGTATTGTTGTGGTTAGCTATTGCTGCATGTGATCTCATGTGAATGACAGGTAAAAACGTGCCAGTAAACGCGTCACTGCAAAAATAAAATAAATAAATAAATATTAATAATGATGTGCACAACTGCACAATATTCCATAGAAAATAAGAAGTGTCAATTTTGATTGCATGGTGACTAAGGATAAACATAAACTGCTAGTGCATCTAGTTGTTCTGACAGAGACCTGCATCTCTCTCTCTCTCTCTCTCTCTCTCTCTCTCTCTCTCTCTCTCTCTCTCTCTCTCTCTCTCTCTCTCTCTCTCTCTCTCTCTTTCTATGTGTGTGTGAATCTATTAGCCTGTTGATGGCTGTTCATCAGGGTGCTTCCTAGCCTTGAAGAACAGATCGGGTTGATAAAAGGATGTAAAAGGATTAGGGCTTCAGACAGCAAGGAGTGAAGACAGGGAAAATGGGATTACTGCTCTTCTCACTATGGTCTCTGTACATACTGGGTGGTTTACTTCAATGAAAAAAAAAAGTTATTCACATGAGAAAAATGGAGGATAAGGAATAATAAATGTTCCAAGATAAAATGTTTTGATCTTTTAGATTTTAGATCTTTTAGATTAATTTTGCACAGATTATTTTCAAAAGCACAATGCATGAACATGCATGTTCAGCAGAAAGAATATGTAACAACCAGAGGGCATCTTAAATAATAAAGCACTTTTGTTCACACACCTACCACAGAACAATGTCGAAATGGAGAGAGGAAATGTTTTTTAAGTAGTTCCCAACTTGTTCCTTGTCAATGAAACATGGCGATGTGTTCCACCCAACAGACAGTGACTGAAAACGTCTCAGGTTACGTATGTAACCCTGGTTCCCTGAGAGGGAACGAGACGCTGCGTTTGAGACGCGGTGGGAACGCTCTGCGTGATTGCGTCATGAAGCACGTGTAAAATCAGTCCAATGGAAGCCCGATACGTCATGGGTGACGTCATAGACCAGGAAACTATAAAGCACCCTTGAAAACAGACCGCGACAGCTTCTGAAAAAGTCTGAAGCAAGTCGATCAGGGCATGCAGGAAGTATGGCAGGCAAACGCAGCGTCTCGTTCCCTCTCAGGGAACCAGGGTTACATACGTAACCTGAGACGTTCCCTTTCAAGGGAACTTCGAGCTGCGTTTGAGACGCGGTGGGAACCCCATACCCACTACGCCATAGTGACAAATGCCCGTTCTGTGTGAAGTCCTTGCGCACACTAAGAAGCAAGCAACCTCGCCCCAGGAGTGGAGAGGTCAAGGTCATAAAACCTGACAAATGTATGTGGAGAGGACCAACCTGCCGCATTACAAATGTCAAGAAGGGAAACACCCGAAATTAAGGCCGTAGAGGCCGCCATACTCCTTGTAGAATGGGCCCGTACAGCCATAGGTGAAGGCTGACCGGCCGCTTCATAAGCCAATGATATAGCCTCGACTATCCATTTGCTCATAACCTGTTTAGATGCAGGGCACCCTCTTCTGAGTGACCCAAAACATACAACTAACTGCTCTGACTTACGCCACAGGGCAGCTCTGTGAACGTAGGCATCCAATGCCCGAACTGGACATAACAGGTTCAGTTGTTCCTGATCTGGGGTATTAAAAGGTGGAGGATAAAAGGCCTGCAACACTATTAGGCCCCCAACATTAACTGGGACCTTAGGAATATAACCCGGTCTAAGGTATAGAAATGCTTTCACCATACCAGGTGCAAATTCCAGACATGACGGAGCAACCGACAGGGCTTGCAAATCTCCAATTCTCTTGATAGATGAAATAGCAAGGAGAAATAAAGCTTTCAAAGTGAGGAATTTTTCTGAAACCTCTTCAATAGGCTCGAAAGGAGCCAGAGCCAGACCCTCAAGTACAATGGCTAAATCCCAAGCCGGTGCTCTAGAGTGCAGTGCAGGTCTCAACCTCAATGTACCACGGAGAAAACGAGTAATCAGAGGATCTCTCCCAAAAGAAGTACCCCCCAGAGGGGTATGATAGGCCGAAATAGCCGCCACATAAACTTTTAAGGTGGAAGGAGATAATCCAGCAGAGAAACGGTCTTGCAGAAAATCGAGAACTGAACCAACAGGGCAGTTAACAGGATCTAACTGACGCTCACCACACCAGGTGGAGAATAATTTCCATTTCAGTGCATACAGTCTTCTCGTGGAAGGAGCTCTGGAATGGAGAATGTCTCAACGACCTCAGTCGAGAGACTGGATTCTATGAGCCTGGCCCCCTCAGAGGCCAGGCCCACAGTTTCCACAACTCCGGTCGAGGGTGAAATATCGTGCCCCCTGCCTGGGACAGCAGGTCCCTCCTGAACGGAATCTCCATGGGAGAGCCGTCCAGAAGAGACAAAGTCCGAGAACCAAACTCGAGTCGGCCAGTATGGGGCTACTAGTAGCAGATGAGCCCCTTCCATGGCGAACCCTCTCCAGAACCTCCGGGAGCATAGATATCGGGGGAAATGCGTACAGGTGCAGCCTCGGCCACACCTGCACCATCGCATCCAGTCCGAGAAGAGCTGGCTGCGTGAGGGGGAACCATATAGAGCAATGCGTTGTACAAACGATGTGAAAGGTCGACTTGACTTTAGTTAGACCAAAGTTCTCCCTAAGAAGCTCCACCACCTTGGGGTGAAGTCTCCAATCCCCTGGGCCTCAGCCCCTGCCTCAACAGGATATCTGCTCTGATATACGAGACCATCAGTGTGTTGTCCGCCATTCGCCGAGCAACCACTCATGATCGCCCCCACTTGTGAGGGAAGCATCCGTCGATAGCAATATGCGTCGACAAGAAGCCCCCAACACTGGGCCTGGGCGAGGAACCAAGGTTCTTCCACATGACCGAAGCACGAAGGCATAGCCGCGTGACCTTGATCATGCGAAAACGTATTTCCCCTCGGAGAAAACCCCTTGGTCCTGAGCCACCACTGCAGGGGTCTCATGAACAGAAGGCCAAAAGTAATACGTTGGACGCAACTGCCATGAGACCCACCCGTCTGAAACTATTTCACAGTGAGTGACTGGCCTAGATATACCCCATTACGGCTGTAAGAATTGCTACACCCAGAAAAGTGGTCCTCAGAGCACACTCTTCTTGGCGTTGAGAGGCAACCCCAACATCCTTAATGAGACAGAACGACATCTCGATGCCGAACTGCCATAAACTCAGATTGAGCTAGGAGCAACCAATCATTGATGTAGTATAATACGCGAATGCCCTGGAGTCTCAGAAGAGCCAGAGCTGCATCCACGCATACTGTAAAGGTGTGGGGTAATAAACCTAGGCCGAATGGAAGAACCCGATAATGGTATGCTTCGCCCCCGAAAGCAAACCTCGGGAACCTCCCTCATCCTCTTTCGGAAACAATGAAGTAATGGCTGTCTGCTGGGAGGAGGAACCCCTTCTACAGCTCCTTTTGCAGAAGTGACAGTACTTCCTGCTCCATAACCAAAGCCTGCTCGGGGTCCACCAATGAGAGGAGGGACCCCTAGAAATCTGGGCGAACGAGAACCGCTGAAACCCTTTTCTATAGTGTGCAGGACCCACTGAGAAATATGTGGCAGTAGTTTCCATGCTGCCAGAAATTTACTAGGGGAACCAGTCTCTCAAGACTGGCCTCTGGATTTGTTTGAACAGTCACTACGGCGCCCTGAAGCGGCGAACCGGCAGGGAACAACCGAACTGACCATTCTACGACCCTCCTCGGAGGATCGTATGGGGATGCTGACACCTCGGTGCCCTGAACGGCGAACCGGCAGGGAACAACCGAACTGGCAGCGCTGCGACCCTCCTCAGAGAGTCGCACCCCAGAGGAAAAACGATTTCTCAAAACCGTCCCTTGGTTGAACAGTCACTACGGTGCCCTGAAGCGGCGAACCGGCAGGGAACAACCGAACTGACCGCTCTACGATCCTCCTCGGAGGATCGTATGGGGACGCTGACACCTCGGTGCCCTGAACGGCGAACCGGCAGGGAACAACCGAACTGGCAGCGCTGCGACCCTCCTCAGAGAGTCGCACCCCAGAGGTCGCCGAGGAGAAACGATTTCTCAAAACCGTCCCTGCCCCGGAGGAGCCCTCAGAAGCCTGATAGCCTCGTTTTCTTGCGACAGGACTTCTTGTCTAAGCTTTATTAGAGATGATGACAGTCCTCAGATCTTGCCTACCTCTAACTAGCTTAGTTCCTACGACCCTCCTCGGAGGATCGTTGAAAAAAGCAGGCACTTCGGCGCCCTGAAACGGCGAACCGGCAGGGAAACCAAACTGACTGCTCTTCTTTTTTCTTATTTGAAGGCTCGTTTGGGGACACTGACACCTTGGTGCCCTGAAACGGCGAACCGGCAGGGAAACCGAACTGGCAGTACTGCGACCCTCCTCAGAGAGTCGCACCCCAAGCCGTCTCAGGAACATTAGATTGGTGAGGAAGAAACCTCTGGAACGCCGCTGAATGGTTTATTTCTTAGTTTTCTTGAAAGCGGAGCGTCCAGAAGAACAGACATAATTATATCTTTATTTTCCTTTATCTTTATATCAGAAAAAACTTATATATATATACATATTTATCACTCTGCGGCCACCAGCAGGAAACAACCGAACTGGCAGCGCTGCGACCCTCCTCAGAGAGTCGCCCCTCACATTCATCCATGTCCTTATATACTCTACCCACCAGCGCTGCCTAATAAAAATGTATTCATTATTAAGATGGCTGGTGGGTAACGTCGGGGTTAATAACGATAACACCGACTCGGGAGAGAGAAAGCTCGCAAGCGTCTCTTTAACCCGAGGCAATGTCATACTATGATACTTAATACCCAAACATTACTATAGTCAGACATCTGGGGATTAAACACATAAAATACAAACCGGTTTATTCCACAATCTCGACACCTCAGTGTGGAGATAGGGAAAAACCACAGTAGGAGGTTGAGATAGAGAGTTTTCCTGTTTTAAGATACAGTTCATCTAACAAACTCTTCTTTATTTTCAATCTCATAATGTTCAACTGGCCAGTAAATATTTAACTGGCAACAGCACTAGATAAAACCTCCTTTTTTTTTCTTTAAAAAAGCTCCTCTTTATTCAACAGAGTTATGAGCTGGAAATTTTATTCACTGAAAACTCAAACATCTGCCTTTTTATAAAGATTTGTATTTGTTTTGTTCTCTTTCTTATTAAACAAAACACTAACGATACCAATTCCTCGGAACTGGAAATCGCAGCACACTAGATCTGGCATGTGAAAGCTGAGAAAGGGCGGAGCCCGTCCCAACCCCCGCTGTCAGATCCGTTTTCGAACCCCGAAATACGAGCCGTCTCCGAGCCTCGGCAACAGAGAGACCCGCTCGGGGAACGCGAACCGAAACGTCCTCCTCGAAGAACGCCCGGCGGGAGCGGAGCGTCCTCACGGACAGCTTCTCGCAATGCACAGTCAGATCCCTCGAGAAATGACTGTTGCATGCTCCACTCCCAAACAGCAACAAAAAGCTGATGTGTGTCCCCACCCGTGATGTAACGAGGGCAGGGAACAACACAACGTCTATAATATTGCTTTGCTCGCCATAATGATAGATAGTGATATATATATTGGGCTTGACAAACAACAATAAATAGACAAGGACAGAATCACAGAGAGCGCTTGCCGAAGACAACAGAAGCTGTCGCGGTCTGTTTTCAAGGGTGCTTTATAGTTTCCTGGTCTATGACGTCACCCATGACGTATCGGGGTTCCATTGGACTGATTTTACACGTGCTTCATGACGCAATCACGCAGAGCGTTCCCACCGCGTCTCAAACGCAGCTCGAAGTTCCCTTGAAAGGGAACAAACACAGTACTTTCATAATTGAAAATGAAATAAGCTGCACAAGACCCTTAATTATTAAAAAAATCATTGTTTTTCTGAGAAATCATCTAAGTGTTCAGTTTGTAATAGAGGCAAGAATTCACCGTCTATTTTGCGCTCCTCTGTGTGCGACGTCGCGGAGCTCTTCGAGTAAAATTTTTGTTGCATTTGTCTTCATGCGTCATGTTAGGGCAACTGTATATACAAACATTAAGTATGATCGAGTGGCTCTGAAACAGATAAAAGAGAGCAGTCAAAATTGACGTTTTGACTTTAGTATGCTGGACTCCTTCCCCGAACTCGTTTCGGGATGTCGGTGTGACACCAGACCAGGCCCAAGCAGGGGTTTTTCCTGACAATCAGAGCCGAAAGCGGAAACGCGGCAGGCGGGGAGGAGCCGAGCAGAGGTTTCGTCGCATGGTTAGCAGAGGAAGGCTAACGTTACCGGTCATACTGTTTGCAAACGTCCAGTCACTGGAAAACAAAATGGACTTACTACATGCACGGATATCTACGCAGCAATACGTCCAGGATTGTTCCATGCTGTGCTTTTGTGAAACGTGGCTAGGAGACAAAACTCCAGACGAGTCCATAACACCAGGGGGTTATATGGTCTACAGAGCCGATCGTAACGCTGTGGATTGTGACAAAATCCGCGGGGGAGGAACAGCGATCTTCGTCAATCAATCCTGGTGTACAGACAGTAAGGTGATTTCAGTATTGTTCTGAGAAGGTGGATTTTTTAACCTTAATGTGTAGACCATTTTATTCACCCAGAGAACTGCAGTGCATTGTTGTGAGTGTTGTGTACATCCCCCCCCCCTCCCCCTCCCCCTCCCCCTCCCCCTCCCCCTCCCCCTCCCCCTCTCCCTCCCCCTCTCCCTCTCCCTCCCCCTCTCCCTCCCCCTCTCCCTCCCCCTCTCCCCTCTCCCCTCCCTCCTCCCTCCCTCTGCCAAGGAGGAGGCTGCATTAAAAGAACTGCATAACATGATCAACGAGGATGAGAACATGTATCCTGATGCTGCCTTTATTATCCTGGGAGATTTTAACCACTGCAATCTCCAGAAGAGTATTCCCAAATTTGATCAGTTTGTGACTTTTCCCACTAGAGGAAATAATATCGTGGATCATTGTTATAGTAACATTAAAAATGCTATAGGATAATAGCAGGATAATCTTACCATAGCAATCCTGCTAAAGCCAACTTATATTAGAAGACTCAAGGACAATCCAGTCACAACTAAAGCTGTCAACACATGGACTGACAGTGTACTGATGAACTTGCAGGGCTGCTTAGAGGCTACAGACAAGAACATCTTCAAGGAGGCTACAGACAATATTCATGACTATACAGAGACTGGTAGTGACTATATTAACTGGTGTACATCCATCTGTGTGAGGAAGTCCATGAGAGCTGCAAAAAGGGCATATTCCCAAAAACTTTCTGCTACTTTCTGCAAAATAACACACGAAGTATGTGGCAGGGAATTCAATCTGTCACCAATTATAGGAGAAGCACAAACATTGAACATTTCATGTTCAGGCCTAAACACTCAACATATAACTTGAGATATGGCAGACCGGACAATATTATCTCACACAGGGTACGGTTTTATAAAAGTTTTTTTCCAGCCACGGTCAGACTGATGGCTGAGGGTATGGCAGAGGCAACAAATATGTCTGTCTCATCTTTATAAAATGATAGGTGTTATCTCCTTTTACATAAAGATGTTAGAGGTTTATGCCTGTGATGTGTTCATGTGTCTGTCTCTGTTAAACAGAGAATGTTTTATGACAGTACTTTTTGAATATTTATGTTATGCATTATCTCAGGACAGTGCAATAGTCTTTAATGTGTAATAATCTTAATTTAATCTTAATCTTAAGTAATTATCTTTATTGTGTTTGTTTGTCGTAGGTTTATACTGTTCTTCGTTTACTGTACCTTCTCAAAGTCTATTTATTGTGTGTAGTTTTGTTAGTTGTTCTTTTATGTTGACTTTTTTAATGTTGACTCAACAAGCTTTGCTACAAAAATTGCTATGTACTTGTACTAGCTGTACTGGTACAAATGGCAAATAAACCTTCAACATTTGGAGACAGCCATTGTCTTTGTTGATCTGGGGTAAGGCTGTTTTCCTTATTTCCTCTTATTGAGTAGTCCTGGGGGCAGGATATGATTTAAAGTAGACAGCAATTTCACTCGAAATGACTGGCACAAGACCTCCTGAACCTTTGCAATGGAACATGGCCATCGGGGACGTTTTCCCGTTTGCATTTAGCATATTTGTTGAAAGTCGCCCGTGGCTCTGGTGCACTCCAATTCAATATTTCATATTAGACTTGTCTATAGCTGTAAAATATAACTTATGTAATATTCTTTGTTGCTTGCTCATGTTGGTGAAAACATTATGTGTGCCACGTAGGTTTGTTATTATGTGCAACACTTCTCTGGCTTTTATTATCAGCCAGCAAGATCAACCAAAGTGAGAATTAAACTCTTGTGCCTGATGCAAGCCTAGGGAAAGAAAAGGTTTTTTTAACGACTGGAAATTTCTGCCCTCGTAAAATCAATGACTGCTATGAAGTCCTTGGCTTTGCCTTGCAGGACTGACAGACCAATTATGGACTTGGGAATGTGCAATACTACGATAGCTACAGTCACACTAATGCTGCCCCAATCCCTGTCACAGCACAGAGACCAGATACGATCCCATCAGAGGCTGTGCACCTCATGCTCTTTGTGGCTGTGCAGCTGTGCACACACTGTGCCCTAATGAAGAGAAATAACCCACTGAAATATCACTTACCCAGAGCAGCCTGAGACAGCAAGCTTAAATTAAAGCAGTTCTATCATTAGTGCACAGTGCACGCTCAATCCCTCATGCACAGTGTCTGAAGAAACAACCGTAGCTCAGCATGCTCTATTTGCGTATTAGTGAAAGACGAGTTTTGATCGGCTGTCAGAGGACCAGTGCACTAGGCTGATTTTCCCAATTAAATAGAGCAACAAGTGGCACAGGCCAGCTTGTGTGAAGGGTAGGCAGAAGATGTTTGAGAAGTTTACAATGGCCAAATTTCAGATCCCTCTGACTACTAAATGGCACAGTAGGTTGCCACTGCAGAGATGCCAGCTTTAATGCAGGTTATTGTGCCTGCATCTGAGAAGACTGAGATTAAATAAATGCTGTTAAACTGTGCCTATTTCTGTTTTATCTGGCATGAATCTTTGATCTACCTTTTATGATGATGACATTTGTATACTGCTACTGGAAGACACTATAAAACATGCTTGAGTAATTGTTGAGGAAAAATTCTACTCTGGTCTACTCAGTTTTATTCAGAGGTCTTCAATATTATATTTCCTTGAGTGAAAACATATACATTAGTATGGCAGAATATGACATGCACACATATTTCTAACATGATAGGGAATTTCAGTTGGCTTTCTATAGTTTTTACATTGATATAATGATATTTTCTATTCCCAAAACCTCACACATTTTTACATGTTCACAAAAACATTGCTTGGCATGTTTATCCATACAGAAAATACATCTGTATATACTATGCTGGCCTATTTGTTGCAATAACAGAATTATCTGTATTCAAATGGTAGCAAAAGTGGTTTTAAATGCTAACCCCATTCAATTTAACCCTTAAATGCATGAATGTTTTGCCAATCATTATTACATATTCGGGTCTTTAGCGACCCGAATCTATGATGGATCTCTACCTGCTGCAATAGTATAAAACTCTCCTGATATTTTAAGAACAACTACAAAAGAATAAAATAAAACATACTCGTTCCCTCTCTAGAGAGAACTAAGGTTACGTTAGGTAACCGAGTACGTTCTCTTATGAGAGGTTCTCTCATATTGCGTAAGTTTAGCTTACGCTACGCGAACACTTTGTCAATGCCGTGTGCGCCAAGCATCCACTCTATGAGTCCCAGCCCGGGGAACATTGAAAGTGGGAAATTCAGGCGGCCAGTAAGGGGGCCGACACATGTATAAACATAAGCACCCATGGGGAATGCAGAGCGGCGTCGCTGGGCTGCATGTTACATGTATATCAACCCATATCAGTGCAGCTCAACCAGGAGAGCTAAAGCCTTGTTTATACTCGACGCGTCCGCACGAGCGCGAGTCTCCAAACGGACGAGGCGTTTATACTTGACGCGCTCGCCGTTGTGCTATTCTGTGAAACGACAGGGGGCGACTCGGAGTAATTCTCCTCTAAACCACCAGGAATCAGCAGTGAAGAAGTAGTTTGCCGTTTATTAGTAGTTTATTAATAGCTGATTCATATTAAAAGAGTAATAAATGCAGTAGGTGTATTGCACTTTCTTGTACAAACTCGCTAAACAACTGAAGCCTTATTGAAGAGTGTTTAAACCTTAATTTCATCAGCAGGGCTTACTTCTGCTATTGTAGGCTTATTTTATGTAAGCAGTTACTTTAGACAAGTGCAAACTGGGTGCTTAATGCAAATGTGTTCCTATTCACAAAATGAGAGGCTTTTATGGTCGCCCATCAATGCAAATGTCTCTGTGTATAGAAGGATCATAAACATGTCGGATACAGACGTACCAGTTCGGCCTGATTCGGCTCGAAGTCGTTCATCTTCGGATGCGGCGTCGCGCGCAATGTTACAAAAAGTGCCGTGCACACCGCCAGGCGAAATGGGGTCTTGCGCACCCAACGCGCCCGACCGCCCACACCGCAATTACGTCATTTTGCCGTGCGCACCTTCGCGCTCTTGCGGACGCGTCGAGTATAAACAAGGCTTTACGTTGAGGTAGTTGAGGTTGAACGCACCAGTCATGTGGGCAGATCATACAGACATTAGACTGACAGAAGTCTAGCCTGCAAGGCGAGAACTTCCAAATTATAGAATCTCACAAATGTAGACGGGGAGGCCCAGCCCGCCGCCATACAGATGTTGTGAATGGAAATTCCACTGGACCATGCCCACGACGAGGCCATGCCTCTTGTGGAATGAGCCCTGATGCCCAGAGGGCATTGCAGACCTTTTGACGCGTAAGCAGCAGCAATCGCATCCACTATCCATCTGGATAGGGACTGTTCCGAGGCGGCGAGACCTTTGGTGCGCCCGGCTAACGAAACGAAGAGCTGCTCGGAGCGTCTGAAGGGGGCGGAGCGCGTAACTCAGTGCCATGATAGGGCAGAGGAGGCTGTCGCTGCTCTCGCTGTCGGATGCTGGTAGAGCCGACAGAGAAATGACCTGCGCTCTGAAGGGAGTGCCAATCACCTTCGGGACATAGCCACACTCTAAAAAATGCTGGGTTGTTTTTTAACCCAGAATGCTGGGTTGAGTCTGTTGGGTAATTTTGTTGGGTTATTTTACCATATTTTAAACACCTTTGGGTAGTTTTAATTTTCCAGTGGTTGGGTTAAATCTGCTGGGTCGTAACGCTGGGTTGTTTCTGCCCAGCTGGGTTGTTTCACGAGTTTCGCGCCTCGGAGATGTTCAAATTCGCTCCCAGCTGTCATTTTGAGAGGACAAAGGGGCAAAGGCAAAGCAGCTGGGTGAAACTGTTTTGAGGTAAGTTTATATAATGTTTTTTTTCTAATTAATAATTATTTTAAATATACAGTTCATGATTATGTACCACACGGAACCCATTAAATATGTGAATATCTGAAACAGAGGAAAGAGTCGTTTCTGTCACTGACAAGCGAATTGAACTTAAAGTGAGTCGAGTCACTCAAAACAAAACAATTGAGTAATATCACTCACTGCTCTTATGTAAAACTGTAAAACGCCTGCAATTGTCCATACCGACATGTAAAAGACATAACAAGTGCGTAAAATGTTGTGGGACCGCAGGTTCAAATAAACCGGTTCACCAATTTTGAAACAAAATGATTCCAAGAAATGAATCGACTTATCAGCACCGCGAAAACTTTCAAAGCGCGCGCATGCTCAGTGCCGTGGGTTGGACCAGTGAGGTGATTTGATGTGTGGTACAAAAAGTATTTTTACATACATAAATTTGTTTTTGGTGAGTGATGTAATTCAAAATGTCGTTTTTTTCTAGACAGAAAAGCATGGATACATTTGTGAGGGAAACTCGAGTGGCAGTTAGCCAGTCTTATCGACAAGTTTAACGGTAAGTTCATGTTTATTATACACGTTTGCAGCTTTTACATATAATTGACTGCCTGTGATAATCAACTCAACCTCGCGTAACTTAACGTAGCCTATATAACGTTACATTTGATCCGTATGTTATAGGTAGCTCAAGGCTGCCAACCTCTGAGTTTAGCAATTTAAAAGCTTGTGATTCGATTCCGATCTTGATTCAATGTCGATTCATTTGGATAAATATCAGATGTAGTAGCTTCATGTAAACAAATTTAAAGGAAAAAATCTCTCAACTAATGCTAAAAACATAAAGGGAGCACTGCTAGCTGGTATAGTATGGACTATGTTATAGGGGTTAATCTCCATTTGTGTTACACAGAAGAAAGAAAGTCATATACATCACATCTGGGGTGGAATGAGGGCTAGTAAATGATGAGAGATTTAAATTTGTGGGTGGAGAATTACTTTATTAATCTATTTCATTTATTCAACTTTAGTTAGTGTGTTATGTTGCTGTTTGTGCATAAAAAATATCTGCAAGGTTAGTTGTTTTAGATCTTCAAAATTATACAACATAAAAGGCAACTTTCGGTATGTAGTATCATTATTGCATATTTATTTCTATGTCTGTAGCTTATTGCACTAACTTTAGTATATATTTGTTGTAGCTGGTCCTGTTTCTGAGATGTTATGTCTCTTTTCTGCAGAGAATAGAGGTGATGTTGCTCTTTTGGTCCTTCCCCTTCTTCCTGCCATGGTGGACAGAATTGGTCAGAGGGTCTTTCGTCCATATATTGACCAAGCTAGAAAGGCTTTCATTGATCTTCAACCAGTGAGTATAAAACTGCATAACTGCTATTCAAATTGCATTGTGACCTGCCTGTGCATTAAGCACGGGATACTGTACATCCAGCCAGTTGATATTGCAGAATAAACTTCAACAGGATAATTAACAGAAAGTGGAGGGATCTCGTATCACCCTGAAGGAGTTTATTTTGTGATGAAAACTGCCTGGATGTACATTTAACTTTATTACCTCAAAACAATTCCTATTAAGCAGCTTTGATCCTTGACAAAAAAACAAAAACAAGATCAAACAAGACATTTAAGGAATAATGTAAAGTATACCACTTATTAAATGGCTTTTCGCCAAATAAAAATATTGATTGTTGAAATCATGATGAACTTTACACAGTAATTTACACAGTAATTGAACTGAATTGAATCAACACTGAACTGACTTCAACCGAATAATGACACCATTGCCATTGAAACAATTGATATTGTATTTACTTTCTTTTATAGGTTGGAACGAACATGGTGGCATTTCTAAACCGCGCAGAGTCCACAAAAACCCATCCCATTGTCATGACCATGGGAAACGCCCAGCATATATCGCAATCCTTCATCAATGGACAAGCACACTACTTGCAGCTGTTGACGTATGCTTCAAAGCATTATATGTATTTGACATGAACTACCCCACGCAGGGGTGTGTTTCCCGTACAACAACGTAACTCGATGCTTCACTACCATAGTACGATGCATCGTTGAAAAAAATCAACTAGGTAGTCACGACTGTTTCCCGAAACCATATTGTCGCAAAGTGGTCGTTCAAACACATTGGTTTATGACGTCACGCACGTGGTGGACTAATAACTTATTTTAATGAAACTGGGAGGGAGGGAGGGAGGCTCCTTCTTAAAATACTGTACTGTAAAATACAATTTTGCACATCTGTGAATTTCACTTTAATTTACTAAGAATTAAATGGTATAAATGTCATTGTTCAAAACTCATTTTCTTTCTTCCTTAACTTTATTTTACTTTATTTAACTATACCTGTGTAAATTTTAGCATATTTTAAAAATTATTTTGCATTCGCTGACTTTAAAATTGAATTGTCTGTCAATTTCACTGTGTATTTAAACCGTTAAATGTATAAATGTCATTGTTCAGAACTAATCTTCTTTCTTTAATTGTATTTGACTATAATACTTGATGTATTTTTAAATGACTTTGCATTCGCTGACTTTAAAATATTATTGTCAATGTCACTGTATTTAAACCATGGTTTTAGAACTAATCGTATTTATTTATTAAAATATGACAATATTTAACTTTGCAGCACTAAATGATTTTTGCATTTAAATTTAATGTGCTTCCAATTTTAACACGTTTGTAAATGTCAGTTGACAAGCATTAAAAAAGATTATTTTGACAGTCTAACATGTTCTTATTCATTATTTCTTAATTCATAGTTTTACAGTAAAGCACAGGTGAAATTATAAGAATAACCCAGCAAAAATAACCCAGAATAGCAAATCCATTAATGGTAAAAAATGACTACATCTTGGGTTTTCTCAACAACCCAGCCTGCTGGGTTGAAATGTCACTGGGTCAATTTAACCCAGCATGTGTTCTGTCCAATATTTACCCAGGGCTGGGTTGCCAATTGGGTTGTTTTTAACCCAGCAATTTTTAGAGTGCATGTCTCGGTTTGAGGATGACTTTAGAGTCATTCGGACCAAACTCAAGGCACGCTGCGCTAACAGATAGCGCGTGTAAGTCCCCCACACGTTTAACTGATGACAGAGCCAAAAGAAAAACGGTTTTGAGCCAGAGATATTTTAGATTCATTGAATCTAACGGTTTCGAAGGGATGCATCTTTAGGGCCTCTAGGACCATGGAGAGATCCCAAATAGGAACCGAAGGTGGGCACGGTGGGTTCATCCTTCTGGCTCCTCTCAAGAAGCGGATGACCAGCTCGTTCCTTCCTAGCGACCGGCCTTGCTTCGACTCAGCGAAGGCTGCAACGGCCGCCACGTATACTTTGAGCGTGGATGGGGACCTGCCCTTATCCAGCAGCTCTTGAAGGAAACCGAGCACCTGCGAAACCTCACCCGTTCCTGGGTCCAGATTTTTGTCGGTGCACCATTTGGAGAACACAGACCATTTAGACGCATGTAGCCGTCTCATAGAGGGGGCTCTAGATTGCGTGATCGTGTTTATAACTCCTTCTGGCAGGATAACGGCTATCCGTTGATCAACCACACGTGCAGAGACCAGCGCTCTGGGTGGGGATGCCAGATCGAGCCGCAGGCTTGAGAGAGGAGGTCCCTCCTCACCGGAATCGGCCACGGGGCTGTGCGTGACAGCCGTGTTAGTTCCTGGAACCAAGTTTGGTTCTCCCATCGCGGGGCTATGAGGAGCACCGGGCTGTGCGATTCCCTGATTCTCTTGATTACCTGTGGTAACATAGAGATCGGAGGGAAGGCATATAGCGGGCGGCTGGGCCAGAGTTAGGCCAGCGCATGCTCGTTCTTTGAACAGAACACTCGGCAATGAGCGTTGTCCTTTGACGCGAATAGGTCGACTTCTGCTCTGCCAAAGAGGCGCCATAACAGCTGGACTGTTTGGGGGTGTAAAGACCACTCCCCGGGGGGAATATTGTCCCTGGACAGTCTGTCCGGGCCAACGTTTAGGGTCCCTGGCACATGCATCGCTCTCAGCGAGCGTAGAAAGCACTGGGCCCAAACGAGGAGGCGTTCTGTCAGATCGCAGAGGCTCCTGGATCTGACACCGCCCTGGCGGTTCACGTAAGACACAACTGACGTGTTGTCCGAACGGACTAGAACGTGTTGGTCCTGTATGAACGGGAGGAAGCGCTTCAGCGCGTTCTCGACCGCCAGCATCTCCAGACAGTTTATGTGAAGGCGTTTCTCTCGGTCTGACCACAGGCCAAAGACCGGTCTGCCCTCGAAAAGGCCGCCCAGACCTGAGTTGGAGGCGTCTGTCGAGATGACTTTTCGGTGCGAAATCACTCCCATCGTCACCCCCTGCTGGTACCAATCGGCCGCTAACCAGGGCTGCAGAGCTGAAATGCAGCTCTGAGACACTCTGATCCACCTGTAGCCGCGGGTCCATCCTTGGCGAGGCACGCGGGCGTTCAACCAGCGTTGTAGCGGGCGCATGCGCAGTAAGCCCAGCTGAAGCACTGCTGCAGCTGAGGCCATACAGCCCAGCATCCTCTGAAACATTTTCAGGGAGGCGGTTTTGCCCTTAATAGCCACAGAGTCCAGTTCCATTCCTAGAAAGGAGATTGACTGGCTGGGCAGTAATGAGCTCTTGGTCCAGTTGACCGTGAGACCCAATCTTTCCAAATGACTGAGTAGCATAGTTCTCTGAGATACAAGTTCCATCTCTGACTGTGCTAAAATCAGCCAATCGTCCAAATAGTTCAGAATTCGCACACCCTGGCTTCTCAGGGGGGCGAGCGCCGTGTCCATGCATTTCGTAAATGTACGGGGTGCCAGGGACAGGCCGAACGGGAGGACGGTGTACTGATATACCTGGCCGTCGAAGGCGAATCTCAAGAATGGCCTGTGACGGGGTATAATCTGTATCTGAAAATAAGCACCTCGGGCGAATTTTGCGCGGTAATCTGTCTGGTTGTAATCATTTTGAACGGTCTTCTCATGAGAGCTTTGTTAAAAAATCTTGGATCTAAGATAGGTCTCAGACCTCCGTCCTTCTTCGGTACGAGAAAATAACAGCTGTAAAAGCCTGACTCGCTCAGAGAAGGCGGTACCGGTTCTATGGCCCCTTTGCACAGCAGTTTGGCTATTTCTGCGCGGAGTAGATGTGCTACTTTCGCGTTCACTGTCGACTCGGTCCGTGCGTGGAAACGCGGGGGACGACGAGCGAACTGTAATGCATAGCCCTGTCTTATTGTGCTCAGCACCCACTCTGAAACCGCCTGGAATGGCCAGGGGGAGAATGGCCTCCGGGTCCCGATCGCCGTACACTGTGGGCTTTGGGAACTGGACTGGAGATGTGGGCGCGGCCGATTGGTACCATATTTTGTTACCTTTTGAAACTTGGAATGGGTTCAATTTGAGCAGATGCTTTTTGCCATGATTACAGTCATTTAGAATGAATTTCCCCAGCACATTCAGCATCTGGCTCATATTTGCGCACTTAACCAAACAATTATCATTTTCATCGTCTTCAAAATCAATATTTTGATTGCTGACAGCTTCTTCACCAGATCCACCAGCAAGTGACAGAGAGACTAATATTTGATTGCGTTCAGTACTTGCTCTGCAGTAAATCGCTGAGCCATTTCAAGTTTTGCTGATGCTACTTGTGTAGGTTTTATGCCTGCGGTATTTATGAGTGAACCATCACACCATCATTGTGTATCAGACATTGCCACCTTGAAGAATAAAGGTGAATTGCACTTATTGACTCATCAGAAATTCAATTATTGTTGCATAGCTAACAACATACACATTCTTAGAAAAAAAAAGACAGATATTTTTGTGGCTGACCTTATTGCATATGCATTTGTAGGAGTTTCCCTTTCAGACGCAAAATTTATGGGAGGAGAATATTTAAATGAATCACACAAACTTGATTTACTAAGGTGTACACTACTCAATTTACCAGTATTTGCGCTATAATTTACCACCCAAAAAAAGCATGTCTCAAACCAGACGCTAAATTGTGCTGCTGTTAGTATTGCGATGGTCATTTTGGAAATGATCCGGCTGCGTCTGTGTTCATTAATTTGTGCATCGTTACTAGATCACGCGCTAAACTTTCCACTCCCATCTGCACTTTTTTGGAATTGTGCTCTCATGCTAATCTGCCCTGTTTAGTAAACCTGGCCCGAAGTGTCATATTAACACAGACTCGCCATTACATTGTAATTTAAGCTGTTTTTCTCATGTGCCCAGTTGAATGGTTTCCACAATGTAAGTGATTTCAGGTGGGTCATTTGGTTGCCACAATGTTAGCAATACCAGACCCACAGACACACAAATCCTGCATGACAGGTCATCATTTAGAGACTAAGCTCTCATTCTGTTTAATGGAGACAGAAAACATGTATACTGTGTCTAAATGAAATTAAAAAGGACGGTTTTAAATGCCTACGGCCTGCCTGGGATTTTAATAAGCATATGAAAATGGAAACAAATTAATACCCTCTTAATATAATATCTCATTAAATGCTTATGCTTAGGTGGGTGGTGTAGCTCCCCTGACAATATGTGACCAGAGACTGTTGCTGAGAAACCAGAAGGGAGAAGCGAGCAAAAGAGGATGGATGGATCGGTACTAAATTCTAAGGCATCAAATCAGCATTAACCTGCCACAGGAAGATCAAATTGCCCCTTCAATGGCTTGGCAATATATTTTCTTTTAAAACTCTAAAACAAGACCAAATGCCTTTGACAGCTTGACAACTGCTCATAAAGTCATATTGCCTGCGTGAAGCTTTTATGATGTTATTATATAATGATTAGGTTCAGCATAAGGGGAAAAAGGATAAATATGTTTTGAAAAGTTGTCTACAGAGTTATTTACTGATCGTTGGTGGCGTGATGTTTTAGTAGCTCGGTTCCAGTCAACTCTTCAGTAGCCCATGTCAAATACAGAACTGAGCTCAGTTAGTATGCATATCAACCAGTTTAAATCATAAACACATGGCTCACATGCTCACGGACTGATCAACAGTCTCCACCCCAGCTGTTCTTAAACATCTGCTGACAATTTGACAATACCATAAGTAGAATGATAACTAATTCAATCATGAGTCCAAGTCAGGAAGCTGTTTGCTTTCAGTCCATGTTTTACAAAGCGCAGCTGGTGGCATTCTGAGACTGTTGACTGATCCGTTCCTTGAAAGTGAAGGAGGTGGAAACAGATGTGCAGCTGTCATATCTCATGAGATGGAAGATGTGTTATGAATGAAGCAATCTTGTGCAAACAAAGTGCTGAAATGGGCAGAGCTAAAAAGAGAAGCTGGCAGTATACGGTCTGTATAAAAAGATCCCTGCTGTTAGATGTGCATGTCCTTCGCTGACAGAAAGGAGCACCTTTGATAGGGAAGCTTTGAAAAGTTATAGTGGGAATGGAATTCATTTTATTCTGGTGTTTTGGACGAGAATATACCATACTAGCACAAACACTTTTTCTAACTGCTGTGTCCTGCAGTTCCCCTGAAGCTGGTGCCATGACTGCTGACACTGATAACGGTGGTCAACATAATCACCTAATGATGATACCCATGTGACAGATTGAAAAAAGCTTCGTTAACACTTTACAATACGGGTGCACTAATAAGCATTAATTCATGCTTAACTAATGCACAGATAATACTGAATTAATGTGTAACTAATGATTATCTAAGCTATTCATTAATGATTACCACATTAGGAACTAATTAAGAGTCTGTATGGTTAATGTATTAGTTCATACATGAATTGTTATTAATTAAATATGTAATTGTGAATTAATTCCCTAATAACTCATTTTTTTAACTAATAGTGTTAATTAATATGTTAATTACCAGAATGAGCCAAAGCCTTGTATTTCAACTTCCAGATAATACAGGTACACTAATATGCAATAATACATGATTAATTACTTCATTGTTAGTGCAAATTCATGTGTAAATTACTACAATTACTAAATGACTAGTTAATAACGATGTGCCTCAACAAGTAAAGTCATAACATAATGATACCTTTGCAAATCATTAGCTAATGATTAATTAAAGCAGACAACTGGAAGTTGAAGTGCATAGCTTTGACTAATTGTGGTAATTAACACATTAATTTACACTATTAGTTAATAAAATATGTTATTAAGGAATTAATACACAATGACACATTGAATTAATAGCAATTCATGTATTACTTAATCTATTAATCATACAGACTCTTTATTAGTTGCTGATGCAGTAATCATTAATTAATGGTTTAGTTGTTCATGAATCATACATTAACTCATGATTATCTATGCATTAGTTAAACATGAATTAAGTTTTGCTGCAGTTGTATGTTTGTGAAACCATTGGATTGCTGAAGCTTTACATGCAGTTTTACATGCTGGGACCAGCTTGGGATGCTGGTGTGCTGATGGACCAGCATATGTTGTTTTTTGAGTGCTGGTATGATATCAGCAAGACCACAACAAAACTTGTGTATGTGTTACATATCACGTTTCTTAGTGTGTGTTCATAGTTAAAAGACCAAGACAATTTTCCAAATTAATTTTAATGAAGAAAAAAGCATGATGATGGTTACATATTAACTGGTACACAGTAAAATCCTCAGTGTTAACCCTCTGATGGTCTTCGGGGTCTATTGGACCCCAAATGACTTTTGCTCAAATTAAAAAAAATGTTCTCTTTGTCCAAATGGTTTGAAACTTTCTACGGCTCTCAACACTTTCTAGATCTACAAAAAAAAAAAAAAAAAAATTCATGATATCTGTTTTTATGTTGGCGTGACAAAAATAGTCACACTCGTGGTCTTCGGGGTCTATTGGACCCCGCTATCAAAATAGACAAAATAACATCATCAAAATCAGAAACAATGTAGAACACATAGACAGAAATGACAGAAATAAAGTGGCACACTTCCAACAATGCAAAAAACATCCACAATCCAAAATGATCATGCTCACCACAGGCGCACACACACACACACAAACACACACATAAACAGGAATACATTTATACAGGAATACATACAGACTATAAAAACTGTTCTCTTATCATTTGTAAAATAAAATAATCTAAAATGCAGAACCACCAGAAAAATAAATTGGTAACACTTAGACGCATTGAAAATGTGCACACACACACATACACACACAAACACACACACACACAGACACACAAACACACACACACAGGAATACATTTGTAAGGCTATAAAAAGTCTTATAATTTGTCAAATAAAATCATACAAAATGAAGAACCACCACAAAAATAAATTGGTGACACTGTACACATAAAAATAAAAATAAAATGTACACACACACACACAACAACAACAACAACAGTGAAGTGCCAAACCTGCTCCAACCCTGTCTGCAGAAGTCATGCAGTTTACCATGCATAGTGTTTTTTCAGTACAAAAAATGCTAAATTTTGACAAAAAATATTTTATTTTTGTTATAATTGTGATTTTATAATATTTAGATATGAATCCAACTGAATCCAACTTTAGAAACTAAATCTTTCAGTAATTCAAATAGCAAATAGCATATAATGGAGCTCTATAGCCATCTAGTGGTTAAAGTGATTTATTACAAATTTTAACCTGTATTTTCCAAAAAATGGGCAAAAATCTTACATTAAACCTTGTAAAATTATCCATGGTATCCCCAGGAATGAAAGTTAGACATCTGGGTCTTTTATAAAATTTATTTAACATAAAATGCTGTTTTTTTGTAAAAATCCTATTTAATTAAATATTTATTTATTTATTTATAATAATTTAAAAAAAATCATAAATTCTCCAAAAACTGCACAAATGTTGAGTAAAAACATTAATAAACAGAGTAAAATTATATTTGTAAAAAAAAAAAAATATTGTTCGGTTACAAAATTAAATGTTGTTGTCTGGGGTCCAATAGACCCCGAAGACCATGAGTGTGACTTTTTTTTGAAGACCATCAGAGGGTTAAACAAACACTGGTCAGTTTCATATGGTCCCAATCTATAGAGAGTAAAAGTAACACTGACAGAAGCATTGTTGCAGTTAGTGAAATAAAGTATCACTCTACAAGACGATGATTGAGCATTAGTGATGAGACTTGTGGTTAACAAGCAGAATCACTGAAGATAAGAGGAACAACAAGAACAGAAAAAAGAGAAGAGATGAGCAGAAACACAACAACTACAACTGATTTACATCCACACAGCCTTAAATAAAACCAACTGCAAATATAATCAAGGTCTCACCAGAGGATTAACAGCATTACCATATTCTCTTATTACAAACCAGTTTGGCTTTATTTATTTCATGTGGTACATGTACAGATGTTGTTGAAGCCCTTATGGGCACTTGGCCAATGACTTTGGTTGAATTAATTCTCTTTCAGCAATTGTCGAAAGTGAAGGCGAAACTATTGTTGACAATATTGCATGTTCCTGACTGCAATGACATACCTTTTACTATGTGTGCTTTTTGGAATCAGTGACTGACAGCTGGATTTTTACACGTGAGTTCTCAAATAAATATGAAAGTCTTTAAAAAAAGCAACTTTCGGTTCTCTTACGAGAGTATCTCTCGTACTGCGTAATAGCTTACGCTAGGGGAAAAACTCTTTTCCGCGAGATACTGAAGCCAAAAATTATCCTTAATTTTTTATTAATGTAAAACGCTTTGCAGCAGCAAGCAGACATAGGCGAAACAGCTCGCGCGCCTATTGGTTGCTCTGCAGCAAATGCAGCAGCCTATCGAGAGAGACTCTGCGTGACGTAATGACCAATGGGGGCAATTCGCGCCCATATCGTCACGTCCCGCCAGAAGGGGCGTGGTCTCACCCTATAAATATGCTCGTTAGGCTGATACAAGCTGATTTTTACCTCTTCAGCGAAGCACACGCATCGCTGGATCCGGAGTGAGAAGCCGCGCCGTCGAAGCAAGCCTTTCAGCGGGACGAGCTCTGGAGTCGCTGGCCTCGCCGCCTTCAACTGCCGTACCTGCTGCGCTTTCCGGCGTTCTATATCCTTTCATACTCTGTGTGTATTTACTCTGTTGAGAGTGTTTGCTCGCTTACTTGACGCGACTCACACTTCTCTCACAAAAGAGCTGCGTCTTTTTAAAGATGCCTTCCTGTGGCTCGTGCCGCGCCCCGCTCAGCGATGGAGACCGGCACGTCATCTGTGTTTCCTGCCTGGGTGAGGATCACGCGGCTCTCGCGCTCGCTGACGGCGGATGCCCTCATTGCGAGTTTTTGCCCATGGTGACTCTGAGGACTCGCCTGGCATCATTCTCCGAGCCTTCACCGCAGCCCGCCGTGGTGCCGCGCCGCAAGAAGCGCCGCGCCCAGCGCGCTCCCGAGCTTTCTCCAGCCCGCCAAAGCTCGCCGGTTCGCCCGCCAGCTTCGCCGGCTTCGCTCGAGTCGCTCACTGACGGACAACGGCCGCCGCCTGCCGCCGCGTCCATCCACGAGTTTGACGAACCCACCGAGGCGTGTTCTCTTCTGGCATCCGATAGCGAGGATTGGGCGAGCTCCGTGGACCTCCCCTCCGCTAGCGTTTCCCGCCAGACCACTGGTAAGAGAGCCGGCATTGAGACTGAGCTGATGCGTCTGCTCTCTCAGGCCGTGGAAAGCATCGGCCTCGATTGGGAAGCGCCCGCGCAACAGGCGAGCTCTGTGGACCTCCGCCTTCTGTCCGCGAGTCGTCAAGGAAACGGGCCAGCATCAAGACCGCGAGCCCTAAAACCGCGGCTAGCTTTCTTTACGTTATAAGAAATCTACCCCGCCCCCCATGGGCGTGCGTCACCGGCAAATGAGAAAAGAGTGTGTTTTAGTCCCCGCCGAGGCCAGACTAATCTCCATTTCTTAAACATTTCTCGGCTCCTAGTTTGAGCGGCTGAAAATGTCATTATTGCAGCAATGAGCCTGTTGTATAACACGCACACCTGCATACAAACGCCGACACACACAAAACTGTGATGACGCTCTCTTATCTGCTTGCACTAGTGTAGTTCTCCCTGTGGCCCAGTGGCGGAACCCGAAGCTTTCACGCGAGAGACCCGTGTTCGATCTCGGCTCTCGCAGCAGATAAAAATTTAGTCTCGCCGCGGCCAGACTTCCACCAAAAACTTTTCGCTCGTTCAGTTCCAGAAAATGCGACTGTTCCAGTGTATTTTGCAGTAAACAAGCTGGTACCACGGCCCGCTTGCCTGCACATAAAGGCCGTTTCCACGGCGACCCAGAAAAATCATGTAATCATTGTATTTCTGGTTTTCCGGCCACAGCCGATGGTGTTATAAGTGTAATAAAATGCTCACAGCCCAGTGTTCATTTCTACACACAAACACAGCCCGCCACGGTACAGGGCTCGCACAAATGAAATCGACGCATGTCAATTGTGCATTAAATGTAGTAAATGTGCCCACAACCCAGTGCCCACAAACACTACCACGGTTTCTGTAAAACGAAACCAACACAAGTCTTCCTAGCCTCCTAGGAAATCGACGGTGTTTCAGTCTCGCCGTGGCCAGACTTCCACTGAAATTTTCGCTCGTTCAGTTCCAGAAAATGTGACTGTTCCAGTGTATTTTGCAGTAAGCAAGCCAGTACCATGCCCGCTTGCCTGCACACAAATGCTGTTCCCACGGCGACCCAGATAAATCACATAAATGGTGTATTTTCTGGTATTCCGGCCACAGCCGATGGTGTTATGAGTGTATTGAAAATGCCTACAACCCAGGGCTCATTTCTACACACAAACACAGCCCGCAAAATGCAGGGCTCGCACAAACAAAATCGCCTCATGTCGATTGTGCACTAAATGTAGTGAATGTGCCTACGTCTCAGTGCCCACAAACACTACACACCACATGTCCCACGGGTTCTGTGAAAACGAAACCAACACGCATTCAGTCAGCTCAAGCCAACGGTGTTTTTCAGTGCAGTAAATGTGCCTGCTGTCCTGCGCCCACATTCACTCACAGACATGTTAAGCCCCACGGGGCTCGCCCCGCTCTCTCTCCCTCAGCAAACTGCTATAAGGGTTTTGAGCGCGGCCAGGCTGCCCGCCGCGATCGGCGCGCCCCCCGCCTCACACACTGTAAACACAGTGTCTGCGTTACAGCACGCTGGAGCTCTCTTGCCGTCACTATGTCTCGGCCAGAGCCCAGATCTCATTCTACCCCTAGCTATTCACGCGAAAGTGTGGGCACAGCTTCCTGGGGTATCAGAATGGGTGCTGAACACTATTGGCGCTTTTCCACTACACAGTACCAGCTCGCCTCGGCTCGGCTCGGCTCGACTCGACTCGCCTTTGTTTGGTTTTCCACTGCGTAAAAGTTGTACCTGTACCTGCTTTCGGGTACTTTTTTTCGTACCACCTCCGGCGAGGTTCTAAGCGAGCTGAGGCGAGCTAAGCCGATACTAAAATGTGACGTGAAAACAATGCCGACTGCTGATTGGTCACAGAGAATCTGCGTCATCATTGCACGCGCCAGATGGAGTATCCAGAATAACCCCGCCATTTTTAAATAGTTTGGCCAGAGATAGTTACTAAACTTACTACTATTATTATGGCAACTCGGAAGAATACGCCGTGGTCAAACGAGGAGGTGCAGACATTCCTTTGTTTGGTTGCCGAAGAGAGGATCCAGCGAGAGCTTGATGGGGCAACGAGGAACGAAATGCGTCGCTATGACGACCGGGTACTATTTGTGGCGGTACTTTCTGCAATGGAAAACGGAGCGAAAAGCGAGCCGAGTCGAGGCGAGCCAAGGCGAGTCGAGTCGAGTCGAGCTGGTACTGGTAATGGAAAAGCGCCATATAAATAGAGGCTATTCGCTACAGTTCGCTCGACGTCCCCGCCGTTAGACGGCGCGCGTCGAGACGACGGTGGAAAACGAAGTATCTCATCTACTTCGAGCCGAGATAGCGAAACTACTGAGCAAAGGTGCTATAGAACCTTTATCTCAAGCTCAGAGCAAAGGGGGCCTACACAGCAGATATTTTCTGGTACCGAATAAAGATGGAGGTCTCAGACCCATTTTAGATCTGCGACAGCTGAACAGAGCGCTTGTGAAGCGCCAGTTCAGAATGCTTACGACCAGGAAAATCCTCGCGCAAGTGCGCCACGGGGACTGGTTTATGTCAATAGATCTGAAAGACGCCTATTTCCAAATACAAATGGCGTCCCATCACAGGCGATTCTTGAGATTCGCTTTCGAGGGCCAGGCATATCAATACACAGTCCTGCCGTTCGGCCTGTCCCTAGCACCTCGTACATTTACGAAGTGCATGGACGCGGCGCTCGCACCCCTGAGACTTCAGGGCATGCGAGTCCTGAACTACTTGGACGATTGGCTGATTCTAGCTCGATCACGATCGGAGCTCATAGAACACAGGGCCGCATTACTCGAGCACCTCGAGGAGCTGGGCCTCACAGTCAATTGGGCGAAGAGCTCACTGTCTCCCAGTCAGAAAATTTCCTTTCTGGGAACCGTGTTGGACTCGCTGTCCATGACAGCACGCCTGTCACCAGAGCGCGGGCTAAATATTCAGCGCGGCGCGAAATCCTTCCGCCACGGCGCGATAGTTCCGCTCAAAAGGTTTCAGAAAATGCTGGGGCTGATGGCCTCAGCAGCCTCTGTACTCCAGTTGGGCTTGCTGCGCATGCGCCCACTGCAGATGTGGCTGAAAGCGCGGGTTCCACCCAGGGCATGGACAGCGGGTCTGTTTCGCCTCAGGGTCGACCTTCAGTGTGTTTCAGCTCTGGAACCTTGGAAAATAACCGACTGGTATCAGTCAGGTGTGAGTCTGGGGACCGCTTCGAGTGTGAAGGTGGTGTCTACGGACGCCTCCACCTCGGGCTGGGGAGCGCTGCTCGAGGGCAGACCGCTAGCTGGCCTGTGGTCAGAACGGGAAAAGCTCCTTCACATAAACTGCTTGGAGATGATAGCAGTCGACAAAGCGCTACGGCGTTTTTGTCCCCAGGTAACAGGCCACCACGTCTTGGTCCGGTCGGACAACATGTCAGTGGTGGCATACATAAATCGCCAGGGCGGCGTCAGGTCACGAAACCTTCACAGGCTGACGGAACGCCTCCTGGTCTGGGCTCAGCACAACCTGCTCTCACTGAGAGCAGCGCACGTGCCTGGTCACCTGAATGTGGGACCAGACAGACTGTCCAGGAACAATGTTCCAGCAGGGGAATGGTCGCTGCACCCGCAGACGGAAAACGTTCGGCAGAGCACAGGTGGACCTATTCGCGTCCCACGAAAACGCTCATTGCCCGGAGTTTTTCTCGAAAAGCAAGGACGCGCTGGCTCATGTTTGGCCCCGCTGCCCCCTATATGCTTTTCCTCCTGTCTCGCTCCTGCCTCAGGTGGTGGAACGAATCAGGGAGAACGGATGCCCAGTGCTGCTCGTAGCTCCGCTCTGGACAAACCAGACGTGGTTCCCTGCCCTGATGCAGCTGACCAGCACTGCCCCATGGCCTGTACCATTGAGGAGAGACCTCCTCTCTCAGGCGGAGGGCTCGATTTGGCACCCTCGCCCGGAGTTGTGGTCCCTGCACGCATGGGCCATCAACGGGTACCCGCTAGCCTCCCAGAAGGAGTGTTAAACACGATCGCGCAGGCTAGAGCTCCGTCTACCAGGCGGCTCTACTCCTCGAAATGGTCTGTTTTCTCTGCATGGTGTCAAGCCCAGAGCTTTTCACCTGTGGAATGCGGGGTTTCGGAAGTGCTTTCCTTCCTTCAAGAGCTACTGGATAAGGGCAGGACCCCATCCACGCTCAAAGTATATGTGGCGGCCATAGCAACGTTTGCAAAACCGGTGTCTGGCCAGTCGCTGGGGAAAAACGACTTAGTCGTGCGTTTCCTTAGGGGAGCTCGGAGGCTGAACCCTCCCAGGCCCCCTTCAGTCCCGACGTGGGACCTTTCCACGGTCCTGGAGGCCATGAAAGGCGCCCCGTTCGAGCCAATCCAGCTGGTGGACATGAAACACCTGTCGTTCAAAACAGTGTTTCTCATGGCTCTCGCTTCAGTGAAGCGCATAGGGGACTTACAGGCGCTTTCAGTAAGCGCGTCGTGTATGGAGTTTGGGCCTAATGACTCGAAGGTCATTCTCAAACCAAAGCACGGGTATGTCCCGAAATCCCTCAATACACCGTTCAGGGCCCAGGTAATTTCCCTGTCCGCCCTTCCGGTTCTCAGTGAGGAGGAGGATGCGAGTCTCCTTTGCCCTGTCAGGGCATTGAGAGCTTATGTGTCACGCTCGTCTGTTTTCAGACAGACGGAGCAGCTTTTTGTTTTGTTTGGCGGGCGTTCCAAGGGACTCGCCGCCTCAAAACAGAGCCTATCCAGATGGATAGTGGATGCCATTGCGCTCGCTTACTCTGCGAAGGGCCTACAGTGCCCCTTGGGTGTCAGGGCGCACTCCACGAGAGGCGTGGCCTCTTCGTGGCCATGGTCGAGCGGGGTTTCCCTGCAAGATATCTGTACGGCCGCGGGCTGGGCCTCGCCGTCTACATTTATAAAATACTATAACCTGGAGGTACCCGCCTTACAAGCTAAGCTTTTGGCGGTCTAAAATTCAGTGCTATCTGCCCCGCTGTGCGGCCCAGATGCTGAGTTTACTGCAGCCCCATGAGTGTTGACACACGTATGGCCACCCAGATCAGGCTGAAAGCTTTCACCCTGGCTGCGCGTTTTATTGTCATATAATAGCCCCGCTGGGTGCTTTTTTATAGGGAATGACGCTTCCAGCCTCTCTTCCTCCACTCTATGTGAGTTTATGGTGATTATGCACTACATGAGCCCTGGGCTTCGGCCCCCGGGACTTTGGTGTTGGATCCCTGTACGGACGGCGTGTTGCATTGTGTTCCCCTAGCGTAAGCTATTACGCAGTACGAGAGATACTCTCGTAAGAGAACGTACTCGGTTACTAACGTAACCTCGGTTCTCTCTAGAGAGGGAACGAGTACTGCGTATCTTGCCGTGCTTGGAATACGCTCTGGTTCGCTTCAGTGATAAAAACCAGCTTGTATCAGCCTAACGAGCATATTTATAGGGTGAGACCACGCCCCTTCTGGCGGGACGTGACGATATGGGCGCGAATTGCCCCCATTGGTCATTACGTCACGCAGAGTCTCTCTCGATAGGCTGCTGCATTTGCTGCAGAGCAACCAATAGGCGCGCGAGCTGTTTCGCCTATGTCTGCTTGCTGCTGCAAAGCGTTTTACATTAATAAAAAATTAAGGATAATTTTTGGCTTCAATATCTCGCGGAAAAGAGTTTTTCCCCTAGCGTAAGCTATTACGCAGTACTCGTTCCCTCTCTAGAGAGAACCGAGGTTACGTTAGTAACCGAGTACGTTTTAAACTTTCATTATCAAGTTGTTATTAACTGTCCCATTTAAAGAGCTCTTCTCATAATCCCTGTTATTGAACAAATTTATAATAATTGCTTATGATTATGTTTTAGGCATTTCTTGGCTTTCATATATCTAAATGTTTTTGCTTTGCAGTTGATTTAACTGATTTGTGTACAGATCTTTTGAAACAGGAGACAATTCCTTTGATGCTTTCAGCTAACCAGTGACATTGATTAATAATGTAATTTTAACAAAAACCTTTTTTTTTCAGTTTTACTTTCAGCAGAGGGATCAAAAGATTTTACACAGTTATGATCATATAATTCAATAAATCATATGTTTTAACTTTATATTGTTTTCATTTACATCATAAATGTGTTAAATATAGAAATAGGCGAGCAAAAACAATGCTTGTCCCCAACTCACTCACACTCTACTCACACTCAACCCGGCAAGACCATGCTGATGAACCAGCTTCACCAGCTCTGTTTTGCTTGAGGACAGCATGAATATGCTGGTCCACCAGCTAGACCAGCACTATACCAGCATAAACCAGCCTGGACTAGCATGGAATCAGCAGGGAATTTTTCAGCAGGGATTGTTAAGCAACATTGGACAGCTGCTGTCATCAAGCACTTCCATATTTTTAATGCTACCTTCCCTTATAATTGAACATTTCTTGCAGAAGTCACAGAAAGCTTCATAGTGCTTGTGCTTCTGAAAGAGATGTACGCCTGGAACAGTCTGTGCTGAATAGTAAATAGTAACAGGAATCACAGATTGAGGACTTGATCTACTCTTTTTTAGCCAGCCAGTTCCCCCTGGGGTCAAATTATTAAATCCAACTCTGAACAGCTTTTATTTTCTCTTGCATGGGTGAAAATGTTTTGCCTCCATGAAAATGACAAATCTCTCAAGCTACGAGTTTCCATTAACAGAGGCTGTATACACCTCAGTATGTTTCAGACTGAAACACAAAAACAACAATATTACAATATTATATAATAAAGAAAGTATGACAAATAAAATCTTTATTGAATAAATGTAAGTAAAATGAACAACTGAAGTTATCAGTTACACTCAACATTTTATATTCAGTATTCAAAACACCAAAACCAAATTTCGTTGTTGATATTTAGACACAATATAACATACTGTGCCATACTATGGTATTTTAATAATGAAAATATGTTCATATTTGGCTGTGGAAAGTTGCTTTTGAGTTATTAGCTTACAAAGATTTCCATCCCACAAGTTTCAGGTCCCACTCACCAACTCCAAACAGCTCAAGGGTGGTCATGGGTTTCATACCTATTGTGAACTGTTTTTGCTAAAATCTCACCCTCTTCTGGTGGAAGTCTGTCACACTTACTGATTAAAAATGGAAGAGGGGTGATACTAAACAACCTCTGGGACCAATACTAGATCTGAGCCATCTAAATTGTTCGTTCAAAGATTTCAAGTTCAAGATGTTGACATTGAAAGAAATCGTGACTCAAATCAGATCCAAGGACTGGTTTGTCATGATAGACCTCAAGGACGCATACTTCCATGTATTCCTTCCTTCCACATCACAGGATATTCCTGAGATTTGCTTTTGAGGATGAAGCATACCAATATCGGGTTCTTCCCTTCTGCTTAGCTTTATCACCTGTGGGATTCGGCGCCGATGAAGTCTCCTGCTCGTATCGTATTGATCCTTGCAGCCGCAAACAAGCAAAAGCAATACCATTCACTCACTGTCGAACTGTTTCAGAGACTGTTGGGTCTGATGGCAGCAGCAGCATTCATCGTGATACCTTTTGGCCTGCTGTACATGAGACCCTTGCAGTTGTGACTTACCCCAGGGGCAACCCATTCCGCATGATCGAGGTTACGCACAGGTGTCTTCATACCTTGGTGATGTGGAAAGAACCTTGGTTCTTGTCCCAAGGTCCCATGCTGGGAGCTCCTTGACGTCGCGTGACAATTACGACAGGGCTGAGGAGCGATCATGAGTGGTCTGTGGAGGGGCCATCGTCTTTCGTGGTAGTACATACATTGCCAGGAGTTGGTGGCTGCCTTTCTTGCTTTGAATCACCTTCTCCCAGACCTACAGAGCCATTATGTGCTTGTCCGTACAGACAACACATCGATGGTCTCCTATATAAATGATAAGGGGTGATGGGGTCACACCCACTTTACAAACTGCCAGATCAGATCCTCCTGTGGGCTCAGGGAAAGCTGATGCAGATGCTGAGCAAGTTCTGGACAACCTTCACCTACAGCTTTCAGAGCTCATTCAACGAGAAGTTTTGCGGCTTTTAAAGCATTATTGTCAGGAGTATCCCTTCGTGATGTGTGTGATGCGGCGGGCTGGTCCTCTCCGCTCGCATTTGCAAGGTTTTATGATGTGGACCTGGGCTCTGCACTAGGTTTTCAGGTGCTAATGTCATAGCTATGCTTGTGATTCACACTAGACAGGCACTTGTCAGTACGGTGTAGTGGGTATTATCATTCCCACAGCGTCGCTAAGACGCAGCACAAGTTCCTTGGAAAGGGAACGTTTCAGGTTATGACTGTAACCATTGTTCCCTGAGAAGCGAACGATACGCTGTGTCGCCCTGCCATACTTCCTGCATGCATGTGATTGACTTGCTCGTAACCTGAGACATTTTTTCTAGTACTTCCATCTTCATATTTTACATTTTATTTATGTATTTAGTTTTATTTATTCATAAGCCTACAAAGTAAAATATGTGCTAAAACTGCCTAAAAAGAAAACAAACAGCCAGTGTTACTAAAAATCTTTACTGCAGCTGTTGTAACTTGAGAAAGCAGTATGTCTCATAATCCTAAATCACCGGACCAGTCACCTCGGACTATGTTTCCCATAATCCCTCCTAGCTCACACCTGCACACACTCATCACAACTGTTCGTATTCATTTCATTATCTCTGTGTATTTAGTTTCTCTGTTTACAGTCTTTGGTTGTCGGTTGTTGTTCATGTAGCCTATACTAATGGTATGCACACTTTTATTCCTGTCTGCGTTTTTGTTTATTAAATCACGTTTATATTTGTCTTCCTCATCTTCGTCTGGTGACAGTATGCTGATGTAATAATTTCCCTATAATTTGACATCAATTATTTATGTGTAAACATTGTGCAGGTTCACTGGTACTACTAGATGTCCATTTGCACTGTTACTCAGCCATTACACGACCTAGGCTGTAAATCATTAATGTGCTTTAGGTTCTGAATCTATGTTGCTGTCAAAATAAAGCCACAACAAACAATAATAAAGTGAAGCTTCAAGCTTATTCTGAAGCGATATGGACCGAATGATTTGTAAAGGTTTGCTACATTGATAAATACATTGAGGTTTTGAAACACAGGTTTAGACTGATACACATACAGTTTATACTTCCATCTGTCTTGATAGGACAAAATTAAAGGAATTTATGGAGTCAACATAATACATAAAATTAACAGAGATAAATTCTACAGACTGCCTATCTTCACCTAAAAAACAGTTTAGTCTCCGTAGCTCACTTGTTTGTGTCTAAAAAGTCAGCAATAGCATATGTAGTGTGAATTTTTAAATGGTGTTTAGTGCTGCTTTAAACAGAAGCAAACAAGCAAGAAAAAAAAAAGTTCAGAAAAAACATTAATTGCCTGAATCTAAATTGATTTACTCCTTAAATATGCATTTTTTTCTTTCAAATTGCATCTTACTTTGGCAGGCATTACTTTGAAGTTTTGTTGTGCCTGAACGTACAGCTGGCAAGTGGGTTTATTAATGAGTTTACATTTGTCTGCATGCCTTGTCAGGGAATATATCTGTGTGTAGAAGCGCTTAGATTGGGTCGCTCAGACAATAACAATATTAGAGTTGACACAGGCTGTTGGCAGGGGTAATTGTTTTGAGTCTTACCCAGAATCTCTCACAGGATTTAAACATAACTGGATTAGACCGAGGCTTTGCAGTCGACACGTCCACTTTCTCAATTTTTTTTTTTTTTTTTTTTTACATTTAATCAAGCTATCAAACATCACTCTATCTTCTCCACTGCATGCAGGCTCTCTGCAAGTCAATTCAGGCCTAAAGTCTCCACAGTATACTGTATTCTTGTCCCCATCAACCCAGCTAACAGGGAATGTTCTCAGAACTTAGGCTAATAGTTATGGCAAGGTTCCCTCGAAGTTATGAACAAACATTTTTCCTGTAACATTAATGGAATGTTCATTCAAATGATCTGGTCTTTAATAATGTTCTCAAAATATTAGCTCAAAAACATTATTTAGGTATACATCGTTCATGGAACGTTTTTCTTTTCATTATCTGAATAGTTTTAGTTGAACGTTTATCTAACGCTATTTTTAAATGGTACTACTTGTTTCAGAACATTTAGGGTACGTGTACATTACAATGTTTACATGGAGACCGGTTTCAAAAACTTCCACTTTGAAACCCGTTTTCAAAAGATTGTGTTTTCAGGCACCCAAAATGCCATTTTTGTGTAAATGAACATCCAAAACGCATAAAAAGTTTTACGTTTTCAGTTGAAAACGGTGTAGAGTAAACAGCCCCTCAGAAATAAGGTTTTCAAAACTTAAAGGGATAGTTCACCCCAAAATGAAAATTCTGTCAGTAATTACTCACCCTCATGTTGTTCCAACCCCGTAAGACTTTCATTCATCTTCGGAACACAAATTAAGATATTTTTGATTAAATCTGAGAGCTGGATCACTCCTCCATATAGGCTTCTTAAGGGATCGAAACTGGCCCACCCAGAAGAGTTAAAGACATCGTTAAATTAGTCCAAGTGACTACAGTGGCTCAATCTTAAGTTTATCAAGCGACGAGAATACTTTTCGCAATAAACAAACAAAAATAACGACTTTATTCAATTATTCATTTCCATCTCTGTGGGCCTCGAGATTTCACGTAGTGAAACTGCGCAAAGCTAGGTTGTACCTTTAATGGGAGCAAAACACTCTTAGAATATAATTTGGTTAGCTGGGACTACACAAGCTGATCAGAGATACAAACAGCTGTATAGTGAACAAAAGCCCTGCATTTATCTTTTCATGATTTAGCTCCTTCTCTTTTCTTGAGGAAAGATGATGTGAGCATCACCAGACATCTCACATTCATCCACAGCTTAAAATTCAAAGAACACATGCAGTGCCGACCACAATGGAAATACTTTAAAAAAGATCAATGTGCTTCCTAAAGTGCTGGACTATAAATAAGCTTTAGAAGGACTGTTTTCCTCTGTGCATTCCAAACAGCAGTCAGAGAGTGATACCAGTGTCATGAAGAGGAACCAAACCCCTCTTTATTTGAACACCTTTTCTAGCTGCGCCAGAAATTTATCCTCGTTGATTACATACACCCATGAATAATGAGTCAGGTCAGAAAGCCTGTTGCTTTCGTTTGCTGATAAGCACTTAATGTGGACTTGTGAAGCATATGGTTTTTAATCAAGACTCTTCAGCGTGATAAATGCTGGGTTTGCATGTGGCTGTACATTTTTATAGCACTGAAAAGATTAGTCTGAGGGCGCAGAGTCCTGTTAGTGCGCCTGCTTGCATTCAAAACAAGTCCGTGGCAACAAAAGCATTACAGCTCGAGTGTGTCGCTTTGTCTTATAAGACAGACACTGTCCTTTCCAGACATGGTCTAACTGGCAATGTCAGACCAATGCTAGTCAGAAGAAAATCTAACACTTGGTGGACAAGGACTGATGAGCAAAATTAAAGGTAGTGCAGGCATTTTTTTTAATAAACACTTTTTTGGGTAACACTTTACAAAAACAGTACATGAATAATCATGTACTAATACCTGAATTAATAATTACTTTACTATGAACTAATGATGAGTTAAGACATGTACTAATGAGGAACTAACCTTAACTACGACATGAGTCATATGAATTCCTGCATGAATATACCATTTTAACTACACGTTAGTACATGCTTGTTAATTAATGCATTAACTAACATTTTCGAGGTAAACTAAATCAAACACATTCTAGATCAGAAGAAAGATGTACTAAAAGGGCACAATGTAAAATTGTTCATAAATTTGACACCAGCAACTGTCACAAACATCAGTGAATGACACTATGTCTTGCAATGTTTACATTTAACCTTACTCATTGAACACATGATGCATTCATCATTAACAACAATTTAATCTCATTCTGTTTTAAGTGATTCCACTGCTGCCATCAAGAGTGAAATACCTACACTAACATATTCATTAACGGATGCAATTTTCAAAATTAAAATCAGTGTTAGCGCAGATGATGGTTATTTATGTGGTTATTTTATGGATTGGCTTACTGTCTTTATATCATAATGCAGTTGGATGTTAGTCAGTTAGGGTTCTTGCTCTTCTTTTGGGCCACAAAATGTGTCCATTTTCAAGAGCAAGTTTGATTTAGTTTATCCCGAAATGTTAATTAATACATTAATTAACAAGCATATACTAACGTGTAGTTAAGATGGTATATTCATGCAGGAATTCATATGACTCATGTCGTAGTTAAGGTTAGTCCCTAATTAGTACATGTCTTAACTCATCATTAGTTCATTGTAAAGTAATTATTAATTCAGGTATTAGTACATGATTATTCATGTACTATTATTGTAAAGTGTTACCCTTTTGGGTAATACTGGTTGAAACTCACACCCTGAAGCAATCAATAATAACTAGTTGTCTAAATTATATATATATACAGTATATATTACATATATCTTCTGTGGAAGTCTTAGGACCAAAAAATGACAGGTCCAATCATTGCAAAAGTCAGGTGGTACAAGTAAGAGCTCTGTAAGTTGTTTACGTTCATTATTATTGTAATGTTATGTGCTTTGAGACATTTAACGCTGTCTCTCGTGAAGTTTAGCAGACTCTGCTGTGTGCGTTCATGTGTTTTGAAGGAGGCTTGGCTTTGGAGATCTTCATAATATGTCTAATTATTAGTTCTTAATGAGGCTAATCTCATTCTTACTCATGATATTACTTACTGATTAGTTTATCTGGTTTCCATACTAGTTAAATAGTAGTAGCTGAAGTAGTACTTATTGGTCCTCGCTACTTTTCACATAATTACCTATAAATGACAGACCATTTTTCTAAAGTGTTACTGTTTTTTTCTTTCTAATACTGCTTCTATTTAAACTTCAGGAAGGAATGCAATGGCAAATCTAAATTAAATTCAAAACAAATATTTAAAATAGCAATATCTAAAGCTTTCCATAAGGTGAAGGATACAAAACCCCACTCATACATCAAGCTCTGTATTCTTGCCCGAGAAGCCAGTTGTAATCTCTTCTTCCTGATGCCAGCGATGTGTGTAACAGCGAGTGGAAATTAGTTTCCCAGAATTCCGGTTGACACAAGGTCATGTCATTTTGTACTAGAGCAGAATGTAACATATCTAAGAGATCTTAGACTAAAAATGCTTTAAAATCATAGTTACAGGTCCTTCTCAAAAAATTAGCATATTGTGATAAAGTTCATTATTTTCCATAATGTAATGATAAAAATTAAACTTTCATATATTTGAGATTCATTGCACACCAACTGAAATATTTCAGGTCTTTTATTGTTTTAATACGGATGATTTTGGCATACAGCTCATGAAAACCCAAAATTCCTGTCTAAAAAAATTAGCATATTTCACTAGACCAATAAAAGAAGGGTTTTTAATACAAAAAAAAAAGTCAACCTTCAAATAATTATGTTCAGTTATGCACTCAATAGTCAATACTTGGTCGGGAATCCTTTTGCAGAAATGACTGCTTCAATGCGGCGTGGCATGGAGGCAATCAGCCTGTGGCACTGCTAAGGTGTTATGGAGGCCCAGGATGCTTCGATAGAGGCCTTAAGCTCATCCAGAGTGTTGGGTCTTGCGTCTCTCAACTTTCTCTTCACAATATCCCACAGATTCTCTATGGGGTTCAGGTCAGGAGAGTTGGCAGGCCAATTGAGCACAGTAATACCATGGTCAGTAAACCATTTACCAGTGGTTTTGGCACTGTGAGCAGGTGCCAGCAGGGACGTGCACAGGGGGGTTGCTCAGGTTGCCCGGGCAACTGCCCATATGCCCTTCTCACTCAAGTTGCCCTTCCGAGAAAAAAATTAAATCGTACAATGGATGCAGAATTTCACGTAGGCCTAGATTAAAGCTCCAGTCCGTAACTTTTCCTTTTTGTCGCCATCTGTCTGTTCGAAATCTGTAACTGCAGTGATTCGCGGAATTATCATCTTTACGTGGGTTGTAAATCGGCATGAAACAGCGCGGATGAACACAGTGCTTTGAGGCGAGTGCTGCTGTCAGTCACCGCGCTGTGTGGATATACTGTCATACAGAATCACAGATTCACTTTTTGAAAGTTTGACCAACATAAGATTTTTCATAAGAAAATGTCTTCTGAACAAGTAAGTAAAATCCATTTTTGTTCTGACCAACTAAGGGGGAAAAAGCATTCGACATGATAAGCTTCGTTAGATTTAATCAACGCGATTTACAGCAACCGTGCAAATTATAGCCTACTTTGTTCTCAAATTCATGTTAACAACATCAGCATTGCGTGACTAATGTTAAATTTTATGTGTTTTATGGTTACCTGTGTAGTTCAGAATTCATATTCTCCATAATAGCAAAACGAGAAAGGCACAACAAAGGAAACTCCATAACTGTGTGAATTAAGGAAACGTACTGTTACACGATTGAACTATTGAAATGTCTTACTTGTTCAGCAGAAAAAAGCTGTCTCTTTTTCCGTTTTGAACCCCTTCAAAACACGGAGTTCACGCACTTTTCAAAAGCCCCGCCGATGTTTAATCCTTGTGTTCGCATGAGACGGTTTCTTTCTCTTTCTCTAGCCACCTTAAATCCGAAGTACGAAGTCTTTTGGGTTTTATAACTGCTGAATCTCCAGTTGACACTGATGATTGTTGTTTGGATCTTTCTGGATGCCATAAGTTAAATCATGTAAAGTGCTGCGAGAAAAGCCTATACATCTAAACATCTCGTCACGCGCAGTATAGCCGGCTATAGCCGAAACTCCTTCTTTATGTGTACGGATGTGACGTCATGACGCAAAGACATGCTCGAATTTCCCGCGGAAACCCACCAGTACCACTGGAATTAAAATCATTATTACAAGCTAACCGTTTTGAATCTAGCTATGGCAAGCAGATAGTTTTGACCACTGGCAGAATAAGTTTTTTTTAATATAATTATTTTGGATTCTTTTTAACTTAAAAAAGTTACGGACTGGAGCTTTAAAAAAAAAATCGCAAAGCCTCATTCACTTCCATTCGGGCACCGAAAGTGAAAGTCAGTATGAAGGGCAAACGCTGCACGCGACCATAGACTGCACGCGACCGGCGTAGGGCCACGCAAATTACTTAAGGCCACGCCTCCATCTCGTGTCATAGTTATAGCGCGCCGTCAAATGTGTAGCTACAACATCCACGACAAAATGAAGCGAAACTATCCTTCTGGTCACGAAAAGAGGAAGAAGAAAAAAACCATGAGAGTGAATTGCGGGAACAACAATCAGGTAAACTTGAGTTCTCTCCTCTCTAAGTTTGATGTCAGCAAAGTTTGATGTTTTTCGGTCTTACTAAACTAGGTGGGCAGGCAGTGCATCTCTTGCATCACTTTGTGGCTGACAAAAGTGAGAGTAAAATACAATTATTTATTACGTTTGATTTTGATAAACGACAAAGTGCAACGGTGTTTGTTTACTGCAGCTCGGAAAACATAACCACGTCGTGTGTGTTATCGTGCGTTCAAATGCACGAAATGAAACTCGCATTTTTCAAGCAGAAATATGTGGAGACCAGACATACTGTACAATACATGCACGTGAATGATGGCACTCCCAATCAAAATACACATTATACTTTTAAAACAAGACACTGATTATCTAGTCTCAGTGTAGTTAAAAACTCTAAACAACTGCACTAATTATGCAAGATAGAAAGCAATGTATTGACAATTTGACATTGATTGACTATTGATTTATAGGCTATATTGAATTTAAAATGTTGATTAGCTGGACATACTGGTTAATATGGATGCACATCCCTCAGTAAATAATAACCATAAATCAAGAATTGCTTCAACATGCATAATAAAAAATTCATACTGATGCCGAAAATGCCCAGGCTGTAGAAAGAACCAAAGTTAATCCCAAAAGCCAAAGCTCAGGGTTATAATTTATTATTTTCTTCTTATTTATGTTTACGTTTATATTCACTTACTTAATAATATTCATTTATTATCTTAACATTCTATAGAAAATACTCTATTCAATAAATATTGTGTGTTTGAACCTCATTCTGTTCTATATTGTTGTACTTATTCTTTGACTGTTTTGTTTAAAGGAGGAAGGATTGTATGGGAGCGCTGAAGTGTCAGGTGTGACTGTGGCAATGGCAAATGGTTTACATAGCTCACGACATCACAGGTCAGGTAGAGGGCCCCTTAGCAGAATTTTGCTTAGGGCCCCAGGGAGGTCAGGATCGGCACTGGGTGTAGCAGTCGATTCGGTTCCCTACCGGAATTCCTGTTCCCTTTACGCAATCATATTACAAATCATGCGTAGTTGCCCAGATGAGCAAAAAGCACAATTGAATGTACGGGAAGCCAAAAGGTTAAAAAAGGATTGTATTTTTTCCGAAATCTAAGCGTTTTATTTTTATTTTTATTAGAAGCGAGTTTTCCCCCATCTGTCAATTCAATCCAGATTATTTATTTAAAAAAAAAAATAATAATAATAATAATAATTAAAAAACAATAAACAATAATATGAGCAACTCTTTTTCTCATGTGTATTTTGGTGACATTTAACATATTGTTAATACATTTTGTATACTGTTTACAAAGTTGTATATCATAAACCTGTCATCTTTGACGTTTGCAATCTTTATAAATAATAATAAGACCATAATATGAGGCATTGCGTTTGGACATAAACACGATCAGATAAGGCAATTTGTATGGGCAAAATTCAACTGAATATATTCCTTCATATAGCCCGTGAGTTTTGGGGGTAGTGCCCTTTTTTCAGGTCAGAGCAACTGCCCCACAAAATTCCTGTGCACGTCCCTGGGTGCCAGGTCGTGCTGAAAAATGAAATCTTCATCTCCATAAAGCTTTTCAGCAGATGGAAGCATGAAGTGCTCCAACATCTCCTGATAGCTAGCTGCATTGACCCTGCCCTTGATAAAACACAGTGGACCAACACCAGCAGCTGACATGGCACCCCAGACCATCACTGACTGTGGGTACTTGACACTGGACTTCAGGCATTTTGGCATTTCCTTCTCCCCAGTCTTCCTCCAGACTCTGGCACCTTGATTTCTGAATGACATGCAAAACTGAGCAACAGTCCAGTGCTGCTTCTCTGTACCCCAGGTCAGGCGCTTCTGCCGCTGTTTCTGGTTCAAAAGTGGCTTGACCTGGGGAATGTGGCACCCGTAGCCCATTTCCTGCACACGCCTGTGCACGGTGGCTCTGGATGTTTCTACTCCAGACTCAGTCCACTGCTTCCGCAGGTCCCCCAAGGTCTGGAATCGGTCCTTCTCCACAATCTTCCTCAGGGTCCGGTCACCTCTTCTCGTTGTGGAGCGTTTTTTGCCACACTTTTTCCTTCCCACAGACTTCCCACTGAGGTGCCTTGATACAGCACTCTGGGAACAGCCTATTTGTTCAGAAATTTCTTTCTGTCTTACCCTCTTGCTTGAGGGTGTCAATGATGGCCTTCTGGACAGCAGTCAGGTCGACAGTCTTACCCATGATTGCGGTTTTGAGTAATGAAACAGGCTGGGAGTTTTTAAAAGCCTCAGGAATCTTTTGCAGGTGTTTAGAGTTAATTAGTTGATTCAGATGATTAGGTTAATAGCTCGTTTAGAGACCCTTTTCATGATATGCTAATTTTTTGAGACAGGAATTTTGGGTTTTCATGAGCTGTATGCCAAAATCATCAGTATTAAAACAATAAAAGGCCTGAAATATTTCAGTTGGTGTGCAATGAATCTAAAATATATGAAAGTTAAATTTTTATCATTACATTATGGAAAATAATAAACTTTATCACAATATGCTAATTTTTTGAGAAGGACCTGTATATATTTTACCTTTGTAGGACACACACACACACACACACACACACACACACGCACACACACAGAGAGATATTAGCTTGTAAAAAAATTTTGTTTTATTTTAAAGTTCAAACCAGTCTATTTAAGTTAGATTTACTTCATGATTTGAGATGTGCACTTCTAACAGTGTAATTTTGAATTACACACGCTAATGCAAATACCCTGATCTCTCCTCACTTGTGTGACTAGTTTCAGTTTGACTGATTCGTTTCTTGAAGATGAGCAAGTGTCCAGCTATGTCGCTTTGACAGTGTTGCATTAGTTGTGTTTAAATATCTTATTCTACTCAATAAATGTATTCATTAACATACGTTTCCTTGGTATTATCTGATGGCAAAATGCAATGCATCGTCCCACATAGTTTGTGCATTACAGCAGTGCAAACAGTTTCACAATTTTGAGACGGAATTCTGCTATGCTCTGTGAATGAACTCTATCCTGGTCTCGTTACGCTGTGGATTTATACCTGTGATCCGACCTATATTTACGCACATTTTATCTCCTCCTTTTTCGCCTTAAATGGTGCTGAGTGTCTATCTACTTGTCTGAATGGAAACAAAAGTTGTATCCCAAATGGCATACTATACATTATGCTCTTATACTATGCCATATGTACTCAACAGTATATTGTATGAATTTTATAAAGTTATTTTTACATCCGGCATCGGGGTCTGAGAACCCATCCCTCTCTGCTACATATAAAGCTGTGATAGTTGAGTGCAGTGTCCAACGTTCCACAACTCATTTTATTTCTTTTAAGTAAGTGCATCATCCAAGTATTTGAAATGAAGTTTTCACTGTGAATACACTCAGTCACACTACTAAAAAATAGCATAAGTGCATGATGGGGATGCACTTAAAGTTCACGGCTGTATCAGTATTTGAAAGGGCAGAGCTGAGAAAAAGACTTTCTGTGAGTAAAGTCTCTCTATGCTGGACCAGTTCCTCACTCAAACTCATTTTATGGTTTAATAAGGACGTGTATGAACTAGTGAATCTCTCACAATATCTTTACATCTACAACCCAGTTAAAAGGATGTGATATATGATTGCTGTTACATTCTCATCTCATCAGCTGCTTTGCATTTATAGCTAATGCATCTCATTCACAGTGACCACTTATTTAATTTTGCAAACTTCTACACTATCAACAATCTCTAAAGTCTAAAAAATCTGAAATATCAAAATGACTCATTTAAAACAATATGTAAATGTAGATGTTATAAAATGAAAGCCTTCTCTATTCAATGAGGTAATACAATTGAGTTCATGGTATAATATTTCATTTAATTTGATTAGACATTGAACTTTCATTGTATTTGAAAAGACATCCCTTGAGAGCACAATTTTGGTTACGATTGTAAACCAGTGCACCAGTATATGTAGTCATTGCTATAACAGGTTGGAGTAGTAAGGACCTATAAAATATTAGTTATGAAACTGCATTAGCTGTGTGAATAGCTGTGGTTTTGGTCAGGTCAGTGGGCTTGTCTTCATTTGTCGAGAGGTCTGACACTGCCACTCACACTGACCGTGTTCTGAGACCATGTTTGTCATTACGCCTATTCATACTTCATTGGTAACAACCCTGTGCTGTTGTTTGGTTATCTCTCTGTTGTGCTTTATTATAACAGGACAGATTGCATCATGGATTTATCATCCTCAGTGAAAGTGAGAGTCTGAGGGCAAAAGTCTCTGGCACACAAAGCATCACCTCAATGTGCGCTGCCGCTGACTGTCACCCATGAAAAAAAAAAAAAAGCAAATGAAACTCAGTCATGTTCCCAATGTCCTGCACCATTCCAGGCACTTTCCTTTGTGTCCTTAGACAGGGAAAATGAATGCCCCCGTGTAGCTGATTAATCGGCAGACATGGCTTATGAACTGAACACACTGTAATACAGCAAACCTTGCTCTGAATTCTTTATCTACTGTAAGGATTTGTGTTTCTTGTGTGGTAACACAAATTTCTGCCTCGGCTAGTCCATTGCAAAGATTATCATCTCACCATCTGCTGATCAACCACACATAAAGCTTATAGCAAGAATCTAATGCATATATTACTGTATTTGATCGCCTTTTATTGCATGCAAACACTTCAATGAAGCCATTACCTGGTGATACACCAAGTATTGAGATTGCCATTTTATTTATTTTGGTATATTACTTAAATATTGTGTGCATTGTGTCCAACACACATTTAATTTCACCTTATAAAAGCAAAATCACCACAGTTTAGTACTGGAGCTACAGTGTTAACCTGTTCTAACCCTTTTTGCCGCAGACGCAATATGAACTCGTGACTCTCTGGATCAAACACGCTTTAGTACAACATATATGTAAGGAAAATCTTCTTTGTAATGTACTATACTGTTTCTTTTTAATCTACAATACTCAAAATCCCAGCATTAGGCTGTTTGTCTGTTTCCAGCCTAGGCACAATTATACCCGAAGGCACACGAAGTGTGTCATAAAGCGACAGCATTTTACTTGGAGGCTTTCTGCATATTAGATAAAATGATAAGAGATCTCTTTCATATCTCTGTTGTTTCACTTAGACAGTAATGAGACCATAATGGATAGCTAAAGGAGTATCCTGCTTTTCAGATTTTTATCACTTACACTTGTAATCTCATGTGTGTCTCCTCTATATCAGGGGAGATCTCTATGTCACAAATTATTCTCAGATTTGCATGTTCACTGTAAAAAAACCCACAAAAAACCCACAAAAAAAAACACTCACTTTCAACATGAAAATGTAACGTTTAATTCAATGTGTTACTTCCTGTTTCTTTGCATTTATTTGTGGAATTTCTGGGTGAAAATAGATTCAAAGTAAATCCTACAACCTTTTTCTGGTCATACTTTATATTAGGTGTCCTTAAACTACTATGTCCTTACATATAAAAAAAATAAAATAAGTACAATGTAGTTATTGTGTTGATGCTGTTTTGCAAAACCGCTATTGAGGTGGGATATGGTATAAGGTTAGGGACAGGTTTGGTGGTTTGGGTAGGTTTAAGGGTGGGTTAAGGGGTAAGGGAAGGGTCAACTGTGTAATAATAGATATAATTACAGTAGACATTAGACTGTAATTACATGCAGGTTTTTTTTTTTTTTAAATATAAGTAGATTGTAAAAACATGTACACATAAGTGCATTGTATCAATTGATTAATTTAAATGTTAGTACAAAGTTAAAGACACCTAATAAGTGGGAACCTTTTTTTGTGTAAAACTTTAATATTAATGTAAACATTTCTGATCTTTCTTTCAAAACCAACTCATCTTAAATGTTATATTCACCTTAATTGTATAGCTCTACACTTGTCAGTAATTGTCTCATTTTATTTTTCCTAAGAATTTATTTGGTTAAATATCTGAGACAAAGTTAAGGTGATCTGAGCTTTAAAAGAGCAACCAAATATACATCTTCAAGCCTCTGAGGCATTGTCATTCTAACAATCTCATTGACAGTCAGATAAATTAATCAATGACAAAGCAATTGTAATCACTATATTTGTACTTTGTTGCTGTCAACAGTTGTGTCTTACACGAGTTATTTGCATGAGTGCATTTGCATAACATCCACAGCGGGATTTTTGCGGTCTGTCCCTGATGTTTCCTTCAGAAGTGAATTTTAGGAGGAAGCAGGGCAGAAAATAAGAGTGAGCCATGCTAGTTTATTTGAATGAGGGATGATTTACAGCGTTGGGGAAAGCACTCAGGGTCTTGTTATGTAACACATATAAATGGCCATGTCAAACACTCATTAATTTGATGGGAAGAAGAGACCTTCACCAAGCAGAATAAAAGCCACCTGGCTCATTTTGCTTAAAAAAGAAAAATGCTAATGTTGTGGTGGATACTCGCTTGCTTCTCGTTTCAAGATCCATTTATGTTTGTATAAACTGTTATTTATTCCATCGAAAGGAAGATGACTTTTCATTATGCATGTTAAATTCAAAGTGAGTGAAAGTCAGTTATACTTGAAGGCGATAAACCCAATGAATGTCTAAGTCAGTGAGAGTCTGGTTTGTTATGTGATGCCTTGCAGGCTTCCATTAAAACAATATAATGCAGTGTTTTAGCAAGGAACAATGCCTCTGCCATTCATCAGAAGATGTGTTTATGTAGAGCGGAAGAGAGTGGAGCAGGGTTCAGTGAAGACAGCAGCAGAGAATTAAGAGTTATTTGACAGGGTGACGTGCATTTGACTAATGAAATGAACCGTGAGTTGTACGGCAGCTGTGCTCAGTTGGGGATGCTTGCGAGAGTAATGTGTTTTCCAGCTGGATTTGGGCCTGTCCTATTGTGAAGAATACATTACAGTTCATGACACCCATGGGACGCTGTAGTGTTTAGCGGAGACACTACTGTCATGCAGCTGCCTGATGCTTGTGCACCCGAAGAAAACAAAAACAGTGTTTGTTTTTTTATTTTTATTTAAAGAAACAACTTTTATTTCAACTGTGTTGGCAACATACCAATGTTTTTTTCTTTTCTTTTTTAAATTTTATAAATGAATGTATTATCTTGACCACCATACCTTTAATAAAAATAAACATTATTAGAGGTGACTAACAACCACTATGGTAACATGTGCCTTATTTGATCAAAATATATATGGTTGCATTTTTATACATTATGAGACAAAATATGCTTGAGAACTCAGAAGTCAGATGTGAGGGAACAGAATACACAGTATTACACACAGTCTTGTAGAAAGAACTTACATGAGAGAGTGCCTTCTTTCACATTTATGAAATGAAAAATGAGACCGCTGAACAGTTCATGCAAAAAAAAAAAAAAACGTTGATAAAATGATAAAAAAAAAAACAACAACAAAACAATGCAATCTCAAAAAACTAAGTCATTTATGATTCAACATCAGATACTCCAATAAGAACAATGCTAAAATTAAAACCGTAGTGAACTGGAAAACAAACAAAAATACCTTCATTCATAAAGGAAAAAAATAAAATAAAATAAATTAAGAGAGCCATGCATATGGCAAGGCAAGCGTTTATGGATGTCAGTTGAGTGTGTGACACAGTTGTGAAGCTCTAATTCACATAGACTCCTTTTAATTTTTTTTTTTGTTTGTTTTTCATCATGCTTCATATAGAATCCATTTTACATCCAAATCTGAGACAGATCTTCTACACAAGTCCCAGAAAAGAAAATGGCCTTCTCATTATTATTCTGATATTTTTATTCTCTTCAAAGTCATATCCCATCCCTCTTTGTGAAGTGCCATAATGGTAGATATATTTATATATATTTATAGATACATAGTTATATTTTCCCTTTGTTGTTTGGTACATAAAGTGAAATCATTGCGAGTTGTTTGGCTGTGGTCTCTTAGTAGGCAAACAGGAAGGGGAGGAGCTTATGCAGGATCAGCAGAGTGATGTAAAGGAGTGGCTCAGTGTCTGCCATGTTTCCGGAACCTGCAAATGTCAGCGAGAGAGACAGAAATGTCTTTTAGATCACATGCACTGTCACATATACAATTATTAATATCATCAGTTTTTTGTTTTTTTTAAACATTCATTTACCAAGAACATTAGCAGTAGTTTGACAAACAGAGCATCTTCATTGCTTTTAGTCTGAGGACATTTATTGCATCAAAATCTGATTCAGCATGTGGGCCATATTTCACACCATTAAAGTCCTTCAAATGGCTCTTTCATAACAACTGCACAGCAATTTTGCTGTTATCGCCTCATTCCTCCATCGAAGTTGACAATCTCATTTTACAAGACCGAAATGCAGTCAGCTCTGCTGGAGATGTTGAAAAAACATGGCGCACCCCTCCTAACATGGAGATAATAGCCCTATGGGCCATGAAAGCTACTTGCCCTCGTGTGGAAACTACATGAAATATCCTCTCTGTGACTGACAGCAAAACAGCAGCCCACAGGCCTTTTGAGTGCTAGCCAACAACGGCACAGCAGAATACAGAAACCGATTGTGACATGAACGCACTTATACAAACACACAAGAAAATGCCAGAAGGATGCATTTAGATCACACATCCCTCCAATATAGAAATGTACGCACATTCTCACACTACATAAACACACTAGTAATGATTCATTGCTTAAAGGGGCTGTAGCGCCGCTGACTGTTAGAGTGTGAAGCGGCCGTATGTTTTCTGCAGTTCTGATTTTCCCATGGCCATTTCTCATGACGCTCCTTTACTCTTACTCTCCCATCATCCCCAAGCAGATTAGCATGGTGTGCCAGGCTGCTTCGTGACAGGAACATAGCGCACGTCACGCTAGCACGACATCACACAAGCTCTAGGAGCATGTCTTACAGTGGGCTCCTGGAGCGTGTCCATATGTCTTTTGAACCCAAGTTTATTTTGCTTCCTCTCTTCGGTCATCATTAATGCAGAGGGAAGAGGATGGTGCATGGTTGGTTGAGTTAGTTCAGGGCGGCTGGAGGGACGGTGTGGTTCAATTTCATGCTCTTTCTGCAAAGTCAAACATTACAGCAGGGCTTACTCTTGATTTGACACAAAGAAACATTCAGCTTTTCCTCTTTATACTTTGTATTAGTATGTCTGTATGAAGACATAACAGACATAACTTTAAAACCCTGATATATTGGATCTATAGTGGGTCACACACATTTTCTGAAACCAGAGGATCGTCCTTCAAAATGTCACTCTGCACGCAATGAAAATCTCTTACCAAGGGACATGATAGATACACAAGAGATTAGACTAAACAAGGGTAAGTGAATACACGGACAGACGTGCAAATCAGCTAAAATGGCAAAGTCATGACCCTGACTGCTGTGGAAATAATTACAGTCACCATCGACGCAGAGGGCTTCTGCGTCCAGCTCATTACTCACATGTCATCGGTAATCTCCTCCTCTTCCTCATTTAACCCTCTAGAAAAGGACATTAATCTGTCTGTTCGCTTAATAACATATTTAATGAACACACCCCAGTGATCGAGGTCAGTGCCACTTTTAATAATATTTTATAACCTTTGAGGGATTATGGTTCTCATTGGGTTTTGTAGAAATGTGAAAGGTGAATCACATGCATGCAAAAAAAAAACAAAAAAAAGCCCACGTTGTTTGTTCAATAATTAATGCTGGTCAAAAAAGAGTGAATTGTCTTCTGGTGAATTGAAGTGTAAGGATATTTAAGATATATGAATTTAGGCACGTCTTCAGCAGACTGACTGCATGCAGAATATTTATTCTCTAACATTTATTTCTAGGTCATTTGTTCCCATTGCCCCTTTTCTCTCTCTTTTAACGATATGCTACATCCTGCCGCAGGTCTTGCCACAACCTTGAGATTACATTTTCATGTGGACCAGTCACTGTAAAATCAGAATTCTCTTAACCGACCCTGTTCTTTTCTAGACACGAATGCTTAAATGTATCAGCTCACAGTAATATTCCCTTCCGTCCAGCCCTCGGGCCATGCACAAATGACCTGACATTCTCCATTAGCTTCTCCTGATGCAATGCAGATTGTCTTAATGATGGCAAACCATCCTGATCTATGTGCAGTCCACTTATGAATCATTGTATACCGGTAGCAACATTAGTATTATAAATGCAGTGTTCTTGCTGCATTACAGAATTTGTAAAAAATAAGTCACATGTCATATTTTGCTTTTATCAGCGGTTTTTACTCCCTTCTGATCTCAGTAGGTGTTCTTACACAGAGCTATAATGGCCCTTGAGGGCCCACTGGAGGATCAGAAGCAGTGGACTCTAAAGATGAAGGATTAGAGGGTTATGGTGTGATCATATCTGTTGAGCTGAGGCCGTGTCCCTCTCCCTCTGAGGGATAATAGAGTTTCAGCAGCACACTCTGCACACCTCAAAATCCAATTGACTATAGATTGTCGAAGCCTTGCTTTATAAGCTGCGGGCATATGTTTGGCCATCCCAGCATGCCTGTGAATGCGGAGGCTGGTATAGTAAATCGATGACACCTTTGAATGATTTCTCGTTTCAAGTACTTAAGATGCTAATGGATCTTGAATTATAATATCAAAACCGTGGTACAAAGCAGTGCAATTATGATATCTTCACATACAAAGAAAGCCTATGAAAAGGAAAATAAAAAAAACATGATGATAAACAATCAATGATAATGGAAATGAAAAAGGGCGGGTGACACTTGCACTTGTTCCCTCTGGACATGAGCAGAGCTTCAGCGAACAAGAAGATTTAAGCCCGAATGGCTGAAAAAGAGGGAATATTGATCAAACACAATCAGTACTCTGTATATGCAATTGACCTGTTTTAGCCATTTCACCTATAAAAAGACAAAGACAATCAGTTACTGTAAATGTAATAGACCTTAGGGTAATGAGATTTTTAATTTTTGACAGGAAAAAAAACAAGGCTGTGAGGGATATAAGTACAGCGCATTCAATGGATCGTACTGTTGTTTAGCAATATATAGATTGTTCAGTTGATGAAACATCTTTCTGAGGAAAAAAAAATCAGTAGAAAAAAATCTACATAAAAGGGTTTTGAAAGCTGTTCTGAACATAATGGGATCGAAGACCTTGATACAGTGCGTGCCTTGTTTACATCCACGTTAAATTCAAAATGCCGTCTAATCTGACTAAAGTCTATAGGATGCATGTTTTGGCAGCTAACTACATTTACACTGTGTCCTAACCAGATGCAACTTGGTAAAGCAACAAATTTTTGCCATCTGTTATCATGATAAGCAACTTCTTTTGGTCAGTTGCTTGGTTTCTATTTCTGTGACGTCGCTCCAGGTGGCCACACCCACATCATTTACGGGACTGAAGAAGCACTATACTGTATGGAAACATCAAATATGGATGTTGTTAGTTTTACTCTTTTCAGCTGTAGCATGTCATGAGAGACAGGCTCTGTTTCCACCTGATATTAATAAGCAATGCATTTTCCATGATCCGATCACAAGTGGTCAGCATTAAATACACGTGGAAATTGGATCAAAAATGTTTTGTGATCAGGTCGCTGAAACCACATATGAAGGGTGACCACATCACATTTGTAGTGGAAATGCTCATCCATCATAATGCGTCCCTATACTCAGCGCCTAGTCATCTAAAGGTGCAGTCACATGTAACATTGTTCAGCGTTTTTCATTGACATTTCAATAGGAATCCATGCAATCATGAATTTTGCGTAAGGGTGAAAGTTTCCCCATGCACACAGACTTTGCATATGATTCAACAGAAAGCTGCTTGGTTTGAAAGTGACTTCTGTGTGATCTGTGCTTCATACAGCTACACTATTGACAATGGACATTTTTTACCCATGAAATTTTCTCTACATTTTGTTAATGTGACTGCACCTTAAAATGTGATCGTTCTGGGAAGTGTTGTGACAAATTGCAGCTGCCTTCCATATCTTTTTCATTCGCCTCTTTTCCCACTCGTTCGTAAGCCATATACAAATAGTTAGTTAGTATTCATACATAGTACTCAACGCTGAAAGTGATGTAGTGTGTGACGAAATAAGAAGGGAATATCTCAATGAAATCCAAACAAAATTGGTCAGAAGACTCATTTGAAAAGCATTTAATATCAGAAGGAAACGGTAATGTGATCGGATCACCAAACACCGGTTGAAACAGGGCCTGATAAAAATGTGCAAACAGAAAGAACTGTCCTGGCTATTTTGTGATTGATTGTGTTGCGCTACTATTTCTGTGTTTGATGTGGATAGACAAATTGCTTCCACCTGGTTAGTAGACAGTGTATTGGTGCAAGTGTAAAACAAAGTAAGATCCCATTTACAGTAGTAAATTGTGGCAGATACTGTGTAGCAAATAGCATCCTATTTGCACTATGTGCAAATAGTAATAGATGCTATCAACACAGGTCTAAATAGAAGTGACACGCTGTTTGTCTCAAGGGATTGTTTGAGCTACAGTATGGTGGGCAGAGTGAGTGAAAACAGTCACTGCCAACAAGGTTAGCTTAGCAATTTGTGTAAATAAATACTACCATTTTGTTGTTAATAGGTGGGTTTCAGTCACGTGATTATGATGACGCGCGAAATTCAGATGGAGGGCAGGGAGTGAAGAGCGCAATGGACGAGATGGAGGAAAGTCCGTACTGTACTACTTTGCACGCTATTACAAGAGAAAGATATAAACAAAAAATCAAACATATGTTAGACGTGATCCTTACATTATGAAGAGGAGCGATTTTTCAACTGAATTGAAAGATTTTCCTGCCATCGAGGCGGTAGATATCAGCAACTACCTCGTCTTACAGACATACTTTGACTTTACAAAGTTCGGAAACGTTACACAAACATAGCCACTTAAGTTGTATTAACTCACCCTTGACGAAGTGATCACCGCACACGGGCATTTTCCCATTCGGCTCCTCCCTACCGCAGACGTAGGTTTGCAAGCCGTTTTCCCTGAGTTTTTCGGTCAATTTCTTGCATTTTCCCCCCTTATGAACAACAACTTTTAGTACACGACAAAAACTCCTCGTGGTTTGATCGATTTAAGTAACCATAAACGACGCAAAACATATGCATTTTGAGTTTGTTATAGTGCTTTCTAAATACAGCAAATCACTTCCTGCCCTCCATTTGCATTTCGCGCCATGGCAACGCAGTGGCGTGACGTCATATGAAAACAAGCTATTGTTACCTTAATTTGACGTCCTTAGCGTTAATAAAATGAATAAATAAACACAAACTATGACCATGTCAGGTTTAAATACAAACTCGAGAGACACTGCACTATTGAAATAGCTGACAATGAGTCATGAAGCTCTCATATTGTCAATTTATTCAGTCACCTCCCATTTTTAAACATCTTTTTACACTGATTTTAGCCAGCTATCATATATCTATTATTCATGCTCTGAAGCTTTTCTTCAGGCTTACCTGCCTCTCTCTCTCTCTCTCTCTCTCTCTCTCTCTCTCTCTCTCTCTCTGTTTATGCGAGTCATGAAGCCAAACAAAAGCTACTGTAGATTGAGACAACGCTCCCCTTGATTTCCCTACTGGAATCAGCAGGTACACAACTAGAACACAGTGTCCCAACATGACAGAAGCAAAGATGAAACAATTAACACTCGTCTATGAGTGCTGAAGTGCTTCCCACATAGTGACAATGCACAAACCTATCCAGTGAATAAATGTCTGCGGCGGGGGGCCCTGCAGCTGGATGAGGCTCATCAGTTAAGTGTGAAAGCTGTCCAGCAGCACTAAACACTGGATTTCTCCCCTAAAGCATGCAATCAACCCACCAACACAACCCCCCGCACTCGCTCTCGAGGGGGTGGGGGGACGCAATTTAATGACAGGTGTTTTAAGTCCGCAAAATGTGTGGAAGGCAAAAATGAGCTGAAAAGTAAGTAAAACTCAACCAGGATTGGCACACATGCATTTTGTATAATTATCACACGCAAAATAACCAGATTGATGTCGGAGCGCATTAGAACGTAGAGAACGTAGAGTTCTGAGAACACACACACGCACACAAACAGACTAGATTAAAACAGCTGTGCAGCTGGAGTGATATTAACTTATCAAGGACGCCAAGGTCACCTGAGGTGGCATGATGCATTGTGGGTAGAGGCATTGCGTAAGCCTGTTTGTGCTTCTCTTCTTCTCATATCTTTTTCTCTTCATTGTATTTCTTTCTCTCTTTCACAAACTATTTGCTCTTGGATTGTCTATCCAGACCTGTTTGACTTTCATTATTGTGTTTCACACATGCATACATGGACCCACCCACGCACGGATTCACACACACACACACACACACACACACACACACACACACACACACACACACACACACACACACACATTTTTGGAGATTTTTTTGTCTTAACAATGAAAATCAAAAGGATCAACAGTCAAAAACATTTACTTTCATTGTATGGAATGCTAAAACATTTGTCTAAATATCCTTTTTTTTCACACAAGAAACAAAGCCAAACAGGTTAGGAATGACATTGAGGGTGAGTAAATTATGATACTATTCTCTAAAATAGTATCAAGCAAAATCAAGTATTCAAGTAAATCTTAAAATTAACTTGTGCATTACGATTATTCAAACCTGCTGAAACTGTAAAAAACAACAACAACAAAAAAAAAAAAACCTATGGACAACCACAAAGAGCTTAATTATACAATCAGAAAGCACTGACATTAATATGAAATGAGCATCTGAATTAAAAACCAACATCATCCTGAAACAATGTATTAACTTATTTAACTCATTCCAGTAACAATTACCACAAATGGCATTTAATTATAGATCACAGCAACAAAAACATATTTTAATGATTGACGCTCTCATTGGAGAAGCGATCAGACAGGAAAGGTTCCTTAAAGAGCATTTTTGTAACCTTTTTATTTTTAGGAATATGTACCCATTCTCAAAAGTGAAATGAGTTAATCTGCTTTTTCCAGTAAGGACAGACATGCCACCAAGCCCTGCTGGGAAAAATAACCAATAAATGAAGTGAAAGCAGCAAGAGGCAATTTGATGCACCTTACAGCGTGTAGAAGGCCAAGCTTATCAGCTCCCGTCAGTGGCATTCCTTTAATATGAATTGTTTCTACCACTCAATGAGATGACATTGTGGAAAAGTGACAGATACATGTTTCCAAAAGAGAAGGTGTGCGTCTGTGAGAAAGAAAGAGAGTGAGTGTGAGCAGCGAGGGGTGAATTTTCTTTCTGTCCTCAAAAGCTGACACCGTGGTCAGAACTGAAAGGTGCAATCCTTCAAATGTGGCAGATGACTCTTTAACCTTCTCACTCCAATGACAAAATCTGAGCTCTTAACCAAAAGGGGGAAAAGAGAAAGCCAAGATAAATTTGAGATTTTTCTGTCCATGTTAAATGTGCCAAAGCACTTACAGACACATGAACAGCATCGGTTGGCTTGTTTTGAATCAATTTGCCTGACTCTGTGAGAGAGACAGGCTTAACAAATCCCTTGCCACATTCATAAGTGCAATATAGAGGATCTCCATCATATTCAATGCAAAGGTACACAATCCCACAAACAAAAATAGTCTAAAACATATTTTTTTAAATTATTTTTTAAACTAAACAATACATTTAAATATTGTTTGTTTTTTTAATACCATAATGCCTGTTATTGTGATCTGCAGTTGTGTAAAATAAGGGATAAATTAGCATTGACCCAAACCACTAATGATTTTAAACCATGGTTTGTATTTCCGAGCAAAAGCAAATTGCCTAATTATACAAAAACATATTCATGTTTTTAAAAAAATAAATACAAATATGGTTAATTGATTTTGTATTACAATCCTAAATTCCACCCATTCTAAGGGGGAACAATAATGCATGAGGTATCCGAATAAATAGAGAGATATAGGGATAAAGCCTGGAATGATATACCGTGGAGGATCAGAGCACTGGCCCTCTTAATGTCCGACATGCTCGCTCGCCAAATGGCTGCCTCCATGTCTGGCTGCACTAAAGACAGGGCTGGCTGAGCAATGCATGGTGGCACACACATATACACACACCCACAAACACACACACTGATGTACTGTATATATCCACACGGTTGTCATGTTCCCAAAACAGCATGCGTCACAGTTTTATATATCATCAAAATTTGCATCCCGCTGCTTAAGCTTCTTTATCAAGAAAGATCGCATAAAAAAAGCTCAATTTACTAGTCTATTAAACATTTGACATTTTTATTTTGTTTGCACGGGGAAATTTGTTGAAGCCGCAAAGGTATACACTAGTGTTCAGATAAGTAAGATTTTTTTTTTAAAAGAAATTAACACTTTTACTTAGCAACGACACATTCAATTGATCATAAGTGTCAGTAAAAACATTCATACAAAAGATTTCTATTTCACATAAACACTGTTCTTTTGAACTTTCTTTTCACCAAAAAATCAAAAAGGATTATTTTATTTCAACAAAAATATTAAATGGCACAACCGTTTACAACATCGATAATAACATTAAATATATTTAGTGCTGAGCACTAAATCAGCATATTAGAATGATTTCTGAAGGACCATGTACGCTTAAGACTGGAGTAATGATGCTGAAAATACAGCCTTGTCAGGAATATTTGTTGTTGCTGTACTATTTCACAATAATACTGCTTTTACAAATACTGCTTTGGTGAGCATAATAGACTTTTTTAAAAAAACATTAAAAATCTTAAGGACCTCCAACATTTGAACGGTAGTGTATCTGTAAATTAAATGTAAATTTATGTTACCCATAATATGATTACTTTACTGATCAGGCTTGTAGAATCTCAAACATTTTTAACTAAATATATTATGAAAATCTAAAATATAACTTAACATTCTCAAGAAAAGAAGTGAAATGTTACAGTTATAACAGGATGATATCAGTTCTTGTTCACCATTGGAGCCCTAGAACGCAACTATTGACAGGGACATGAGACTGTTACCTTCCACAGTAACTGTACACTTCTGAATTCACTGTATCAGTCTATAGTCCACAGCAAGGTAAGTCACTGCAGGGTAATGCATCCCTGCCACAAACAAACTCCTCTGGCTCAGCTAGAGACTTGATGTAATCGCCCTCCTTTGTCTGCAGGATTCACTCCCGCGGTGACAGAAGCCAGAGTCAGAACATACCCAAGCCTCTAAATCTCCAATGAAGACCCCAATAAATAGAGGCCCTGACCCCTGAGGCCAGAGTTAAAGAGACAAGGTGATATCTTGATAACCTCCTCTGTCACACTGCACAACGGTCATAAAGAGACAAGAAGGGTCGAGACTGATGCTCTGAGGCTGGACAGATCGCAATGCCACGTCCTGCTTAAGGCAGACATGGTGTTGCCAAACAGCTTTTATTGCGCTTTTGTTGCTTGGATTTTTGCACAAAGAGCATAGAGTGCACGATACATAAAGTTTCTCTCACACACACACATACACGCACGCACACACACACAATTTTCTCCCGGACTGCCTGAGCAGACAGAGCTTTGATATGGAAGGGTGACAAATTAAACCTTCCAGCAAATGTGATTATTCAGTGATGTGCTTCATTGATAAGTGTGTGCGTGGGTCAACAATCTCCAACATCGTGGCGACCAAATGTCCGCACTGTGATAGTATAAATCTGAAAGCAGGGGGTGGGGGGTTGGCAGACAAATGTCCCCATTTAATAAAAATACTAAATGATGTCTTGATGAAAATCTATATAAATGCAAAGACGGTTCTGGGAGGGTTAGGCTTAGGGCTAAGATAAATAAAATATCATTAGCGCAGTATAAAAACAAAAAAGTCAATGCCAGTCCCCATGATAGAAAAGCAATGTTTATGGACAGGATTCACCACACTGTTTAGGGGTAGGGGAATACAAGTTAATTGCCTACTCCCATCACACACACATCATTTTTCGAAACGTAGGCTATATCAGAAATAGACAGCACTCTAAAGAGGTATGTCAAAAGCTAAATCTGCTCAATTATATCATGGAAATAACATCAGAATTAAAGGCCTTAATTGTATATTTCAGTAATTTAATAGAAATAAATGTTCTGAAATTCAATATGAGCCACATAATAGTATACACTAAGAACTCCAAATCAATTTGTTTTACATTATAGCTTCATAATTTAATTCCATTAAAAAAAATCTCTCAAACACTAAACACCTGCTTGTTTTTCCTCACTCGGCCGCTCGGTGTTGCTGTTGTACTGTCACTCACCGGATCCGTGCTGTTGTCTCTGGATAGATGAATTGCCTGGCCGAGGCGAAGCAGACGACTTGACTGCAGATCCCGTCGTAGTCGTTGAGGAGGGAGCGGGTCCCATTCCAACCGGCGGAGGCACGCGGGGTTTTCCCTGACCCTGGCCCGGTTCAGAAGTGGCCCTTCCACCCGTCGCTGTGTTGCTGTTCCTCAGTGGCCATCGGTTCTGGATGTGAGACACGGCTTCCTCGGCCAGCATTCCCTCGCGCGGTGTCACGTGCAGAGTGGCCTGCACCTTGTATTCCTGAGTCTCATCAGAGTACAAGTCCAAAACCCGACATTCATATACTCCCTCGTCCTCCTTCCGCACACCCGACAGGCTGAGCTTGTGGGAAATGGCGTTGCCCTGGACCCTCACCGTCTGCTCACAAAGAAACAACAGGTTTTGTTGAAATGAATCAGGGATTTTTGCAACCCAGTCTTATTAAATATTAGGCCTATGTTTCATATTATGTACCATTAAACAAAACAAGTCCAAAATATGAGGGTGGGGTTGGCGGACAAATTGTTGTTATACAAAAGTACATTTACATGTAAAATTTACATGCCAAAAAAAAAAAAAATCCCAGCTCTTTTCGAAATCGCGTTCGCCTGTGAAGGTAACCATAGCAACTGTATGCCGCTCAAGAACTTTGCGTGGAACAGTATCTAACGCTTCATTTGACTAACAGAAGTAGGGTAGTAGACGACTGTCAGTATCACTTTATATATTACAGATTCGCATCTCACATGCAGGCTATAGCCTGTCAAAAGTACTAGTCTTGAGCGATAGGATTTGAGCTAATCCATGGTGTAGAATTACCTGTAGGCTATATATTTTTTTTTACAAATAATTGACTTCTCTGAAAGCCATTTATGTGTACGTTTTTAACTAAATTTAAATACGTCTATTATGTTAGGCCTATCATTCGTATAAAACATGTCAGCTGAATAGCTTCTCCGGTAGAATTTAAGGAACGTCACAATAGCGTTCTTTTGCCCGTTTGTCTCTTTTAAATGATATGTGCTTTTTTCTTTTATATTTTCGTTTCTTTCTTCAAGCGATTCTGCTAAACATCACATAGCCTATAATGTTATTATCAAAAATACAATCACTGTAAATACAGATTGTTATACTCACGCTTATTTTCGTGGCGTCCCGGTGGGTCACCTGTAATAGATAACATCAAAACAACATAAGTAGCCAGGCAGAGTAGTTTAATTAGGCTATTCGTGTCACAATATCAATAGGCAACTTTTATTGAAGCTATGAAAGTTCATAGAATTAACAATGAACGAGAGGCCCATAGCACCATGGACAGCAACAGTTCCCTTTCGTGTTTCATCAGAATTCCTATTACCGGTTCAACTGACATCTAGTGTTTCAAATGTCACTTTCAATAGGCTATAAGAGACCTTCAGCTTCATCGAAGTAGATTTTATTTTTGATTTGGTTGGTCTGTCAGTAATTGAAAGTTCAGAATTTTTTTCTTTCTTGCAGCCTACATAATGAACCATGCATAAAACACTTTATTCGTTTGTTTGTTTATTTATGTATTTGTTTATTCTATCTATCTATCATTAAACATGACATCACGCTCGTATCCTCCTTCTAAATGCCCACCCACAGACACAACCCAACTTGATTCAACGACGTAAATTAATAACTCATCGCCTCAGTGCGTTTAGTTGGGATCGCTCATCACAAGGGATCCATCTGCACGCAAAGCCCTGCCCCGCACTAGTCGAATAAGAACTTAAACTGAAAATGCCTGTGTTTAGGCAGCTTTGAAAACAACGAAAGCCCCATTACCTTGGCTCTGTTGGCCGGAGAGCTAATTTGCAGTTCGTGAGTGAGCTCTTTAGGGGCCGCTTCCTTGAGGTACCACCATTGAATCTCCAGTGAGAACGGCGAGACTCCGACGGCTCGAAAAGCGCACGGCATCTCTATGTCCTCGCCCTCACCGACACTCACATCTTTGGGCACTTCAGTAAATGTGGCTTATGAAGAAAACACATCAACAACAACAGATAGTTTGGTTAAAAGAAACCCCTCGAATAGATATAGCCTACTAAAAGGCCTATTATGTAAGATGTGACTAACATTTTTTTTTGTTTTAACACCTTTGTTATAAATTGTATCTGACTTGAGTAGGCGTATATAATATGGTTCAGTTGGGAGCATGGTCAATTCTCTACACGTAGCCATAATTTATTACCTTTTCATTCAATTACAGGCTCAACATGCAACGATATGGCATGAAAAAGCTATTTAACTTAACCAAGTACAGTGCATTAATTAAAAAAAAAAAGAAAAAAAAAGTGGAGAATCTCAACAGACTGTTCAGTAACGCTGAGTAAATACGAAACGTGGGAGAGAAATCTGCCCAAGTTGACTCACCTTTTACACAGAATAGCAGGGGCGCATTCAGAATGAAATAATAAAGGACGCTGTGGAGTCCCCGTTTTTCCATGTCATAAATAATGTGGTTAGATTGGAGAACGAGTGAAAGCGGTCATTTGACCCGGAGATAAAGGTTTTATTTCATCGGCATCTCCATAACTTCGTCTCGTCCGGGTTTATTCTTTTAAATATATAGTTTCTTCCCCAAAATGTAGAATAAAAGGACTGAAATCTCCAAATAAGATACTCCCAAACGATGCTGCGTCAGTCAAACAAAATGTAAAATCCAATGTAGCGGACCAGAAAACCCCCTTTCTGTTGAGAAAACTGTGTTTGAAAAGTGTTGTTATCTTGAGTAACTATCCTTCGCCCCTAAAGAATCCTCTGTTCCACCATTTGCTTCTTATCAAGATAAAACTTGCTTTCAACAGTATGAAATCTGCTCACTTTGGTCTCCATAAAAAGAGAAGAAATCCGTGATTCGCTTCCACCACCCATCACAAAACAATCCTGCGTCTAAACCCTGCAAAAAATATATATATATAAAAAATCCAAAAACTAAAAAAAAAAAAAGCCCAACGTCGGAGGATGAGATTCCCTCGACGTTTTTAAGGAGCAGTTAAGCACCTAAACGAAGAAGCGACATCAGTGGATCGTTCCAGCTCGCGCCACCGGAACCCTCTGCTTTGTGTGAGAGCGAGCGCGTGAGCAGCGAGGAGGCGCTTTGGCATTTCCAGACCACTGACAGACTGACGGGGTTTGGGAGAAAACTAACCGTCTCTGTCTCTCAAATCAGCATACGGCTCGACCAATAAGAGGGAAACCGTAGCAGCGGACGTATACACAGCAAAATCACTGGGAAATAAAAGGCGCTTCTTCATGCGGTTCACTCTGCGAGATCAACAAGCGTCTAATAAATTAACAGCCGTTGCGTCACGACCAGATGTATTTCATTTTAATATGAAACTCCGATACCTCAGATTAAACGTATACCCTTAATCTCCTTCTCCCATCATTTGCCTCTGGTTATAATAATAGCCTACCATAGAGGTAATCTGCATTTCTTCTCCTCCCTGCTGGGAAATCCAGATTCAACTGTTTTGGGTCATGGGTAACTGTTTAGCGGGTCTTAGATGGTCATTAGCTACAGCAATGAGGTAGACCATCTTGGATCATGCAGGAACAAACCAGCTTCCATTTGGTCAAACTGATTTTGGAACATGGTGGCTGTTCAATTTTCCAATGACCTGCTAGCACCAACAATGACCATCTTAGAGAAGAAGCTGATATTATGCAAGTATGTTCCAAAACACAGTTAGCCTACCATGTTAAACTGTATTTTCCATTAGGAATGGCAGTCAGTCAAAATAAATATCTGCACATTTCCTTCAGCCTTGTACATCACAGGATTCCAAGAAGTCAGGATTTAGTCTTTTTCAGCTCTGAATCTTTAAATACGAACAACAATTTAGTGCTTACTGTATTATTACTGTTTAGAGCTCAGGGAGATCCTGCCTTACCAGGGATACAGTAATGGGAAATAAGCTACGGTGCAAGGTGGCCAGTGGCCAATATAAGCCAGATGTACATAAAAAATACAATTTAATGATGGAAAAATATCATCTGATATACTAATATAATAATAATAATTATTATTATTAGTAGTAGTATAGTAGTAGTATGACTTAAGTATTTTATGTAAAGATTCGTAAAAACATTAGCAAGCATGCTATAAAATCAAGATTGTTGTCTTGAATGATCTTTGATGGTTTTTGTCATTGTAAGGCGTGTGTGCTACAAGTCAAATACAAACTTGTCCTTTCTAATGGAATTGAAGGATGTGCCACCATATCTGACCACTAATCCAGAGTTGTCCCTGGAGTAACAGGCTTGTGCAGCAGAGTGCTTCTCTGGCTGAATCCTAAAACAGCCCCCCCTCCCAGCTGCCTGCCTGCCAATAATGTAGCACTTGTTCACCCCTACTCTCCCATTAGCACTTCACCAACAAAGAAAGGAAGAGAGAAACTGAAAGGGAGAGAGAGATAAAGGGAGAAACTGGGCTAGAACACTATTGAAATTAGGCTTTTGCCCATTATTGAAGTATTGGTGCTCAAGAGATGGTGAGAAAGAGAATGTAAGAGCGCTCAGTGTGGTTGAAAAACAAGATGAGAAACTATATAAGATTGAGAGGGAGAAATCGAGAGACTGTAAGAGGCGGAATATCAGACACAGAGGGATTGAACAGTAATCTGTCCTTCTGTTGTAGGAAGATACTCATCAGTCAAGTGCTTTGAAAACAGTCCCCAATATCTTTTATAAGATGAGTCAGATATCCATTGTTAACCCATGCAGCATGGCTGGTGTTTTTGTTTCCCTTTTTCTGTCACAGCTCTCTCCTCATTTTTGTATAGACACCATGTGGTCAGCTGCTTGTATACTTGACAAAAAGACAGGTGCCAATGTGTTTACCTTTACTGTCACAATTCAAACCTTCACTAAGCATATGTTTTACTGAATACACTCTGCCTCAGTACAATATTGTACACAGTTATGGCTGTCCACTGGCCTTCCTGTGAGTTTTGTTTTTGTCTTGTCTTCCATTTTGCCTTCACCTGTTACTCATTACCTGCTCCCATACACTCCTCTGTTTGTCTTGTCCTTTTCCAGATTTTTCTTTGTTACTGCTTGTTACTGCTCTCTCTGCCAGTTTAATGTTCTGTCACCAAGGTTTTTTTTTTTTTTTTGCCATTTGGATTTACATGTGTTTGGATTTTCCAGTGGACTCTGGCACCTTTTTGCAAATCCCATCATTTAATTCTCCAGCCCAGAAAAATGTCCAGCACTTGTTTTTCCTCAGCTGAATATCAAGTGGACTTGATAATTTCTGATGAACATATTTGTCTCTATAGACATTTAATAAACTGTTAATTCGATTCCCTCTGCATTTAAGTCCATGTTTTCCTACAGTTGAGTTGAGTGACAGTATGTCTACAAACAAACACACACGATGAGTGCTATTTGTATATTTTAATATTTACTATATGGATGTAAAGGTATGTAAATATACACCTATAGTATCCGTAGATTACTGTTCATATGTTTGGGATCAGTAAGAATTTTTTTTTTTTTTTTTAAATAAATGAATACTTTTATTCAGCAAGGATGCATTAAGTTGATTAAAAAATACTGTAGTTTTGTTTTGTACTTTATATTCATCAATAAATGTTACAGAAACATTAAGCAGCACACCATGTACAACATTGATATTAATAAGAAATGTTTCTTAAGCACAATATCAGCATATAAGAAAGATCGTGACAGCACAAAAACTGCTGGAAACGCAAATTAACATTTTAAAATATATTCAAATAGAAAACAAACAGTTATATTAAATTGTAATATTTCACATTGACAGTTTTTACTGTATTTTCGATCAAATAAAAGCACAACATAAACACATTCGGTATATGGATGTAAATTAATAGTTAAGTGTAAATATGTGAATACGTGTTAATAATGAAATGTTTTGACAAAGATAGTGAGAGGCATGATTCATGATTTTTTTCTTTAGTTGCATAAAATACTTTTACATCCATGAATGGAAGTTGTCTCAGATAACCTAGATCACGATCACTCAGTAAATGCCGCTATGGCACTAAGCAGAGATGGATCTCATCAGAGTCTGTCACTAGTAATAAGTGCCTTTTATGGTCCTTTGTGTCTGAACCATCTGCACCCACCATCACTTCTTAGAATGGAACAGAAGCCTTTTCTGATAGAGTGACAGCAGGGTACATCTAATTTCTGCGTTAATAATAGATAATGACCATTATACACCACTGTCGATTTAAAATACAAGTAAATGACTAAACTATATAATGGCATGCGTTATCTGCTGGCATTCATTTCTAGGTAATTCCATAATCCCGAAGATAAACTGTCACAATCAGAATATAAGCCATAGCTCTGTGGTATGTGAATACTTCATGGAGAGATTGTGTGAAACTAAACTTGACTAAGAGGTGGTAAATGCGTCTCTATAGCACGCATTGTGTTTTATCGTGCAAATTATACACGAAAATGAGTTTTACGTGCATACGCAGTTTTCGCGTGCATTTGATACGCAGTTCATTTCGTGTAATACACAGGCACCCCACACCACTAATTCTACCCAAACGTATAATACACACTGTTATTTGATGCCGGATCTATCCTATATCTCCTATATATAGATCGTTTACATCTTCTACCTTATTTTGTTTATACTCTCAGGTAAGGTAAAGTATAGGTCAAATTCTACCATAGATAATAAGCATACAAATTTATACTTACAGTCTAGAAGAAAGACCCCTCCGTGGTTTAGTTCTTTTGTATAAAGCAGAGACTTGTGGCAGGCAATCTTTTTATAATAGTTATAAGTAGATTTATTATAATGGTTATTCAAAGTTTTTCCATACAAAGTAACAAGTTAAAGTTTCAAAATCAGTTCACAAGTTTCACCAGCAGGTGTCAGGCTTGGATCATCAAACAATGGAGAGACTGGCCCATCATCCAGAATCTGCCTCTTACATGAAATACAGTTCCTTTTATAATACATATCACTCATCACACCTCCTCATTACATATTCAAACTCATATGCACAATTTATCCAATCCTAGATCTTCTACAAAGGTTAACTCCTTCAATCCGTTTACAATTTCCTTATAAAAGGTTCTGTACTCCTTCATCCTCCTTTTTCGAGCTCGTCTCCTCATCATTCGTCGTCTTCTCGTCTATAACACAGCACTCAGGTAATACTTGCATTTTGTCCTTTACATGCATGCTTTACTATAGTTTCTTAATACAGTTTATATGTGTTTCTTTAATAAAACATTTCCACAAGACAAGCCTCACTGTTTCTTTCTTTCACAATCCTTTCAATAAACATTTTCAATACATCATGCTTTCTGTGTGTTCTTTTACAAGCTTAATAAACATTTTTCAACATTTCATTCTACTGCGTATTCTTTGTAAATCCATTAAACATTTTTTAACAAATCATGTTTCTGTGTATTTCTTACATACCCAATAAACCTTTTTAACCAATCATTCTTGTGTTTGTCACAGTCGTCACATTGTCACACTACATAAGAGACTTAATATAAAAGTCTTTACACTACATAAAACATAAGAGACTTAATATAAAAGTCTTTACTTCAGACTTCTTATAAAAGTCTTAAATCACATAAGAGACTTAAAAAGTCTTTACATTACATAAAACATAAGAGACTTAATATAAAAGTCTTTACATCAGACTTCTTATAAAAGTCTTAAATCACATAAGAGACTTAATATAAAAGTCTTTACATTACATAAAACATAAGAGACTTAATATAAAAGTCTTTACATCAGACTTCTTATAAAAGTCTTAAATCACAGATTGAGATTAAATGAACAAATTGCATATTTTCCACAACATGCCCTTCATGCAATTTATTCCTTTATCTCCAAGGTCAGGTAAGTTCTGTAACATCCTCTTTTCTTGTCATATTTAGACAATTGAGCATATACTTGCCCAGTTTCTGTATACACGTTTTTCTGGAATATGTTCATGTATCCCTCTACCCAAGGTCTCTTATTTTTCGGTCTCAACACTTTACTCTCAATTAACTTTCCCTTTATAGGATTTCCAGGAGGCCAGATTTTTGTACTTTGTTTCACTATAGTCAAATAACATCCAAATGCACTGCGCATCCAATTGCCATTAGTAATCTCATGTATACAAGCCGCAACCAATTGTCCATCAGGAGTCTCACATATGAAGGCGCGGCCCCTTCCATCACTCACACATTTTTTACATCGATTGAATGTCGGAATTGGAGCTCTCGTAGGCATCACTACCTTGCTCTGGGCCGCTTTCCCTCTCCTGGACTCCTGGTGTACCAACTGGACTGGGCGAACCCACTGGACTGGGCGTACCCACTGGACTGGGCGTACCCATTGGGCTCGGCGAGTCTGCCTCTCTCTCACTTGGAACGCATCCATTTTCCTTTTGGGCTATAACATAAAATACCCCATCATGTTTCATTACTTTCAGATTATTCTTTATCGGTTTTGCTTCTAGTACATGTACAACCAACTGGTCTCCCTTCCTCCACATTTCATGAGCCGACAGATCACTATATCTCTCTTTAGCCTCTGGGTAGAGCACCCTGAACATATGCTTAAATCTGTCCAATATTTGAACATGCATTTCTTTCACCAGATCGAATACATTAACACAATACTCTATTGTGTCGTGTTCGTTGTACCAAATCACTACGTTTGTTCTTTCAAAACAGATGTTACACAGACTTCCCATCGGTAATAGTACAGATTTCCTATCTACGATCAAACTCTGGCATTTCATACATGAATATCTTCTAATTACAATCCAGAGGTTATGATATTTGGATAACACATGGCCAGCAGGGGTCCTTGTAAGTTCCTACAAACAGATTAATTTATTTGCACAATTATTTCATATTCATCCTTCATTATCATTTTAATCTACATATATTATTGTAATAGGTTTATATCTACCAGATTTCCAAAATCCTCAGGTCTGCCAAAGTAATTCTGTGTCCCTTCAGAATAGTAGCTGTGTGTGCTATGTGCCATGATGTATCCTTTCGTCTCTCAGCTTTCTTTGCAGTGATTTACTGTTTAGACATAGCTTCTTTTATTCTCTCTAGGCCCACCTCCATGTTTAGAGGATGGTCTCCTGGTATGCCCTTCCATGTTTTCTGAAGTAGCCACACCTCTCTCACAGCACTTGATATATTTGCATAATCTCCAAATTACAATAATACATGTTCTACACATCCTTCCTAATCCTGTGCACTCAATAATGATTAACACAAACAAGATTGTTGCTACTGTCAATATTAATTTGAAATTATTAGTTATCCATTTTACCGTGTTGAAAGCACTGTTTCCCATTCCTGCCATTATTAGAATCTTTCTCTGTACTTCCTCACTCATGGATGACCATTTTTCTTTTATTTTTTCTTCAATATTTCCTATTGTTCTCCGTGGATTTATATCTTGCATTTCTCTATCAAAAATTTGTTTTCTTGCTAACATAAAGTAGAATGGGAATGGTGGCATACACCTACTATTTTCTTGTGTACTGAAGTTTGCCATAGTATCTGCATATATGGTTTTCTCAGTCATAATTGGTTCAGAAACTACTCTGCATATTCCTTGATTTATTTCATTTCTCTTCAAATTTCCATCTACTTTTGAATCCGCACAAGTCCAACCGGTGTATAACCACGGTATCTTGCCTCCAATCCATAACACCGACCAGAATCGCTTATAGTCAAACATTTCTTCCCTTTTTGCTAATTTTCGATAATAATTCCAGGATATTTTGTATACTGGTTTAGGAATATCTTCTTTCCCATGATATTCTTTTATCTCCTTGGGAATCTTCCACCACATGATCTCTGGATCATTTTTATGTCTTATTCTAACTATGGGTATTGGGTAATACTTCCCTAATCTATTATTCTTGTACTGGACACTTACTCCCTGACTCATTAGTTCATCATCTTTTGTATCCACTATCTTTATTGGAAATATTTTCTCCTCTGTCTTTGTTTCTAGATCCTCCAACAAATCAAATAGTCTAAACTGTATTAACATCTGATCTGTTTCTTTATTATTTTCTGTTATTATGTCAATCCATAGCTGATATCGCTTTCTCATCGTTGTTAATGTTATACCTTGACTTTTTACTCCATTTTTATTTACAAATACCAACCAATGATTAGTATTGCCTTCCTTCTTTTCTGCTATATTTTTATGGTAACCTATCTCACATTTCCATTTGTCCGTGCAGGCACAGCCTATCCAATTCATCTCATAGGCCTCACAATCTTGTTCATTGAATTGCTCAATTAGTTTCTCAATCACCCTATCTCTCCAAAGATTGTGCAGCTTCCAGTTATACCTGGTCTTTGAACATTCGTTGATATTACTGTCAGGACATTCCTCCCAGAATTTATTTGTTTTAATGCTTGTTTGGAAAAATAGCTCCTTCCTTTCTCCATACTTATTTCTTCCTATAGCAACTTCAGCAACTCTTGTTGTTTCACTATACCATTTTAATTCTGGAATAGGGTTACTTAATTTCTCCAATGTTTCATACATTGTATATTTTTCCTTTGTAAATTCCTCCATACATTCCCTCGCAATGTATCTGTCCTCTACACGTTTTACAGTTTTTTTCTTTTCATTCAATGCCATTGTTTTTTCAGATTTTGCATTACTCTGTTTTTCATCTTGTTTTCTTGTATCCGTCTTCACATCTTTTATGGATGTATGACCTACTTCATAACTCGGATCTATTTCTTCTATGTTAGTATTAGCATTCTCATCTATTTCCTGATCCATTCCAGTTTCAGTATTATTTAGCTTAACTTTAATCCATAATACTAATAGCACAACCCCAATTGTTACTATTGTACCCATAAATATGGGTCTTTGTACACAGGCCTGTTTCCACCTTCGTGGTATTTTGGGATTTCTTGACCTCGCAGGCCTTCTCTGGTTCTCGGACTCCATGTTCTGTAAAATAACAAGCTGCCTTAATGTCATTAATTTTTCCATTAACAAAATGCCTCTTAAATTTTTCCAATTCTTGTACAGTTTACTTCACGAGTTGAATAGATTCTTAATCCTCCAGTACTTCCCCTTCTTAAGAATCTATCAACCTATATTCCCCTTCTTTGCAAAAGGTTCATACTTACATTGTTTGATATCCAGCCATTTACCTGTATTTGAACTTGTTTCTGAACTGTTTAAACTTTACATACCATTTCACCGTAGACACTTTCAATGTCCTACGGCTCTGCCAAGTACAGTCTCTTTATTTACTGCTATGTACGTCACTATACTCTAGCATTTATCTCCCACTGCAAACTGCAGACATTCAGGTATTGAACTTTTTGGTCCATCCAGAAAATCTTTGATCTATAAATTCACTGCCCTCTAGATTTACGATCGCTCCCTTGTGTATTGCAGCTCCACGTCCCTGACCTGCCTACCTCTTTATCCAAATATTGGGTACATGTTTTACGATCATCTAATCAGGATCAGGTTTCTTTTGCTCCAAATTCCATTTTGCTCTAGCTGAACTGTGTGTTTGTCCACAAGTCCTATCACCCTATCTTTTTTTGTGATTAAATCTTTAAATGGTCTATTTGGATGTTTATTTTTCAATTTTATCCACACATAGTCTCCTACCTGACAAATATCGTCAGGTTGTGGCTTATCCTTTTCGGTTTCCCTTTCGCCTGTATTCATGTTTACAAAATATAAGGCTTCTTCCATGTGTTTGTCCCACTCAACATTATTATAATTTGCTCTAAAGAAACTTTTTAAGCTGCCAATTGATCTTTCACTTAATCCATTGCTCTCAGGTTGATAACGTACTGACTTAATTAATTCAATATGTTTCTCATTCAACCAATGTTCTAATTGTCCTCCGACAAAGTATGATCCATTGTCTACTCGTATTCTTTCTGGTCTATGCCATGCTGACATTATTTCTTGCAGGGCCATAATTATATTTTTCGTACTGGGGTCTTTTAATGGTTTGGCCCATATTTTATTTAAAAATGCTTCAACCACCACTAAAATATATTTATTTCCTAGCTTCGATCTAGGATTTAATGGACCAGCTATGTCTAAATCCCATTCTAAGTTAACTCTTTCAGGAAGTATTCGGCCATAATCTGATCTGATAGTTCTATTATATCCTTTCTTCATGCAATTCTCGCATTTCAATTTTATTTTCCTGTACTTTTTTCTCCAATTGGGAATATTTATATTGTTATCTGCTAAAATTTTTCCCATTAAGTTCATACCAGGGTGTCTTAGATGGTCATGTAATTTTTGAATGGCCTCTATACCTTCCTCTTTGATGATGATTATCCTCCTTAGTCTAGCTAATTTATCTACAGCCTCATTCCCTTGGGATAATTCAGTCTTTTCTTTTGAATGTCCTTTTTGGTGAATTACGACTAAATCTAGATCTTTCACTAGATCGTCAATCTCCTTCCACATTCCTTCATGCTCAATAGGTTTTTTATTACTTTTGTTAAAGCCATTCTGTCTCCAAACACTAAGATTACTATTCAGACTTGTCTCCACGTACTTGCTGTCAGTTACTATTATGATTTGAGTAGCATTCATTTCTTTTATTTTCTTGAGTGCCTGTAGAACTGCCATTACTTCAGCACTCTGCGCTGTCCCTGGACAAGAGCCTTTATCAGATATTTCACTGCATTTTTTTCTTCTGATAATATACGCCCAGTGAGCTTCCTGATCTGCTAGAGTTTTGGATCCATCTGTGTATATCACCGTCCCTTTAAATAATGGTAAGTTTATCTTTTGACATTTTTTACGTTCTTTATTAAGAATAGTTATACTTGGATCCAATAATATATTCTCCCACCTTTGCCAGCGTGTGTTTTGAGCTTTGGCATCTTTGATCTTGTTCTTGTTTAAATGAGCCATGACCCTTTCATCTGTGTTAATTATTATTTGCTGACCTCTTGCCAGTCCTTTAAGCTCTGAATATCTCTTACTGATAGCAACTAATTTCTTCTCAACAGGTAGAAATTTTTTCTCTGGATTTTCCCAATTTCCAGTCATTATACGTATAGGTATAATGCTTTTTGCATTCCGTATGATTAATTGATATCCTACGTCACATATATCTAGGTCAACTTCTAAGTCCTTTTCATCATCTCTTCCTTCCAATTGCCCTGAGCCTAAAATCGCTTCTTTTAGATCGCAGAGCGCATTTTCAGCTTCTTCAGTCCAATTCAAATTATTACCTTTGATTGTCGCATATATAGGCTTTGCCATGTGACTAAATTTAGGAATAACATCTCGGACATAATTTAATAGTCCCATTAATTGTTGCACATTTTTGACACTCTCTGGTGTCTTTATTTCTGTTATTTTTTCTTTCATCGTCTGTGTAATACCTCTATTACCTGCTGATACCCAGAAACCTAGGAATTCTACCATATCTGTCATGACTTCACTTTTCTTTATGTTTATTTTTAATCCTGACTTAGCAATCCGTTTTAATACCTCTTTTACAGTTTCTACATGTTCTCTTTCATCTGCACTTATTATCAAGATGTCATCGATGTAGATATCCACGGGTAAGTCTTTCAATATTTCCATCATTACACTTTGAAATACTACTGATGCATTTATGTATCCTTGTGGAAGACGTTGATAAACATAATGTTTATTATTTACTGTAAATGCAGTTTTCTCTTGACTTTCTTCTTTAATTGGAATCGCCCAAAATCCATTTATTAAATCTAATTTCGTTAAAAATTCGCCATCCTTTAATCTCTCGATTGTGTCTCTAGCATTAATTAGATAACGGCGATCTGGTTTCGTCAACCGATTAAGCGCCTTAAAATTCGTAACAAGACGAAATTCCTGATTTCCTGGTTTCGGAACTAATTGAATTGGGCTATTAGTAACTGCCGAGGCTACTTCTTTAATAACCCCTTGCTCTAGCAATTCCTGTATTGTCTGATTCAATTCCTCCTTACCCAATTTATTAATTGGATATTGTCTCTGTGGTTTATGTATTCCACCTACAATTTCATGAGCAAATTCTTCACTTACTTTTCCACAATGATTTTTAAATTTTCCACAGGGAGTTTTCCTTATTTCTTGTATTAATTCTTCTTTAGATTCATCACTTCCAATCATTTTATGTCTTATACGAATTAATTCCTGTTCTACATCCACTTCTTTTAATCTTAATATCTTTTTCAGATCTTTACCTGCAAGTAAATTTTCTTCTCCTCTTATCATTTTTACTCCATGTTTTTCTCCCATTCGTTCCTCTTCAATATTTCCATTATATGTTTGAACTAATATTTTATCTGTATACTGTATTGGCTCTGTTGTCGAAGAAATTTGAGCTCCTGTATCAACAATATATTCCGTTCCTTTTATATTCACGAATAATTCCTCATCTCTTTCTAAAACTCTCTCATCACAAATGTTCTTCTTCAACAGGCCTAGTTCACTTCATTGTTTAGGTTTCACTGATTCTTCTATTCTTTCAGTTCCTTCTTTCATCTCTTGACTTGTTTGTCTTTCTTCCTTAGAAACTAATTTGTTTCTTCCCAATCTCTTTGTATCCAAACTAGTGGTCTTGCGTTTTTGCATGATTTGATTTCTCTGCTCTGGTGTCATTTTTCCCCATTTATCACTTGAGATATAACTGGACCTGGTTCCAGTTTCCCTCTGATCAGTTTTAAATGTAGTTTTAGCACCACTATTCCTTTGCCAGGTCATCGTATTTTGATTTCCTGCTTTTGTTCCAATAAACCTATTTCTTTCGCCTTGTCTGGCTTGAAATCTGGTATTGTAGGTTTTTACATTTTGTGTTTGTACTTTCGATTGATTTCTCACCTCTCTTTTTTGTTGCTTTTGAATTTTCCTATTTTCTGGCTCCTTTCTTTTTACAAATTGAGTATTTAAATCATACTCTGCTAGTCTCTCTTCTATCTGTTTTTTAGTTATTGTATTCAGGATCGTAACTAACTTATACCCGCCTGGTATTTTACGTCCCACATCTCTCAGCAGTCTTACTTTATCTGACATCGGTATTTCATCTTCAATAGATAGCCAAACACTTAGCAGCGGTACTTGATCTCTATTGGCATTAACCAGCATGTCTCGCCATTGTGAGTATTTGTCTTCTACCCCAGTTAGGTCTCGAACTCTCTCCAGTGCCTCAGCAGAAATGGCATGGCCTGTACATGTGTGCACTAATCGAGTTATCGCTTCCGAACCTAAGCCTGATTGTGTAGCTGACTTAACTATACGATCTGTATAATTATTGTAATTTTCTCCTGATCTTCTAGCCCCCACTTGCTTCATTACAGCGTTAGTTAGCTTTAACTCCAACAATTGCATTTGTATATTCTGCTCCTGGTTTCTCTGTGGAGTACTGAACTGCAGCTGCCTTACAGGATCCTCTCTTTCATTGGGGGTTACCGGCCTTTCCACTTCATTTTGATTTATTTCTGCCCTACTTTCATCTTCCCAGTCCTCTTCGAGCTCTTTGTTTAAATTATCAATGGCTCTCAGACCTCTCGTTGTTTCCAACTCTCTCTGGAGTTTTTGGTTTTTATTTTTCAAGAGTTTAATTACATTATCCATTTCTATACATATTTTTCTGTTGTACTCGTAGCCTTCCTGGAATAATGTTTGTTTCCCTGATTTTGACCATCCTTCCTGCTCTGCTATTTGCACAGCAGACGGGGACCTACTGGCTGTTTTTATTTGACCATAAGTCAGATCTCTTTCAGGTATTACTTTTTTATCCCATTTGTTTAATAATTCTCTATCTCTTTTTTCTCCACTCGGATTTCTATATTTACATCCTCGAAATTCCTCCTCTGGCCAGTCGTTCTGTATCTGCTTTGTTACCCTTTTCAAAGGTAATTTACCACCCTTTTTGTGTTTCAACCTAGTCTCTTTTCTGAGTACTGGTTCTTCCTCGCTAACTTCATTTTCTGTACTTATTCTTGTGGAATTCAGTTCCCCAGCTTCTACTTCTTCATCCAGGCTGTCCTCAGAACTTTCTGAGTCTGTTTTTATTTCATCTTGTTGTTTTGTTGTTTTTATCGGAATTTTGTTAGCACATTCTAACCCTTGCTGGTCAAATTCCATGATTTTCTCATATTCCTGTCGGAATTCTTCTCTTTCTCTGTCTGTCATTAGCAAGTTTATTCTCTGAAATCTTCCCTCGGAATTACTGATTATTCCTGATATTATTCCTTTTATCATCGCAGTAACAGAATGTCCAAACTGCCCTGACCCTATCAGATTCATGTGTATTTCTTTTATTTTATTTTCATTTGCTATGTTTATCAGTGAGGACATTATTGTCTCTATCTCTTTTTCTGATTTTTTAGCAGTACATAGCTTCTTCCTACAGTCTGTCATTATTGCATGAGCTATAAGCTGCCAGTAAGGAGTTCCAGATGTTAACCTCACAGATCCTACTGATTTCAACATCAGCCTTTGTTCTACATTTTCGATTTCTTTTAGGGCCTGTGCGTCTAACATACTTTTAACTATCCGTTTTTCCTCACTGCTTTCGCCAGCATTTAGGACTACTATTCCTTCTCTGGTATTTTTTATTAGTCCATCACTAATTATTACTTCAATATCTCCAATTTTTATCCTTTGTTTATTCAGCTCGCTGATTTCTAATATTTCCTCCATATTTGCACTTGTAGCTCCTTCTTCTTCTAAAGGAGTTTCTTCTTCACTCTCAAAATAAATGAGTTGCTCTTTATCTGATTGTCTTGCTGACATTCTGTTTAAGTGTTTATTTTTTGTTTCTTATTTTGTAACTGTCTTCTCTCTTCTCGACCTTTCAACAGTACTCTCTATTTCTTTATTTATTCACTGTATTTTTTCCGAACTTATCTAACTACTTCTCTCTTTCCAGCCCACTCTATCCCTGCAGTAGCTGTTTTTATTTCGTTAGATTGTTCTTTGATCAATTGTTTTCTGGATGGAAGCCAAAATAGAACTAGATTAAAATCTATTTCTCTCACCGATTTATTTGCCTGTAACGCTTCCTCTACCCATATAATTTCTCTAGGATTATTACCTCTGTATATCCTATTATGGGTCTACTACAATCTCCATCCAACGATGTGCACTTCGCTGGACAGTTCATGCAGTCTTCTAAATCTCTATGTTTCAGATCTAGCTGATCTACTTATCTTATAGAGATTTCAGTAGTGTCGTGCATGCACTTATAACCCTGACCAGGTTATCTTAATAATTCTACGGCGAATTATTGTGTCTATAAGATTCCTCCTCTTTTAGACTTATCTCATTCCTTGAGATTTCAACACTACTATTTGTATAACCTTTCCATTAGGTTTTTACAAATCCACTTTTTATTTTATTATTATGTCATCTACATAATAATTCGCGTTTTTCCTTCAGCACTTGGTTATTGATTTTGGCCAGAAATCAATAATCAATGTGCCCCACACGTTGAGCGCCATGTTATTTGATGCCGGATCTATCCTATATCTCCTATATATAGATCGTTTACATCTTCTACCTTATTTTGTTTATACTCTCAGGTAAGGTAAAGTATAGGTCAAATTCTACCATAGATAATAAGCATACAAATTTATACTTACAGTCTAGAAGAAAGACCCCTCCGTGGTTTAGTTCTTTTGTATAAAGCAGAGACTTGTGGCAGGCAATCTTTTTATAATAGTTATAAGTAGATTTATTATAATGGTTATTCAAAGTTTTTCCATACAAAGTAACAAGTTAAAGTTTCAAAATCAGTTCACAAGTTTCACCAGCAGGTGTCAGGCTTGGATCATCAAACAATGGAGAGACTGGCCCATCATCCAGAATCTGCCTCTTACATGAAATACAGTTCCTTTTATAATACATATCACTCATCACACCTCCTCATTACATATTCAAACTCATATGCACAATTTATCCAATCCTAGATCTTCTACAAAGGTTAACTCCTTCAATCCGTTTACAATTTCCTTATAAAAGGTTCTGTACTCCTTCATCCTCCTTTTTCGAGCTCGTCTCCTCATCATTCGTCGTCTTCTCGTCTATAACACAGCACTCAGGTAATACTTGCATTTTGTCCTTTACATGCATGCTTTACTATAGTTTCTTAATACAGTTTATATGTGTTTCTTTAATAAAACATTTCCACAAGACAAGCCTCACTGTTTCTTTCTTTCACAATCCTTTCAATAAACATTTTCAATACATCATGCTTTCTGTGTGTTCTTTTACAAGCTTAATAAACATTTTTCAACATTTCATTCTACTGCGTATTCTTTGTAAATCCATTAAACATTTTTTAACAAATCATGTTTCTGTGTATTTCTTACATACCCAATAAACCTTTTTAACCAATCATTCTTGTGTTTGTCACAGTCGTCACATTGTCACACTACATAAGAGACTTAATATAAAAGTCTTTACACTACATAAAACATAAGAGACTTAATATAAAAGTCTTTACTTCAGACTTCTTATAAAAGTCTTAAATCACATAAGAGACTTAAAAAGTCTTTACATTACATAAAACATAAGAGACTTAATATAAAAGTCTTTACATCAGACTTCTTATAAAAGTCTTAAATCACATAAGAGACTTAATATAAAAGTCTTTACATTACATAAAACATAAGAGACTTAATATAAAAGTCTTTACATCAGACTTCTTATAAAAGTCTTAAATCACAGATTGAGATTAAATGAACAAATTGCATATTTTCCACAACAACACGCACCCCACACACCACTACTAAACCTACCATAACCAACCCAAATTTAGGGTAAAATTTATACAAATTGCACGATAAACACACTGCGTGCTATAGAGACGCATTTAGTGTGATCGGGTTGCATTCAGAATTGGACAATTGTGTCACCTTTAGTGAGATAAACAGAAAAGTTAAATGTCAGGAGCCTATTTTCTTATAGGCTTGGTGTATTCTTGTGTGTATTCTTGGTGAGTAGTGACGTTCTAACCATGCCTGGACCAAGGTCTCTTCCGGTTGCCTTTTCTGCTGGCCGATGCCATCTAAAATCTCACTTCTCTTGTGATGTTGCACTGCATTTAGCAGGAAGCACAATGCGATATTTATGATCTCTGGGAGGCTGTGTCTTCTGCTGGCCAGTCTCGAGAGTAAGAAAGCTATAGTTATTCCAGGGTGACAGCAATTCTGTCTAATTCATGAGCAAGCAATGTGATATGAATGCATGTGGCATGGTAGATGTAGCCAGCAATGCAATTTAAAGCAACAGCTGATGGCACTCTGACTTTTTTATCATTTCCATCCTATTTTTTCCTCCATTGAAACCAAAAAAGCTATGATGCTGGGTTTTTAACTTTTTTTCTTTTCCCCAACCTGTCTGCTTTCCTTGAGTGTCCTGGTGTTAATACTCCTTGTAACTTAGCTCAGAAACTGCAGACATCTTCCTGGTTCAAATAGTTTTGTTTGCATACCACCACACAGACAGAAGCTTTGAGAAAACAGCACATCTACAGTTACATTCTGTCTAATTTAATTCTACATATTGCAGACTTGCTTTCCAACACTCTTGCCTTGATAAATATGCCATTACACTTAAACAAATAAGAAAGACTGACTAATGTGTTCAACTCTGACGATTTTTGAACATCCAGTCCTTGGCCCATTATAATCTGAAAATATGGATGAGCCTTGATTATTATGCCACTACACTTAAATAAGAAAGACTGACTAATGTGTTCAACTCTGATGATTTTTGAACACCCAGTCCTTGGCCCTCCATATTATATTCTGAAAATATGGACGAGAAAGCCTTTTTCGTCCATTTCACAAATCTACTCACAATTTAAAGGTTTATGTTAACAGATCAAAATATAATTTTATTTGTCATGGAGAAACAAAACATTTATTCTAAGATTGTTCACAACGTGAACTTACTGCTTTGCCTTTGTACCTAATTTTCTTGTTCAAAAGTTTGGAGTTTTAATGTATTTGAAAGACGTCTGTTATGCTCACAATGGCTGCATTTATTTGATTAAAAAAACAGTAGTAACAGTAATATTGTGAATTATTATTACAATTTAATAACTGATTTATATTTTAACAATTTAAAATGTGATGGCAAAGATTAATTTTCAGCAGTCATTACTGCAGAAGAGTGTTACTTTCACTGAAGAGTGTAACATGATCCCTCTGAAATCTTTCTAATATGCTGATTTGGTGCTAAAGATTTTTTATTATTATTATTATCAATATTGAAAACAGTTGTGCTTAATGGAAATAGTGACAATGTTTTTTTTCAAGATTCATTGATACAAGTTTCAAAAGAACAGCATTTATTTGAAATAGAAATATTTTGTAACATTATAAATGTCTTTACTGTAACTTCTGATCAATTTAATGCATTGTTGCAGAATAAACTGACACCAAACTTTTAAAGGGGTCATCGGATGCAAAATCCAGTTTTATATGGTGTTTGGATATAAATGTGTCTTTGCAGTGAGTGGACACAGCCACCATACAATGAAAAAAATCCAATGACTCCTTTTTTTTATCCTCAATAAGTCTAAACACTCTCAATAATTTTTCGGAGCACTATGATGTCTTAATGCTCATGCTCCGCCCACGACCACTGACGGACTGTCCTGTATTAGCATATTTCTGCCCTCGGCCATTCCACACCCCCCATAGAAGAGAGGGGTGGGGTAAGCAGTTGCTCATTTAAAGAGACATGCACCGAAACAGGTCACTGTGAACAAAGCTGTTTTTGAGGAGGTAAAAAGGGTGTTGTTTTACACAGTATATTACAAACTTTTTCTTAAAAAAAAGATTTTTTTTTTGTGTGCACACAAAAATCTTACACAATTCAAATTATTTACCTCATAGAGGACAGCACAATTAAAAACCTGAGTCTTCCTTTTGCAATTTTCAATGTTGTAGATTTGGTATTTAGGAGAGGGTGGAGGAAAAAAAAGACTAAATTTATATGCTTGTGTATATGTCTTCAGATAGATAGATTGGGAGAGAGAGAGAGAGAGAGAGAGAGAGAGAGAGAGAGAGAGAGAGAGAGAGAGAGAGAGAGAGAGAGAGAGAGAGAGAGAATTTTAATGTGTCACAGCCAGGTGGTTTCATGTTCTGTCTTGAGGATGGCTCTCCACTTCTTTTGTTATGCTTGAAAAAGGTTGAGTACAACACAACACCTTTCCTACTGTGACATGGGCAAATTTATTTGTCATCATTCTCTAGACAACTGTTTGATATCAAAAGATACCAAACAGGCAAGGTGTGCGTGTTTGGGGTTTTGTATTGTTTTTAGAATGGCAGATTCACAAATGTATTTTAGTTTTAGATTCAGATCAGTATTGTGCAGTACATTTTGAATAGCTGCAGTGATGTCAGGTGTACCAGCAATTAGGACTCATCCGCACTCACGTTTCATCGAACAGAGGGATATCTGAATCTGCAATAAACATTCTCAGGAAACAGAGGTCACTGCGGTAATGTAACCCTGTCGCCAGCACAGAATCCGCTGAGAGAGAAAGACAGAGTAAGAGACAATACTAGCAGGAATAAAGGCGTCTTACTTTTTTATACTGTACAAACTGTATATTCTGTCCCCTTACACTACATTTACATTTATTCATTTAGCTGACACTTTTATCCAAAGCGACTTACAATTGCTATATATGTCAGAGGTCGCACGCCTCTGGAGCAACTAGGGGTTAAGTGTCTTGCTCAGGGACACATTGGTGTCTCACAGTGGATTCGAACCCGGGTCTCACACACCAAAGGCATGTGTCTTATCCACTGCGCCATCACCACCCACACTTAAAAGGTGTGGGTGCCTTTTAAATACTTAAAAGGCAGAGGTCTTAACCCTGCTCCTGGAGACACACTGCCCTCCAAAAATGTTTATCCAACCTGCTTCAGCTTTTAATTTTTAAGCAATCCTGAAGAGCTCTATTAGCTGGTTCAGGTGTGTTTGATTGGGGTTGGAGCTGAACTCTGCAGGACAGTGGGTCTCCAAGAGCAGGGTTGAAGACCTCTGCTTATAGTTTACCCAATAATGAAAATCCTGTCATCATTTACTCACCCTCATCATGTCAGTCCAAACCTTTATAACTTCTTTTCTTCTTCTGTGGAACAGAAAATAAGATATTTTGGAAGTCAAAAGCGGTGCTAACCCTGCTCCGGAGCAGGGTTTCATAACCCCGGGTAAAAAGTGGTGCTACCCCCACTTGTAAATTAAAAGTAGGGTTTTAGAATGACGATAACCCGGGGTTAAGCGTAGTGTGAAAAGCCCAATAAAAAATAACAACAACATGGAAACATTTTTCTTAAAATTTCTTCTTTTGTGTTCCACAAAAGAAAGAAAGTCACATAGATTTAGTAATGACGTGAGAGTGAGAGTAACTTTTGCAGAGATGCTATAGAAGAACCATTGTGGGATCCCCAAATAATGTTTCCCTGAACAGACAAATACCCCCTTTTTCCTTACCTTTAAAGGTTCCATTGAACAGATGCCAATAAAGAACCATTAGTTATAAGAGTGTATGCCTTTAACACATCATTACACTGTACAATCAACTTGGATGTTTAAGTCATTTCAACTTAAATTACATTAAACTGACTTTAAAAAAAAGAGCTGAATCTTGTAGAACATAAAAATGTAAAAAAATTGCTTAACTTTTTTTTGATGAGTTAAAAGCAACACTCTAAAATAACAACCCAGGGATTGAGTTATTTATCGGCTTTTTGCGACCTCTTCAAGAGAGAGCAGTGCAGCTCCGTCAAAATGGTGCACGTCTTCGGTAAAATACTGGTTAGTGTACATTTAATTTTAGTTTTTATGCTATATATTGTTTAATTTTATGCAAAAGTACATGCATATACACACGCAATGTGACTCACCTAAACGAGTGTCGGCGTCAATCTTTTTGCGTGATGGAAACGCCTGCCTTGCATAAAATGTTATGATTTTTTTCAAAAAGATACAGAATATAAATACGTATAATGTTAAAATATGTTCTCAGAACTGTACACTGATTGTTTATGGACAGGATATGGAGCCTGTCGCTGAATATTTCAGCTACGAGTGAAACGCAGGGCAGCGGTCTGAAGTTAGAAGTTCCCCCGCTGAACATGATACAATCTCCGGCAGGACATTCAGCGCTGTTACGTGGAAATGGGACAACAGAGACTGGTCAGACTCGATTACACTTGAATTACACTTATACATTTTTAATAATCTTTAAAAATATTACAAATTGTAATATTTGTTAAACGAGCTTATATGTTGGCAATATGACATTAAAAATGATGTAAAATACGATTGAAAATAAAGGAATTATCATTCACAACGCATTCTCATCCCAAGGCGTCACTAAAATGACAATTTTGACCATGCTTCAATATTCGACGCTTTAGGCACCCTTTAGCGTCAGTTACATGACGCGATCCTAGGGCGTCATCTTACTGATGCTTTACCTTTAGCGTCAGTTAGATGACGCGGGTAGGTTTAGGTCTGGGGTAGGGTTAGGATTAGATCGCGTCATGTAACTGACGCTAAAGGGTGCCTAAAGCGTCAAATATTGAAGCATGGTCAAAATGATTCCCAAGGCGTCAGTTTCATGACGCCTAGGGATTCAAGCCAGTGGTTGTATCAAGTATTTTAAAAAGGTTTAGAGAATAAGTTAATCCTGAAGGGCTGGATTCTGGAACCCACTGCTGCTTCAATGTATATCTAATTAGTGATTATATTCAAGGTATTAATCAATATTCTTCCTTCTAAATATCACGAGTTGAATGACTTCTCTAGGCTTATGAGATTTTACTTTGTTATAGAAGTTACCAGTGTGATTACTGAAATGTTCTTTTCATGTATTATTTAATGTCTGTATTAAATATCTAAGAGGTGACTGAAGGGTCTGGCCCATGCCAGGAACGCAGTAACAGTTATTGCTCATTTAGCCCGGCTTCCAGAAATTAAGTATGGACTTGTTTTGTTTGAGAAAGGTCTTCAACATGTGTCAATACATACATCTGCTTTTCTAGGGTACCCAGACAGCATTGGTCACAGAGGTCATTGAAACCTATAGTTGTGTGACCATTTCTTAATTAAAGCCTTACTTTACTGTTAGATTAAAAGTGTCCTCTTCTTGAGAGAAAGAACATGTTATCTTGATGTTGTGAAAAGACTCTCGTGTTTTTAGAGCCTGGCCAAATCCAACCTTGAAGCTGTGTGTCTGTGTTAGACTAGTATTCTTGGTTACAGGGTAAAGGAACACGTGGCATTATTGGAGATGGACTGACTTGTTTTCTTCGGCATGTTGGCGCCTAGGCACACAGTCTTGTGAACTCGGAGGGAAACAGGGTCCCTAACTCAGGGTCCTGGTGGCAGCCGTACAGACTGGAGATGTGCTTCAGTCTATCTGTCGTGTGGAGAATTACTGTTTATCTATTTCTTAGACAATCAGAATCATTTAACCTGAAGCAAGGACGTAGCTTAGACCTTAATGTATGGTATAATTGCTGTGATCTTTGTAACTGTAAGCGGGGCGGGGGTGGCCTACGAACTCCTTGTGAGTCTTGAAGCCGACTTCTGCCTGATGAAACTGCAAACTATCTTCAGTAAATATTTTCTTTAATTTATTATAATTCTGACTCTTGTCTTAAATTGACTGCACTTCTGACTCCGGGTCTTAATGAATCATATCTGGTCCTTGGGTCTTTAACTGTAAATCCCCTAACAATCCGTAGACATTAATTCATGTATGAAAAAAAAAGAGCTATATTATAGTAAAAATTAATCAACTATGCTGGGTTAAATAAACAATTGTGTTTTCAATTGTTGCAAATTTGGTTGTCATAACTTATTGATCATATATTTTTTTTACAGTGTTCCTTACTATATTTAAATAAGTCAGTCTCTGAATCATGAATCATTTGATGAACAGAAGCTGAGCTTAGGACAGAATGTCTCTGCCTTAGCAAAGTGGAGACCCAGACCGCTGCTTTAGTGTGCAGGGCTCTTTAGCAGCTTTAAATTAGCATTCTTAAGCTGGAGTAGAGAGCCATAGCACCCTGCATCCAAAATAAAAGGCACCAGGAAGGAAAAATCACTCTGACATTAAGATGAAGAGAGATGAGAAAGAGGATCATTAATTAATAAATAAATAGGAATGACTGCTCACTCAGTGAGGAGACGGGGTGTGCAGGGCTTTGAAGCGGCTCACAGATGCCAAGGTGGATTCTAGGACACATCACGGGCATTATGCTCCCTCTCTCTGTCTTAATGTCAAAATACACTAGATTCATTTTCACCTGTGGCATTATAAATCCACGCAAGCAGCAAAGTTTGAATGTAGCGTGATGCTGTGTACAGCATCTTCGAAGCGTCTTTAAGTGCTTTATGGACACTTAAAACGGGGCAGCACGCTGAGAGATGACATGATGACTCTCTCAGACACAAAATGTGAAAGCTGCTTATTAATGAAGGGATGCCAAGCACAAGGTGTCCCTGTTGACAGAAGCTCTTTTAAATGATTAAGGAAACCATCATTTGCCATTTGTTTAGTTGCTCCATGCTGTCTCTTGTGCTTTTCCCTTTTTCTCTCTCTCTCTTTAGAGAAAGGACACATCATGGTATTTATTTGCACTGGAGAGGCTCAGATTACTACCATTTGTTCTCAGCATGGTGAAACTAAAACAGCGGGTCCCAGTTCAAAGCCTTGTATCAGCGTCATTCAATATCTCTCTCTCTTTTCCCTCATTGTCCCTGACATCCTTTCTCTTGGTTCATCAAAACCTTGCTAACATTTCTCTCTGTGCATCCCAGCAAGCAATCGTTCTCTCCTATTTGCTCTGAGTGCTCTGAAGAGTAACAATTTGTGTTGGGAACCAAGAATTAAAAAAAAATACTAAAATATTCTGACAGGGTTTCCTTCAATATTTATTTAACTGCGGCATAACAAAACAGACCAGTGTAATCTGATTCTTCAACAAATTACTCGAATAAACCGATTCTTTTTAGTGAATTACAAAATAATCGAATAATGTTTATGGATGAGTGAATACATTAATGTTTTTATCATGACTGTGGTATGAAGCAGGGTTCGATTGCTAATGAGAGACAGATATCAGCGCACACACACGAGTCCCGCGAGCCTCACGGATGTAAAGGAATAAGGACATTTAATTCTACCAAACTACCCGCAAGTGCTGAATAATACTCACACAGGTCAGTTTATTAGACGAATTAAACGTGAGGTAACTGAGCGCTGTTTCACTTGGTCTACACTACACTATCACACTAAACTGCATTTGAGTGTGTTGAAAGTTATTATGTTATTCTATGTTAGTTTTTTGGCTATATGAGACTAGCAGTAAGCTAGGTCAACATTAGAATAACATACAGATCATATAATAACATTTCATCAAGTTGAACTATAACATTGATTATTTGTATGTACATTTGCTCACCTGTCTATTAAAGGACATGCAAGAGCGGCGCGTCTCTGTCAAGTCGAAGTTAGTCGCGGACGCTAGCTCTCGGCATCTCTAAAACGCCACACTGATATTAATCCTGGTTTTAGTTATCCTTTTCTCCCAAAGTCTGCTTGCCATGGTCCATAATGTTTGAACAAAACAACAACAGCGTGAGCGTGCCGCTAGACGTAACGCAGTTGTCCACGTCTGTCACCATGGTTGTACGATGTACTATGGCAGTACTTGAGCGGAAACCAGGGATAACGCGGATATTACGTCATTGACAGGCGACAAGTGAACAGGTTTTCCGGGATGGTCAATTATTTAAAATTGGAATTTCTCTGAAATTAAAAATCTTTGGGAACTTTTGGGATATTGTAAGTACACAACTGCAGGACATATATCACACTGTGCAAGTGATTTTTGAATATTTTATTACAAAATTCTTACATATTGTACCTTTAAAGGGGTCATGACATGAGAAACCAAATTTGCCTTGATCTTTTGGTATTTAAGAGGTCTTTGTACCATTAAAACCTCCTGCAAGTAGCTTAAGACGTCCTCCCCATTATAAACGAACCATTTATTTAATCAAGCTCTAAATACAGCTCGTTCTAGATCCTTTGAACTTAGTGACGTCACGGTACGAAGTGACGTACCAGTCGTTTGCATATGACCGCCTCCAGCGCAAGACAACTACATCATACATCAACATTTGACATCATCGCATGCGTTGACGTGCAGCGAGGGGGTCTGTTTACAAGATGACTGCGATGCCACGCAGATGTGCTGTTCCTGGCTGTGGACAAACAACATGTTTGAATGCTGCCGAACGATCCAGACGTCAGGGAAAGCAGTTGGATGCAGTTTATTTGCAGCATATGCAGCCCGCCAAAGCCTTATTTGTTCGGTGAGTGATGTAGATGAGTGTGACAGGGCGCATATTACTGAAAGAACGACAAAAGATAGAGAGAGAGAGAGCCCCGGCCGCGCGCGCGCCTTTAAACTGTCTTGCTCTCCCTCTCTCTCTCCCTCGCGAATATTAATCAAAATGAGAATTGACACGATGGTAAAAGATCGGAAGACCGAAGTTTCACGTGGCGGAGCATTGTGTAGCCTACATGTGATACAAAATGATTAAATAATTTATGCATAAGCAGCACTGACGTTAGCCAATCATAACAATGGGCGTTAACACTGAACTCTTAAAGGGGAAACACCTCCAAAACAGACTGTTTGAATCAGAGGGGGAGAAACAGGGTGGGAAAAGGTCATAAATCACTACATTTTTAAAGTTTTTTTGTACAAAAAACTATATTAATACTATAATTGCACATAAGGGAACATAATAAAACAAAACAAAAAAACCATGTCGACCCCTTTAATGTGTGTACAATTAATTTTTTACCTATTTATTCAAATTGTTTCTAATTGGCTTATTTAAAGCTCCAGTCGGAAAGTCTGGCAGATTGAGTGGATTTAGAAATTTTTTTGAATGTTTACAACTCTCATGCCCCTCCCCCACTATCAACGGATACCCTCCCACTGCCGTGACCGAGTTCATGCTCGTCAGTGCGTGTGCACCAGATTTTCAGTGAACTCAGAACGCGCCCGTCTCATCAGCATCCATCAACGCCATGGAGTATTTGGAGGTATGCTGTCCTGGCTAATCTACCGATAGATTGCAATTGCTAACGTCATTTATACTCTAAATGAGCTTACTTGATTTTCCGCCATCACTCTTCGTTACTGTGCGAACTTCCGCGAACTGCATGTGATTGTAACCAGAGCTCTGATTGTAACGTGCGCGAGGGGTGGCGTGTGCCCGATCTGTGATTGACAGTCAGATCTCACACCCCCCTGCGCTGATTGGACATGATGAACCGGGAGCTGTGGATTTTTGCAAAACAAATAACACGCTCCAGGTGGAGTTAGAAGCTCGGGTTTTTTTTCTAAAACCACTTTATTTATGTTGTTCTGTCAGATTATAGTGTCGATTTCACTGAATATGATCAAAAAAATGTTGCCGACAGCAGCTTTAATGTAGAGAATAATTTTAAATTTGAATACAATTCTTCCAAATGATAACCCTTTGAAATACCCTTTTTACTCGTGTTCTCCAGAATATATATATATATATATATATATATATATATATATATATATATATATAAAACCAAATAATTAATTAGTTTATTAATTAATAAATTAGTTTTTCCGATGTGAAACAGGGACAGTACGTAGAAACCCTTCTTCAGAAATCGTCCAGTGTCCAGGAAATGATGAAAAATAGAAAAGAAGGGAAAAAACAAGAAAAAAACAAACAAACAACCTTGCAAAAGACGAGGCCAAAAATAAAATTAGACGTTTCTTTCAAAAATATACATCATTACAGCAGTTAAACTGCATATAAAAACATTCAACATTTTTACGTTTATTATCATCTAACGTTAGCACATTGCATTTACATATATGTGCAAAGAGAATTGTTCAAATGACGCACTTCGGCCTCAGATCTGCCCGTATGCATGATGATCAGCCATTAACTCATAGCTCGAATACATGACCAAAACCATTAAAATACCATTTGTTAACTGCTCAAAGTAACTTTTAACTCTGAAACATTTGCTATTTAACAAATTCCCGCAATATTCTTCCTATTTTAAAACAGAAGATTAACTCTTATGCGTCTTTTACATACAACTGGATCAGCATTTAATAATTGAACACCATTTATCAAACATTTACACAAAAAAATAAAATAAAAAAATAAGTAGGCTACTAGATAATTTATTAAGTTCACTTACCAAGAGAATTCGATTTTTTTCAATTATGAAGTTTTCAGAAAGGCAAAACTCCAACTAGGCCTGTAGCCTATTTTCCACATAGCATTCGTGCTAATATCCGTCATCATTGACTGATGACATTCAATCCACACTTTTATTTTAAAATCTCTCTGTAATTTATCTGATACAACTGTTAATTCGTTCTAATTCTATTTTTTCTTCTCTTCTTTTTAGGATCGCGCCAGCTGCTTCTTTCTCACCCTTCTGTGTCCTGGCCGCACCCGTCAAGGCGGGGCTAACTTCCCACTCGTCTAATTGGACCAATCTTCATCTAATTAAATTAAATAACTTTTCTAAATGAGTTTTATGGTTTTCATTTATGCATTTTCTTATTTTCTCTTCATAGATATTCAGGATTTCTTTAGTGACCTGGGTTACACAATAGTTAGCCTATATCTAAGTTGGTTCTTTTTTAGTGAATCAAACACATGCAACGTAACGTAGCCTACTGCAAAAGAGACATAGGGGGAGACTGGGGAGTGTTGTAACACTGTCAGATTGACAAGTCAGAAAAGAGCTGATGTCATAAATATTATACACTCGCATCACCCTTTTGAGCTCACAGGAGAAGTGGCATGTTACATTGTACAATTGTACAAAAAACTTGATTTTCAGGAAGGATATACGTTTTTTAATCAAGATTATGTTTTGCCTAGCAATCATTGTATTGTTGATACAGTTATTTGACTTGCATAATCTAAAGTAGCTGTTTCTTTAATTCAATGCTTTGCATTGTCTGGGACAATTCTGGGCTTCAACCCCACATTCTAAAACAGTTAACTAAGTTATGACTGTTAGGGGTGGGGATAGTTGTTTCAACACATTCTCATCCTTTGGCGTCATATAGGTGAAGCCATATGACATTTCGTCGTAATCTTGCGCACATGGCATCCTTTAGCGTCAATATAACACACACTGTTATGGGTAGGTTTAGGTCTGGGGTAGGGTTACGGTTATGACGCCTTGGGATCTGCGTCTTATATTGACGCTAAAGGATGCCATGTGCGTCGGATTTAGACGGAATGTCAAAAGCGTCACCTGTATGACGCCTTGGGTTCTGCGTCTCATTGACGCTAAAGGATGCCATGTGCATAAGATTTCGACGAAATGTCAAAAGCGTCACATGTATGACGCCTTGGGATGAGAACGGGCTGGTTGTTTATGTTACAACCAACCCCTAATGACAATTCCCAATATAAATCACATCCCCTTTTAAGACAAAATCATTTGAGTTTTTTGTTGCACATTGAAGGATTTGTGGTAAATATGACTACATCATAGTTTACACGCATGTCTTATCGGATAAAAACATTATCCGTCTCAATTAAACACATAAAGTGCACATTTGTAGAATGTATGTGCATCTCAGCATTTCCATCCAGCGTTTTTTTTTATGTGATATTCCAAAATTCACGTAAAATAGGTGGATGACAGCATATAGTGAGTGAACTGTTATGTGACAAGAATACAGTACAGACAAACAAACATACACAGCAATTGTTTTTTGTGCTACTGTAAATATAAAGTCCTCAAAGAAATACAATACAATGATTTTTGTTACTTTAAATTGTTCACTTTATTCAAGACTGATTATTATTTGTTGTTCAAAAACATTCTTGCATAAATTTACCTCTCACTGTTACATCTATCCCCAGCCTGTGTTACAACTCACCCCAGGTTGTGGGTTGTGACAACATAACTCTTTGTGTTTGACATTAACTCACATAATCTGTGATTGTGTTGTACGTGTCCAAGTGAGTTATATTTGTAGCAGACAAATGTGGCTAGCATGTATCAAATTTTGAGAGATCTAGCACATATAACTACTGAGTTACCGATGCTCAAACAAAAGGTGTTACTTTCATCCCCGGTCTCCCCTAAATCAGTGTAGTTACTGACTAGTTGTCCATGGCAACGTGCAGTAAAAAATACACATGTATTTTGTCAGTAGTATTTTATATGAAATTTTTCAAACGTGTAATAAGTGAATTATTACTATAAAAAAAACAATTATAGATGTATTTTTTAAATATTATTATTGCATTTATGCCAGCTCTAAAAAGTTCAAGGTGCAAAACCACCTTTTGCAAGAATTATATTTAATATATATAAATAATGTAATTCATGTAATATTTATATTTTATATATATATATATATATATATTCTAATATATATTTTCTAAAAATACTAAAAGATTTATTAATGGAAGCGTTAAGAAACCAAAACTGTTAAAAATAATCAGAACCAGAATAATTCAATTAAGATTATCATCCCTATACAACCACATTCAGTGTAAACAGCCTCATTTTATTTTGTTCATTATCTTGTATTCGTTCATTTTATCATGTGGCAAACAAAAGGAACATCTGGGGTAAACGCATAGGGAGACATCACTAATTAGTGGTTACCTGTTGCTGAAATTGGAAGAGTCCCTCTGCAGTCTCAACCCAGAAACACACTGTCACCACTAGCCTCTCCCTGTCCTCCCTACTGTGTCCATCTGGAGAAAGGCTGGGGAGAACAGACCAAATTGAGGAGAGGCATATGGAGATGACTTCCTTTTTCATTTCAGTCATCATCAGACTAACCAGGCAACGGATGACAGAGATAAAGAGAAAGAGAGGGAGAGAGTGTAATGGGGAAGTGGGCCAGCCCTTGAGAGCAGAGCTGTGAGAGACTCCTGGTTGTTTTTGTCATTCAGGCTGCAGTGCCCAGAAGAGTGTACAGTACGTGCACCAGCTCCGAGTTCTAAATATAATCCTTTTAGAGGATGATGCCCGTTTGCCACTGGCTCCCGGAGTCCCTCAGTCGCAGCAGTCAGAGGTCATACGTCACTGGAATTAATTTACTGGGGGGGTCATCATAAGTGATGAGTTTGTTGTCATGAGGATTAGTGCCATTCAAATGGTGAAAACACCACGGTGAAATAGCGGGGGGCAAGGGTTTGGTGTCTGATTAACTGCATCACCTCTCTTATATGCGCTTCTGCACACTCAGACCTCACTTGCTCACTTTTTTGTATGTATATCAGAAACTGCTTTCAATCTATTTTCATCAGCTGTCAACCCCTAACCTCTACCTAACCATTGTCTTTAAAGCGCATAAACAGCCCAGACAGTCTGGCAGATTAAAGTGAACAGACATTAAAAAGACAAGAATGGGGTCATTTTACTCTGAAGTTTCAATAACTGTTTCTACTTTTTCTGACAAGGCCTACTGAGTCAGAAACTGCAGAATCAAGAACTGTAGTATTCTTCAGTTGCTGCATTCTCTCTAGAAACGTTTTTAAAACAATGGATAGCCATCCCAAATGATATTTCACATCATGATATTTTCAATTTTGATATATTTACAAGCAGGACGACAACACTAAATCAATCAGACAATTATACACAAATAATTTCAATTATATACACTAAATTATATTGCAAACTGTGCAAAAGTTTGGGGTCAGTAATATATTTTTTAAAGAAATTAATACTTTTATTTAACAAAAATGAGTTTAATTTAACAAAAGTCACAGTAAATACTTATATATATAATTATATACTATATTCGATTATTTTAAGCTTTCTGTTCATCAAATAATCCTATCATGGTTTTCACATGCACAGCACAATTGTTTTCAACATTGACAAAAATAAGAAATAGTGTGCACAAATTAATTGCAGGAGGCACGATTGTATGTCGTTATTTGATTCTAAATGAAATAAACCGTCTCAGGTTACGACTGTAACCATAGTTCCCTGAGAAAGGGAACGAGACGATGCGTCAACGACGCTTTGGGAACGCCCCCAGCGTGAATGCTTCTGAGCATCAATGTCAACTAGTCCAATGGAAAGAATGAGCGTCACGGGCGGGTGACGTCATGACCAGGAAGGGATAAAAGCACATCCGGTGCAAACCGGCATTAGCTTCGAAAATTGCCGAAGCAAGCCGATCACAGGGATGCAGGAAGTATGGCAGGGTGACGCATCGTCTCGTTCCCTTTCTCAGGGAACTATGGTTACAGTCGTAACCTGAGACGTTCCCTTTCGAGGGAACTCGCGATGCGTCAACGACGCTTTGGGAACGAGAATACCCAAAACGCCAGAATTCCAAGTACCTGAGTGTTAGTCAGTTGTAACTAAGTACTAAGCACCTGAGAACCTGGGGCAGCATCCAGGTCTAAGCTGTAAAACCTAACGAATGTGAGCGGTGAGGACCAGCCTGCCGCATCACAAACGTCTTGAAGAGAAACCCCAAATAGTAAAGCTTTAGAGGCCGCCATACCCCTCGTAGAGTGAGCTCTGACCGCCAAAGGACACGGCTGGTCAGAGTACTCGTATGCAAGTGTAATAGCCTCAACTATCCACTTACTAACCGTCTGTTTAGAAGCAGGAAGACCTTTCTTAGGTGATCCAAAGCAAATAAATAACTGGTCGGACTTCCTCCATGAAGATGAACATAAGTATGTGCTCGCACTGGACACAAGAGGTTCAGCCTTTCCTGGTCCGCAGATGTAAAAGGAGGAGGACAGAAAGCCAGCAGCACAATAGGCCTCGGAATCAAGGTCGGCACCTTAGGGACGTATCCCTGTTTTGGATATAAGAATGCCTTGACCATCCCCGGTGCAAACTCAAGGCAAGTGGGGGAAACCGAAAGGGCCTGAAGATCCCCAACTCTCTTAAGGGACGAAATAGCTAGCAGAAAGATAGTCTTAAGGGTAAGAAATTTCTCTGAAACCGAATCTAAGGGCTCGAATGGAGCCTTAGACAGGCCTTCTAGTACTATAGCAAGATCCCAAGCTGGCACCCTAGTGCGAGTTGCAGGCCTCAGCCTCAATGTGCCACGAAGGAAACGTGTAATCAGGGGGTCTCGACCCAACGATGTACCCCCCACCAGGGCGTGGTAAGCCGCAATGGCCGCCACGTAGACCTTAAGCGTGGAAGGACATAGACCTGACGTAAAGCGCTCCTGCAGGAACTCGAGTACTGTGTTCACAGAACAGTTAACCGGATCCCACTGATGTCGGTGACACCATACAGAAAAAACTCTCCATTTAAGCGCATATAGTTTCCTAGTAGCTGGAGCTCTGGAGCTTAGAATGGTCTCAACAACCTCAGTTGAGAGACCACTCTCTATGAGTTGGGCCCCCTCAGAGGCCAAACCCACAGGTTCCAAATCTCTGGTCGGGGGTGAAATATTGTGCCCCCGGCCTGAGACAGAAGGTCTCTCCTGATCGGGATCTCCAAGGGAGGACCGTCTAAGAGATGGATCAGGTCCGCAAACCAGATCCGACTCGGCCAGCGTGGTGCTACTAGCAGTAAGCTTATTCCGTACTGGCGGACTCGCTCCAGAACTCCTGGGAGCAGAGCAACAGGAGGAAATGCGTACAGACGTAGCCTCGGCCACGTCTGCACCATAGCATCCAGCCCCAGGGGGGCTGGGTGAGTAAGGGAGAACCAAAGTGGACAGTGCGTCGTATGCTGAGACGCAAACAGATCCACCTCTGCTTGGCCGTAAAACTCCCAAATTTTCTCCACCGCCTCGGGGTGGAGTCTCCAGTCCCCTGGCCTCAGCTCCTGCCTCGACAGGATGTCTGCTCCAATATTCTGGTCCCCAGGAATATACACTGCCCTCAGGGAGAGTACCTTCCCCAGAGACCACAGGAGGATCTGGTGCGCCAGCTTGCAAAGCGGACGCGAACGCAGACCCCCCTGACGGTTCAGATAAGAGACCACCGATGTGTTGTCTGTACGGACGAGCACATGATGGCCCCTCAGGTCTGGGAGGAATTGCCTCAACGCATTGAAGACAGCCATCATCTCCAGGCAATTTATGTGCCAAGAAAGATGATGACTCCTCCACAGACCCTGGACCGAGCGGCCTTCCATTACCGCTCCCCAGCCGGTGAGGGAAGCATCTGTCGAGATCGCAACTAGATGGCAAAGAGCTCCCAACACCGGACCCTGGGTTAAGAACCAGTGTTTCCTCCATATAACCAAGGCGCGGAGGCACCGCCGCATGATCTTGATTATACAAAGTGGGTTTCCCCTCGGGGAGAACCCTCTGGTCCTGAGCCACCACTGTAAAGGTCTCATGTACAGCAGGCCAAAAGGTATCACGTTGGACGCTGCTGCCAAGAGACCCAACAGTCTCTCGAACTGTTTTACAGTGCGTGACTGGCCTAGCCTCAGCTCTTCTGTGGCTGTCAGGATAGCAGCTACACGAACGGGCGATAGAGTGGCCCGCATCGTCACTGAATCCCATACCACACCAAGGAAAGTGGTTCTCTGTACTGGAGAAAGCACACTCTTCTTGGCATTGAGCCTCAATCCCAACATCTGCATATGAGCGAGAACGACACCTCGGTGCCGAACCGCCAACTGCTCCGATTCCGCTAGAATCAGCCAGTCGTCGATGTAGTTCAGAATACGTATGCCCTGCAGCCTGAGCGGGGCTAGAGCTGCATCTACGCATTTCGTGAACGTGCGGGGTGATAAAGCTAGACCGAAAGGAAGTACCCGATACTGGTATTCTTTGCCCCCGAAAGAAAACCTTAGGAACTTCCTGTGCTGAGGGAGGATGGAGACATGGAAGTAAGCGTCCTTCAGATCTATCGTGACAAACCAGTCCTCGGATCTGATTTGAGTCACGATCTGTTTGAGTGTCAGCATCTTGAACTTGAGTTTCTGTACTGAACGATTTAACAGACGAAGGTCTAAAATGGGACGCAATCTTCCATCCTTTTTTGGAACAATGAAATAACGGCTGTAAAAACCCGACTCTCTGTCGGGTGAGTACACCTGTTCTATAGCTTCCTTTGCTAACAGGGCCTTTACCTCTTGCTCCATTACCAGAGCCTGCTCGGGATGCACTACTGTGAGCAACACCCCGTTGTAGCGAGGAGGACGAGAACCGAACTGGATTCTGTATCCTTTCTCTACAATCCGCAGGACCCAACGAGAAATATTTGGCAGTAGCTTCCACGCTGCCAGAAAATCTACTAAGGGAACCAGTCTCTCGAGGCTGGTCTCTGGTGTTAACGAGACAGCCAGTTCTTGAGCCTGAAACATATGGCAGGAACTACCTAAACTGGCTGCTCTAAAACCCCCCTCAGAGGGCGTGAAACCGATGCAGTGCCGCAGCATAGCATCAGCAACTCGCTGGAGACCGCTGCGCCCCGAAGCACCAAGGGTGGCGGGGTTGGCAGAACGGTCCCGTGAGGACCCCGAAGTGGAACGGGCACCGTATTCTGAGGTGCCACCGATCGGTTGGGGCTGTCCTCACAGGTCTGACGCCAGTGACATCAGGACCTCTTTTTTTGAGCCGAAGTCTTCTTCGCCTGAAGAACGGTCCTCAAATCCGGCTTCGACTTAGAAGACTTCGACTGAGAGTGTTGCGCCTGTTTCCAGTGTTTATGTGGAGGTGCACGAGACGAAACACTCTTTTTGTTGCACACGATATGAGGAGCTTGACGGCTGGGGCTGCTCACGCCCAGCAGACCCAGGGGGCTGGACACGGCGAGGGAGAAACTTTTTAAATGCCTCCGCTTGATTCTTCGACTCTTGAAATCTCTCGACGACTGCATTGACTGCGTCGCCGAAGAGACCAGAAGGCTCAAGCGGAGCATCCAATAAAAAAGCCCGGTCTTTTTCTCTTATTTCAGCCAGATTTAACCAAAGGTGCCTCTCAGTAGCTACAAGGGCTGCCATAGACCGCCCAATTGCTCTGGCGGTCTCCTTCGTAGCTCTGAGAGACAGATCGGTGGCCCGACGAAGTTCTCGAACCTTAGTCAGGACCAACTCCCTCACTCCTATCCAGATCCCCCAGCAGGTCAGCTTGGTAAGCCTGGAGCACTGCCATAGTGTGCAGACATGCTCCAGCTTGACCTGCTGCCGTATACGCTTTGCCCACTAAACCCGAAGTTGCCTTAAGAGGTCTAGTGGGCAAAGCTGAGGCCTTCAGAGACGATGCTGGGCCAGGTGACAGATAGCTCGCGAGCGTCTGTTCAGCCTGGGGCATCGCCTCATATCCGTACTCTTTCAGCCCTCTTATACCTGAATATTAACCTGAGGGCGGAAAAGACGTGACGAGTACGGCTTATTCCATGATCTAGATAACTCATTATGAAGATCGGGAAAAAAGGGAAGGCCTCGTGGTGGAGATGATGTAGCTGAAGAAAGGAAGCGCTCATCTAGTTTACTTTTAGGACGAGTGCCCCTTTTCTCAGCTGGCCATTCAATATTTAATTTCTCTACAGCCCTAGACATCACCTCCACCAGCTCCTCATATGCTGGGGAAACAGGTGGCGAATCTCTTTCCCCAGTGTGTGTGCTTTCACTCTCCATACTCATCACATCAACCTCCTCAGAGGAAGAGCAACGAAGTAATGGAGGGCTCTCTCCCCGGGTGGAAGAAGCCGCAGAGCGGGCTTCCGACACCGGGGGGAGAGCACTGGATCCTCCGGGTAAGGAAGGAGAAAAGGCCCTCGGACCCGTCTCCAACCCCTCCGAAAGATCCTTTTGCGATCCCCAGGAATGCATTCTCCGTGCTGCCTCGGCAACAGCGGGTCCTCCACCCTGAGGATCGCGAGCCTGACCACTCTCGTCAAAGAGTGACAGGCGAGAGCGGAGCATGCGAAACTGAAAGCATCACGCAATGCTGGCACTCAGCCCCCTCGAAGGCTGAGACCGCATGCTCCACTCCCAAACAAACACAAAGCTCGTGTGTGTCCCCACCCGTTAAATAACGCGGGCAGGGAGAAGCACACTGTTTGTACATTTGTTTCGCCATAACTCTTCCCAAATATATGCAACAGACAACAATAAATAGACAGAGACAGAGTAACACAGATCGCTTGCTGAGGCACAGAAGCTAATGCCGGTTTGCACCGGATGTGCTTTTATCCCTTCCTGGTCATGACGTCACCCGCCCGTGACGCTCATTCTTTCCATTGGACTAGTTGACATTGATGCTCAGACGCATTCACGCTGGGGGCGTTCCCAAAGCGTTGTTGACGCATCGCGAGTTCCCTCGAAAGGGAACTGTTTGATTCAATGTTGTTATGGTTTTAACGAAAACTGAAACCAATTAACAAGCATTTCATTAGCTAAAATAAAATAACATAACCAGGTAGTTGATAACCTATGAATGTTAGATACAAAAAAAAACTATGATATAGAATTGTTGCCTTTAAAACTAACTGGAATAAAAATTAAAATGCACCAAATTATGTTGTCATATTTTTCATTTTGATTTGATTTTTTTATTTTCCCAACAAAGCTCCAGAAATGTTATATTAAGGGTGACAGTTTTAACTTTTTTTTGCACTTTTTAACATTCAGATTTAGCACCACATCAAGTTGGTGTTCTGTGCTGCTGATTCTGCAAAACGAGCAAGCTGAGTTTACACTTCAGCTTCTAATATAATGATATAAGCTTCTAATATGATGATAATTCTACTACAGCGTCTAGTATAGTGAATGTAGCTGTTTTATAAGTTATAAGACGTACAACACAGAAGCTCTGAGCTGTTACACTACGTTAACTCGCGTCAGAGGCCCACACAGAAGGAAATGAATAGTTGAATAAAGTCGTTACTTTTGTTTGTTTTTCGCACAAAAAGTATTCACGTCGCTTGATAAACTTAAGATTGAGCCACTGTAGTCACTTGGACTATTTTAACGATAATAACTTTTCTGGGCCGGCAAGTTTCAATCCCTTAGAAGCCTATGGAGGAGTGATCCAGCTCTCAGATTTAATCAAAAATATCTTAATTTGTGTTCCGAAGATGAACGAAAGTCTTACGGGGTTGGAACAACATGAGAGTGAGTAATTACTGACAGAATTTTCATTTTTGGGTGAACTGTCCCTTTAATGATACAGGATTACATTTTTTGAAAGCACTAACACATTGTCAAAAAAAATAAGGATTAGGACCATTCTTTGTATTTAAAAAATAAATAAAAAATTAAGACTGTCAGGGTGTGGTGCAGGCAGAAGAAGATGATGATGAGGAGGAGGAGTCCAAAGTTCCAAAGCAAAGCGTTTACTAACGATATAACTCAAATTGGTACAGACAGGCAGAAGATACACACTAAATACAACGAAGAACGGACAAAGACTGACTGAACAGAAGGGAACTAAATACAAACACAGATGAACATTGATTAACAGAACACAGGTGAAACAGATGAAGATGATAATGATAATTAACTAAACACAGGTGATGCAGATGAACTAAATGACAGTAACCATGGAAACAGATGAGTGACGGGAAAACAGAACAAAGAAAGACATGTGAGTGACAACAAGACTTAGACAGAAACACAACTGACTGCATACATTTAATTAAGAAATGACTGTCAATGCAATTGTTTTGATCATGAACAGTGGTCAAATATCGAAGCATTCTAAATCCTTCTAATGAATTACAATTTGTTAAGATTTAATAAGATTGATTAAATGCATAACCCCCACTACACTATAGGGGGAAAAAATCCATAGAAAATGAAAAAGGTATGATGGTAATTTTCTGCCAGGACATCCATTAATTTTACGGACATTTCCTTCACCCCTAAACACAACATATCCACAATGAAATGCCTAAATCAAAATACAGATAAACACCTGTGAAAAATCAACATAAAAAAAAAACGATGAATATTAATTTTTGACAAGCCATTTATCATAGGCTACAGTATATTTAATTTGCTAGAAACAAAATTCAGATTCATCAAGCGACAACTTAATAAGCAAACAATATTGTGGGAGGGGTTAGTATGTTTAATTGGATTGGATGAAAAAAATAACTAAATTAATATGTATATATTTTGGGGTTGAGAATATAATTTATTTAAAAAAAAAATATTTAGTAACATATTTGAGCCCCCCTCATTCGCAAGCTTCACCCATGGGTAAAAAGACACATTCAAATTCACATCTAAATCTTAGAGTAAGAGCAAAAGAGAATGTATACATAGGTTTGCTTTGGTCTAGATGGGCGCAAAACTCAGTTCCTAGAGGGTCAAAGCCCTGCTGATGTAACGGACGAAGTAAGAGCTGTGCATGTAAACCTCACTACCCTGGCCTTTAAAAGGTGCGCTAGAGTTTAGCTTCAACCCTAATTAATCGTACCTGATCCAGTTAAGTCTTTCAGGCTTATGTGAAAACTGCAGGTGTGTTGGAGGTTGCAGTTTTGCACCCCTGGTCTAGAGGGTATCTCATATCTGGCTCTTGAGCTCCACTGTCCTGCAGAATTTATCTGCAACCCTAATCATATATAAACAAGCTAATTAAGGTCTTCAGGAAAGTTATAGGCAGCTGAGATTGATCAAGGTTGGAGCAAAACTGGACCTTGAGGGACAGAGCAGAGAAAACCTAGCTATTCTCTAGTCAGCCTCAGCAGCACTGCCCGCAAGGCAACCGAGGCCCAGGGGATTTGGGTCTCCAAAGCTGAAATGTCTGAAAATCACCCTGGTAATGGGATGGCCTTCAGCAAGTTTTTTTGTCAAACTGCCTGAATTGGCACAACAGTATGGTTCCCTTTGCCATCAATCTATCACAGTAATTGAATGTAGTGGTCAATTACATGCACCTGACAGTGTATGAAAGGGAGGTTTGAATGGAATAGCTCATTACAGTTCAAATCCTAGAACGGAAATCATTTGAATGTTTGCTTCAGCAGTCTAAGGAAACAGAGGAAACAGCCGTGTTTTATAGCAAAAGAAAATTATGGAACCTGACAAATATACTAAACAACAAATGATGCATATTCATAAATAGGTGCATACCATTAACTTTCACCTTCATTCCTTGCAAACTTCAAAAGGTTCTTCTCTGCTGCTTTTTAAATACAGACATTGACACACATACCCATTTATTCAGACTGAAAAGATAAATCTCGCCTTGGGGTGTTTTCTGTTTGCCTGTATTTGCCTGGGGTATCCTAGCATGCACCTCTATTCTCAAATGTGCCAAATGAAAGAAGGGGACTGCCTCTTTCTGACCAAAAGACAACATGCCCACACCTTGTTATAAGGCCCCACTTTGGAAAATGTGCCTTAGATCTTCAAAGCCCAAGGCATCATACACAGCTCAATACCTGATCCAGCACCTCTCTCCAGTGCAAGCCAGATATTATCATGACAAAACCATTCTGCAGCCTCTCGGAACCCTGATCTTCATTTGCATTTATATTGATGATGGCGACAGGCAGCTCTGCTAAAGCTCACCCCGCCATGAAGCATCATTCATAGAGGTGACAGGGAAACTTGGATGGTAGGCGACAGAAATACCTATGTAAAAGGAAATGCCATTTGAAAAGAGCTTCCAGAGCATTGCTCGAGGGAATAGCGCAACCCAGGATCATTGGAAAAACGTGCCTGTGGTGGCATTTCTGCAAAAAGATATTACCTTGCTTCTTGCACATTTTTCCGATACCCTCAAAGTGAAATGTCCTGTGAGTGGCGCTGAAAGCATGTTCAGTTTCTTCAAAAACATATGAACTTGATTCTGGCAACGTTTTAATAAGTCGGTTGTTGTACGTATCATAGAGGTTCGGAAAAGAAAAGCCCATGAGAGGCACTAAAAGGTTAATGCTCTATTGCATTTGAAAACAACGTAGCCTATCATCTACAATAAACCCTATACGCCAAAAACCGACAGTGTGAGCAAAAACAAGATGAAAACGTCTTTACTGAAACAACCATGTCACTTTAGCTTGCTTCTAAGCATTTTGAGCTCTTTTATCATGACTTATGTTTCATTGGATTAGAAACTGAACTCTCAGCAACACAAGTGCAATGCTGTACCATGTGAGCTACCGAGCAAAGATCAGAAAAGCCATATATATATATATATATATATATATATATATATATATATATATATATATATATATATATATATATATATACATGGCCTAAAAGTAACACTCGCCAAGCGCCAAATGCGAGTAAAAATCTGAAAAAAAGCCCATCTCAGTATACTAGTAAACAGTCTTGAGTGAACATAAAAAGTTGAGAAAGACAATGCATGTGAATTGGATCCATGTATTAGGTCTTAAAGTGACAGTTTCCAAATATTTCTGCTGCTGTCTGCGTTTTTAATGTTAATTAAAAAAAAATGATTTAAACAAAGAAAAAAAAATATCACTCACTGCTCTTGACTGAATAACTTTTGAACCTTTAATAAGGATTGATCTATGTTTAATTTATTCAACATCTCTACCTGAAAACTACTGTTCCTTGTCTTTAATAATATTTTTAATTTAAATTAGTTAGGCTAGTGGTTTTAGCTGTGGTATCGAAATTGAAATAAAGAATTGTGAAGTTTTTACAGGAATAACTGTCTGTTTTTACAAAAACAGTTTAACCCTTTATGACCTGCCATAGAACAATTCCACCAGAGTATATCTTTGTATTTTTACATGCTGTGCTGTCATTCTTTTGAGCATTTTCATATGCCATACATCAAAATAATCCTTACTCTCCCAATTTGAAGGCTATGTTTGTAAAAAATCAATAGTAACTAGATAAATATCTCAAAAGTGCAATAAACAAAAAGAAAAACAATTTTAATTATTTATTTTTTACATATTTTATTCAATACAAAAAATGGATAAATGTCAACCTCAAACTTGTCAATGTGAAAAACGTGCATAAATCAATTTAAAACTATACAGAATTGATTTGAACTGTTTACATAAATTAGTTTTTAAGATACACTCATTCAAAAAAAGGGAGGGGAAATGCCATGTAAAATATTCAATTACATTTGTGGTCAAACAGATAACATTTTGCTTTTGAATATTGATTGAACATTGAATTGGTTAAAATATAAAATAAATAGATGAGCAGACGTATAGTTCATCATCATCGGACGCAATTAGAATTTCCAAAACCTCCGCGTCCGTGTACTTTCGTTTAGACATAACGTTGCGTGCGTGCGCGCACGCGTGTGTGTGTGTGTGTGTGTGTGAATGTGCTTGTATTTGTGAGTGTCTAAAGGAGAAAGAAATGATAAAATAAAGCAATGGTAAAAAGACAATAACGATAAGAAGGAACATATAGCAAATGGGAGTCAAACGGGAGTCAAACGTGTGATTTTTTCCCCCCAAACCACTTTAGCGGAAATCCCGCCCTGCAGCCGATTTCATTGGTTTAGGTTACAGTGACGGGTAGGTTTAGGGATCAGTGCTTGGTGTAGGCAATCTGTACAGTGATTGACATGACCAATGAAAACTTTAGAATCGGCTGCAGGGCGGGATTTCCGCTGAAGTGGTTTGGGAAAAAAAAAAAATCACGCGAGTCAAACGCATGGTCAAATGACGCAGCTTGTGACGTCACAACATGCGACACACCCGGGGGTCATAGTGCACAGAACGTGATACGTCAATGAGCCATCGGAAGACGTAACTATCAATCGCAGATCTACAGAACATGTGTGCAAAGACGTGCAATGCATTTTTGTGGGGTTTTTTTTGTAAACGCATATTACGCAGTTTGTACAGACTGATTAGAGGGTGAAAACAACGCAACATGGGCATGTTGGAGGCTTGATCTGAACATGTTACATCTCTGGTTTTGTATGCAAAAAGAATGATTGAGCTAGCAATTTGGTTTCAGTTTCTATAGGCTTTTAAACAGACACACGCAAACGGGAGCGCGGGCTCCGGGGTTAATGGCCGGTAAAAAAAATAATAATATGGCCAGTGAATTTTCTTAAGGCACTGGCCATTGGAAGGTGTGGCAAAAAGTTAGTTTTAGGCCTGGTTATGTGATGCAAACGTCAAAATATATTAGTTTACAAATCATGGTAAAAATGTTTTGAGGTCATAACGGTCATGGAATAAAAGAATGCAAACACAGGTAAATTCCTAGTTTATTTAGTGACATAAAGCAGGTGAGCAGGTGAGTAACTGGATTGCAGATCAATATGCTAACGCCGGTTTCACACTGCATGCGTTAGCAGAGCGTAAGCGACTGTAAAAAAAATGGACAAAGCGTCTGTGACGTCACCCATAGACTTTCTGAATAACGGTTTTGAGGCCGTTTATGGGGGGAATGGGCGGCGCCATCTTTTGAAAATCTTGGGAAATCCTAACCCCGCCCACCTTCTGGCCAATCCATATATGGGTAAAAGGGCGGGCTTTGTGTGAGACTGAGCCGGCCATTGGACGCGCCTCTTCAGCCAAGCAGCCTCAGCTATCTGTAACGTTACAAGATCAACTGGCAGACTAGGCTACTTTTTACAGTCTATGGCTACTACATTCACTGCAAAGCTGCTGAAGAGTACAACCCATCAAAATAATATTAACACTCCAATGTGGGACATATCAGTCTATTCTTATGTTACATTTATTCATTTGGCAGCCGCATTTACGTTATTTCAAACGTCAGTTATAACCGGTTATAACCAGGCCAGCTGACAGTCTTGCCTGGGCCCGGGACAAGATAATCTTAGATGGGCCCCCCCACACCCAGATCTCTCCTTTTCCCTTGCTCTTCCTCTCCTGCTCTTCCTCTCCTGTTCCTCTCCCCTAGTCTGCTCTTCCCCTCCTCTGCTCTTCCTCTCCTGTTCCTCTCCCCTAGTCTGCTCTTCCTCTCCTCTGCTCGTCCTCTCCTGTTCATCTCCCCTCCTCTGCTCTTCCTCTCCTGTTCCCCTCCTCTGCTCTTCCTTTCCTGTTCCTCTCCCCTCCTCTGCTCTTCCTCTCCTCTCTGCAAAAGACAAGTGCAATGCATTGACAATAATGGTTAACATTAACTACACATAAGTTGTTGCCAATTCTGATTTTAGCCGATTCCGTTTTTCTAACCACTTTACAGCAGACTTCCATTTTTTTTTTTTATAAAACACCATATACTTTTACCCAAACTGAATAATAAAAACACGTTTAAATCGGTACATTTTCTATAAATGTCTTCATTTTCTTTTCTGACATAGCATACTGCAGTTCTTGTTAAAACACACTAGAGATGCAAAATCTGTGCATTTTGGGCACTTTTTGTGTGAAATCATATTTATTTTTTGTCCATCAAAAGTGTAGCCTGGTTAAAACCAGACCATTCTCAGTTGTAACTGAGTTAGGGTCTGGGAAAGCTTCATAGACAAATCATTTCCAAAGGGGCGTCACCAACGGACGTAGCTCAAATGCCTCTTGGAGCAATTGGATAGACCTAAAACCAATCAGAGCGATGAAGATGACGTATGCAGAGCGACGTTCCTCTGTTATAGAACAACTTATTTTGAATAAACGAGCAGACACTGATCAGTTACTTGCTCTAAGTTTATTTAAAATTAACAGCAAGAACACTGGAAGTGAATGTGCTTTCCATTAAATAAATCACACAGTAAACAAAACCTTAAAGGGGTCATATAATGGTACATGCACTTTTACAAGTTGATTGTACTGAAATGTGTGTTGGCAGTGTCTGTACACAGCCATCATATAATGATAAAAATCCATCCAGTGGTTTTGTTTTAATCTCCTTATATGTTTTCCCCTGCCTCAAATCGAGCCGTTCGAGCCTGTGACGTCACAAGCTCGCACGCCCCTCCCGCGATTGTTGAATGACAGCCGCGTTTCAACCAACACAGACCCGCCCTCGCTCGTGAGGGAGCTGTCAATCATAGTCCGCGCGGACCGGCACGGTCATTGTTGATATGCTGGAGCACTGTCTATGAGCAGAATGGCGTCTAAGCGATTGTGGTGTTCTGTTCTTGGGTGTAATAACGAACACAGCAGTCATTTTAATGTTCCTAAATCCGAACCGCCGAAGACGCAGTGGCTGAGTTTGTTTTCGAAGGGAATATTCCCCACGAGCAACGTCAATGCTCTCATGTTTGCGCGAATCATTTCACACACCAGACTGCTTTATAAACGAGGAGGTATAAAGCTGGTTTTGCTAAGAAGCTGCTCCTGAAAGGATCGGTACCATCTATTCGTGTTCCTGCAGCTGCTCCAGAAGAACTGAAGTGAGTGTAACGTGTTATTAAACTTTATATTAATATTTATATTAATCCTTGTAAATCGCTAGCTGCAGGCTTCATAATGAATTCGTCTAAGGTTTACACTCAGGGTACATTACGGCATGTTTTCTATGTATGACGTTCTCAATATAATGCATAATCCCACGTTTATACTGAACAACGTGTTATGGTTATTGTGTTATTGTGTTACAAACGGTGTACGCCTCTGGTGTACGCATCTGGTGTACGCATAGAACAGAGAGGCGGAGTCAGCAAAGCTCATGATCATTTAAAGTCATATACACTGAAACGGCGTGCTGAATATCAGAGCTGTTTTTTACCAGGTAAAATAAGTGTTTTCTTACAATACTAATGAGAATTTTTAATTAAAGTATATTACAAACTTTTAATTTAGACCCTAACGAATCATATTAGCTTGTACAAAAATGGCATTATATGACCCCTTTAACAAAAAAAACTTTGCAATTTAGACGCGCAAACTGGGTGCCGGTGGTGTGAGACGAACGGCTCGGGCAGATTCGGCTTGAAGTCGTTCATCCTCGGATGCGGCGCCACGCTCGCTGTTACAAAATACCCGTGCACACAGGCAAGCGAAATGGGGTCTTGCCGGTCTTGCGCACCGAACGCGTGATTTTTGCCCCGCGCACCTTCGCGCTCGTGCGGACGCATCGAGTATAAACAAGGCTTTACTCCGTGTCAGCGCGCTCTGATCGGTAAAGGGGTACAGACCTCTCCCGAATCATCTCCAGCAGTGCAGCCTCCGATCGCACCACTAACTCCGCCTCCGTTTCCCTCGTAAGCTGATATTAGTATTTAAACATTCTCTATGATAAATGTTTGTGAAAAAAAAATATTTTAATAACATGGTTTTGGCGGTTATAGAGTTCTAATGACGGTGTTCAACTATAACCGTCACACATAGTTCCACAGCGGCATCCATCTTTGTAAATGTAAAAAATCTGCTTCACCGTTGCTGTGCTGTCGTCATCGTGTAAAGCCCGCCCCAACGTTTCTGATTGGTGCCGCGATTTCGACGGATTGGAAATGGACTTCAATGAGCTCTTTGCCAGACCTACTTGCAGAGCAAATCTAAATTTGCCGGAAGTGGTCTGAGTTTTCCCAGTCTATCAAAAGTGTGCTTTCACTTTTAATTAAGCATGAGCAGCGCAGCAAAAATAGACTCAGATCTGGCCCATTATCTGTTCACCGATGCCGACAGTGACGCATTTCAGCCGGCTTTTTATTTCTCATCTCCATAAATATATCTAGTAGTAAAGCTAATGCAAGGGCTAGAAATCAATGAATTCTTTGCTCATCATGGAGAGCGCAGTTCGCACCGCTTTCTCCTTTCCACAAGCGCTTGCTCTCCCGTGGCATCTGTCGTTGCGATGAAACAATGAACTTAGCCTGTAAAAACGAGCGCGCCACTTCGCTATTATGAGCTAATATCCAAAATATTTCCATATGTGGCTCTTTCCTCCTTTCTTATCAACAAGTGGATTTACAGCCACCACATCAGCAGCACCGCCGGTCGAAATGTCTCAGCGCTTTTATGAAGAGGACGCAACTGCACGCGCTTCGGGCATGCACGCGCATCAAGTACCGGGTTTGAGAAAACCTGGTACCGTGGCGTGACGTAAAAAAAAAAAAAAATAGTACCGACTTGGTACCCACTATTTCAAGGACAATTAGGAAGTAAACAAATAAACAGCTTTTATGTAACTCAAATATTAGATTTTTTTTCCACAAATTTGCCTATTTTATTTATTTTTTAACAATTATTCCATAATTTAATGAGGGCCCAGTTCTGCCGCTTGAGCGTAAGCAGCACAGGATCAGTGCGTACGGTGAGCGGAAGCAGGACACGCGCGTTTTGTTTTCACACTGGCAGCAGCTGAACCTGGCAGCTGGCAGCTGGCAGCAGCGGCGTGTGTACAGACAGAGTACTCTATAATGGGTAAGTTGGCATTGCTTTATTTCGTTTTCAAATACATTTAAGAGAAAAGACTTATCAAGAAGCTTATTTTATTAATTAATATATTATATAACTTTTGGTTCATCTTTGTTTTTGTAGTTTGGGCAACAAGTTTATTTTTGGACATTTGTTTTCTTTTCAAATTGATGAAGGTCATTTGATTGACTGTTTAAAACACAATAGATATCAATGCGCTTTTTGGGTAAAACTGCTGTGTATTTTGGCTATGATCAATGCATTGTCACTTTAATTCAGTGTAAGCGGCGCGGCAAAAATAGACTGGGCGCCGAAAATATCGCGGCACCTCTGCTCCTGCTCTGTTCCTGCTACGCGCTGCCGCGCCGCATCTGCGTGCGGTGTGAATGGTCTAATTTGTTAACATGGGGGCCGAAAAAAATACGCTCTGCTATCGTGTGCAGTGTGAAACCGGCGTAAGACTGACAGGAAAGGGACAGTTCTTATCTGTAGCAGGTAGTGATGATGAATGAGAGGAAATGCAGAAGACTTGAAGACGAGATGATCACAGAAGATGAATGAAGACTGAAGAATTGACAGTTCGGGAAAGGATTGCACAGGTAATGGCTCATTTCCACCGAGCGGTACGGTGCGGTACAGTACGCAATTATTTCCGTTTCCACTGTCAAAAGCTGTGAATGGTACCAAAATGCTGAACCGTACCGTACCACTTTTTCGGTACCCTTCCGTTGGGGTACCTAGCACAGTGGTACGGTACCTAAAGGGTGGAGCTAGACTCACTGCAGAATGTTTATTGGTTGACAGAGAATCGCCACTTGCGCGTGCTACAAGGGGAATGACAGCATAAGAAGCACCATTTTTCAATATACAGTTGAAACATAATACTACTGTTATTGTGTCACGGAATGTAGTTTTAATAGTTTTTCAGGTGAGAGTCTAGTTGTTTAAAGCTCAAATCTGTGGTTTATTTATAAAGATTTATGAAAATTTGACCCAGGTTGTGAGATCCATTCCAGGCGATCACCGGGCGCTCGGCGCTCATGTACCCCGCCTGGAACAGCCTTTCCTCAGCTAGTCGTTCTGACGTTTGCCGCTGACTCTGATGTCTCTGTAGCTTTGGTTAAACATGAGATATAATTCATCTTGTGTAGACCTAACGATGATCTTTGGTCTCGTGAATCTATAATTTGTTCCCTGGCCAATCGTTTTGGCTGAGGGCTAAGTGAAGTTTCACAACTTTATATACTGTATTTTGGCTACCATTTAACTTTACCGTTAGACTAGAGCGCCGACTTTGTATGTTTGACTGAATTGTTTGCTTTATTTCTTATTGTATAGCTTCTTGTACCTTTTACTTATACTTTTATAATGGCTATTATTGATAAAACTGAAATTTAACAAAAAGAGACTGGGTTGAGTTTTGTCATTTTTAATTTTATTACAGTAGTGAAGATGATTACTGTAATGTTATTTACTGCAACATTTGTTGTTTAGTACAAATGCACATATTGCCTGGACCATATTAATATGTTTAATATTTAAAAAAAATTAAACGAAAAGAGGCAGGGTTGAGTTTTATATTTCATTTTGTTATAAATGGGCTATGAAGTGAATATAATCAATACGCATTGCCTGAACCACATTTGTGTGGCTATAATGTTTAAGATTTCTTTAAATGAAAACGAAGAGAGGCAGAGTGGTGTTTTATAACATAGTTCGTTTTATTGTTGCCTAAAATGTACCTACAGATAACGGAGTAGCAGAGCGAGTTGAGTGACGCTTTCAAGAACGCTGTTGTTCCATTCGCAGAATTACCGGACTCGCGTCCTTGGGAGTCATTCTCCTGAGTCGGACTTGGCATGTCCGAACATTGCGTACTTGGTATTGAGAAACGCCTAATGTCAGTGCTTGTCTTCTTAATTGTGACAAACAGCCATGCCGAGAAGCAAGAACAAGACCTGCTGTATGTCATACATTGTGGTTTACTATATCGCTTTCTTCTTCGCGCAAAAATAACGTCGATCGCTTCTTTCCGGCATAGGCTCACCACGCCTATCAAGTAAGGGTACTCTTGGCGGTGGAAACGCAAGCCGGGTCTGGGTTTACCATCCCGAATCGTACTGTACTTTACTGTACCGTACTGCTCAGTGGAAACGAGGCATACATTTCCTTTCACAGAAGACTGGACAGTTCAAGACAGGATCACACAGGTAAGTTTCCATAGGTGAGCAGTAAGTCAAGTGTTCAATGTTGAACTGACTGGCCAGCTTAAATAAAAAGGTGCCGATGAGGGTACTCACAGACAGGTGTGGTGAATGTGGCGTGAGCAGGTGTGAGCCAGGAGGGATTCTGGGAAATGTAGTCTGCTGAGGTGACTGGACTGTGAATGGAGATCATGCTGCATTTGTGCATGCATGCATACTATTGTGACAATAACATGGCATGAAAAAAAGTATTTATTAACAGATAACCTGCCCCTGTAATCATAATCTGTGTGAAAAGAAATAAAATAAGTTTGGGTTTCACTGCCACTAGTAGTCATTTTAGCTGGAAACTTATATAACTTATAAAATTATATGATATAGGCACTTTTGTCCAATGAGTTGCAAAAGTATAATATAGGCATTTTCTAAATATGAAGTATACTTGGGAAATTGATTAGTGTCCAATTATAGCATTTTTGGTTAAACTTTATTTCAATGGTCCACTTTAAACATTCTACTAAATATAAGTAACTCTGCAACTACTGTACATGACAACTAACTCTCATTAAAGAATTAGTAGACTGTAGTAGACTCTTAGTTTAGGGTTAGTAGAATTTTTTGACTTGTACATTGGTTGCAAAGTTACTTATAGTCAGTAGAATGTCCATTGGGTGAGCATCAAAATAAAATGTTATCAGGTATTAAGCAGACAGTCTACTAATACTCTTATTAGAGTTAGTTGACATTAAGTTGTACAGTTACTTACAATTAATAAACTGTCTAAAGTGCACCATCGAAATAAAGTTTTTTTTTTTTAAATAATTATTATTTTGGGAAATAACCAATAAGTCTAGACAAAGGGTGATAGGAAGTCAAGGCACATCTTGATTAGTTGCTGTTCACAAGCGATTAACCAGGGTTGCCAACTATTTTCAAAGGAATTAGCTATAAGCCTACATAAAAAGTCGCTAAATGACGTCATGTGTCAATTAGCATAGTTGTGGCCTCATCACGTCGTACTAGCCTGGGTTTCCCCGTACTACCTTGCCGCAGCACGATTTTATTCACGCTGCTAGGTAGTCTGGATACCATGGACCACATTTTCGCCTCATCTGCAACATGGCATCATGACTTTGCGTAAACATACACGCCACTTTCAAGTCAAGTGGCGTGTTATCTATACGCATTTTGAGCTATCCGCGTGTATGTCCACGCCGAAACGAACCGTCATCTTTTGCGTGTATGTCTACGCCGTTAAATGTCCGAGTGATTCCGCGTGTATGTACACGCCGTTAAATGTCCGAGCGAAACGAAGCAAAATGTAGATCTACATCTGGGGAGCGATATTTTTTTTCCTAGGATGGTAGGGTAAGACTCATAAATGGTATTAACCCCAGTGACGGGTAGGTTTAGGGACGGGGTTGGGTAGGTCATATATTTATGTACAGTAATGCAAGTCAACGGCGTTGATAAACGGCATTGATAAACACGCTGAAAAGCGATTATGCGTGTTGATAGCACGCCAAAGATGGAAATACGAATTGGTGTGTCATACAAACGCCATTTCATGAGATCAGTCTGTCATCTGGAACTAATCACAGAATGGGGAGTGAGCAGCAAGGCGATGACGACATCTATGCGACACACTGAAGCAGTTTGTTTATACCTATGGATCCAACATGGCAGCAGACGCGAAGTTAACTTTCGATGCAGCCTTACCCCGGATTTCCACCGACTGCAGAACGGCTGTGGATCGGCTCCGCTGCGTGTCGGATCCGTGCTCCGCCGTCCTTCAATACCTACCAGATACGGATTTGTTGCGGAACGGCTGCGTCCATGGCTGACAGCTGAAGTCACGAGGACACACGATATCTCGCGAATTTACGTTTGATCGCGCCATATAACAGGATGTAGTTTCTATAAACAGAACCACAAAACCAGCAACAGTTTGTTTCCATCCAGAGGAGTACAGGGAAAACAACTATGTGCTGACCTGCTGATCTCCCTTTTTTGTGGAGATTATTGTGATTCTAGTACAATATTTATAATTAAATATAATCAACTTATAAAATGCTAAATGTTTATTTGGGTTCCTTTTTGAATGTATTGGGAAAGTAGTAGGCTGTGTAAATAAAGTTAACTATTGTTCTTGTTGGAAAAGGGAAAACTATATTTTTATTTTGGAAATTACTGGATGTTTTATTTAGTTTCTGTGCTCGACTTCCTGCGGCGCTCTCCGACATCCGGCAAAAATAGAAACTCTGCGTATCTTCTCCGGAGGGCTGCGCTCGCCGGAGCTGGGAAGGAGTCGGAACGCAGCCGTTCCACAGTCAGTGAAAATGCACACATTGACTTTAATGGAAACCTATTGACTCCGCCGCGGTTCCTGAGCGGATTCGCAGCCGTTCCGCAGTTGGTGGAAATTGGGGGTTACGGCCGGCCGTTTCACACCGCAAGCGTGAGCGGCACTTGAGCAGCGCGTCAGCGTAACTACATAGTCACTGCAGCTGCGCGAGAGTATTCACATTGGAAGCGTTTGTACAGTGTCACAGCAGCGGCTCCAAAGCTACATATATAAGCGAGCAATTCTTTACAAAGACAACTATACATTTGTTTTTAGAAGTTGGTCATTTATAACATTGATAGTTTGTAATGGGGAGGTGTACAACATTCGCATATAAATGTTAAACAACAAAACAACCCAGAAAATGGCTCCAATCTATTATACTTTCGATATGTTTACAAGACTGCAACTCCACGGATAAAAAAACAAAACACACAAATAAACCACACACTCGGGTTTGATTTGGGTTGTGGTAGCCTATGTAGCTGTCTGTGTGTTACATAAACTAAAAGAACGTTTATATATAATATTTTCTGGCTAGTTTACTTTAGTTTTTTTTATATATAATACACAACTTTCACCCAAACTGAATAATTAAAAACAAGTTTTTACCGGGTAGCCTAAATCTTCTATAAATATTTTTGAGTTTTTATTTTCTTTTATTTGCCTACTCAAGTTCTTGTTAAAACTCACTAGACATGCTTATTCTGTGCATTTTGGGCACTTTTTGGTCTGAAAAAGGGGTCTGAAAAGTTGCTAAATCTAGCGCCAAAGATGCTAAGTTGGCATCAAAACTCTAGATGGTGCAGGCTTAACTCAAACACTTGCAATCATATCATTCTCTATAGGGGACAGCTGATTGGTTCTAGCTGTATCAGTAGCCTATGAGCTCTCTGCTCAACCTTCAAATACTTGGTCAGCATTTGCCTTAGCAGTGCAGCGAGCTTTTAGAAACCCTCAACCTTCCCCAGCTCCACCTGTATAGATCTGCTATGAGTAATTCATGTATGCTATTTTGTACAGAAGCGGCATGTCTTACTTGCTCACAGCAGCGTGTCGTGTATACTGGCAGTATCAAGTCCCGTACTTGCTTTGCAGCAGCAATAACAGCAGCAAACATACTGCTCTGCCATCCTCAGACAAGTCTTGCCATGGCTTTCAATCTCCTGCCAATTTGCACTAAAATCGAGTGATGCAAAGATATTGCACAGCATTAGCAAATATGAGGCATCTTTAGCCTGGTCTTATAGTATTATCTTACTTGGTGTGTGTAACACTCGTGTCACCCTCAGGTTGAGGTATGCTGGACCAGTATCTAGATTCAGAGGAGCAGTAATAAAACTCACACAGACCACTAAATGTGTTTGAACTGCCGGCTTATATTGACAAAAAGTGAGCAATCGTAAAACTTCACTTAACACACAATAAAGAAAAATTATTACAATCCACATATAAAAGAATGAAAAGGAATAAATAAAAATAAATAAAAAACAATATCAAATGATTGTTGTTTACCCTTTTTCCTATAGGTTTCCTTTTTATTAGCACTAATTCAACCAGTTTTGTTCGTTTTTAATGTTCGCTTTTAGGCCTAATCAATTTGAGTTTAGTTCTTTCTTATTTATTCAGTGGTTTCTACTATGCAGTACTACTTAGACTGCTTCAAAAGTAACCTTTTTGGTTTGACAACTGAATAGACAACCAAACTCAACATTCAAGATAGAAAATAAAATAAGAAAATGAACAAAAGGTGCATAATATTCTCAAAGCTGGGTTCACAATTTTTGTACAGTACACAATTCTGGTTACCGTCAGTCCTCTGTGATCAACTCAGTCCAACTGTTATCAGCAAGACACAAAATGTAACAGTCTTTACAGTCCTACCAGGATGGAGATATCCCAGGTAAAGTGGTTTTCCTTTTCAGGTGGCTGATATATCAAATATATCAAAGTTGGGTGGCCCGCCATCTTGTTGAAATCAACTTTCAAATGTCCAAATGTTTTATAAACAGTACCATGCACACACAAAGAGAGCAAAACACTATTAACAATACAACACAGTTTACAAAGATGAAGTATTTCCTTTAATCTTCCCAGTCTCAAGCAACCACGAGATTTTCTCAAAATGGTGGCTGCACATTTGTTAACGCAGCACATGTGGATATACATTTCCATAAAATCCACATCTCATTCCCACATAAATTAACCAAAACATTTACTTCTCATTCATAACAGTTATGAATACATTTTTTTGGAACAATACAAATTTTAAACACTTTAGAAGTTTAGAGAACTCACCAAATCCGTTTTGTCTCAAATTCACAAACGTAAATATACTCCAGGTCAATCCCAGAGATGTAATTGGAAAAAATTTCACCAATGTCGCACCTCAGAACAAACTAAAATTATTTTTACAAGCATAGAATCAAAGTTATTTTTCCTTACTCAACCGATCACTCTCAGCGTCTCTTCATCTCGCACATTCTCTCTTCCATAATCAGCGCGTGCGTTATCCTTAAAGGGGCAGTGTTCTTTATTTTTATTTTTTCCTCCTCACATTAAAACAGTATTTTAAACATTTAAATTGATTTGTTAAGTAACAGAACATAATTTTAAGATTCTATTTTGTTCTTATGAGGTTGTGTATTTATATTTTTAACCTGGGTTACATGTGACCTTGGTGTAATATATTATTTGGTGTTATATGGAGAGAAAGAAAAAGGGAACAGAATATTGGAATATTGGAAAATTGGAATATTCATTTCCAATTTAGATTCTAGATTTGTTGTCAAAATGTGATTGACATCCCTTTTAATTTCTCATTCTTTTTTATCTTTTTTTTTTTTTTGTCAGACACAAACTTTTTTAAATTCTCAATCACTTAAGTTGCAAGAGCCTTTAGGGTCACACAAAGGATCTTCTATCCCATTGAAATGACACACACATTGATGAGCCCAAGTTTGTCTGTTTATACAATTTAGTCATATTATTTCCCTTGCTCCCACTGAAGCCTACTCATTCACAGACTCCTATTGCAAAGCTGCCCAAGAGCCCATGACTCAAACCCGGTGAAGTCCAGGGTCTTTCCACCTTCTGTTTCAACACATTTCAGCCGCTTACAGTCATCCGGTGGGATAAAACAACTATAGCTGCAGTAAACAAGTATGTTCCTCCATCTGAGCTGAAGCACTTCACATCTGTTGAGAATCTATCTATTTTTCTCCTTCAAACAAATCCCAAAGACCAAAACTGGTCTTCTCTGGATGTGCCTTTTACAGGAACTGTAGGGAATTTTACAAATATGTTGCTTCTCTGCTTCCAGTTCAAAGATAAATATAAAAAGATATATATAAAAAAAAAAGATACCTATTGACTGCAATGTAAAGACCTACGTTATTCACTGGACCCACAAGTCATTAAATAAAAGTAACACAAAATACACTACTTGTTATTATAAGCACTAGCTTCTAAAGCACTGACAGCTTTCTTATACAGTGGTTTAAAAATAAATCGGAATGTGCCATTCGATAGTTGGTGGAAATTGGCTTTTAAATTCCAATTCAGTTCTTGAATTTGAATTGAGGTAGAAAAAAAGATGAATAATTGTATTCAGTTTAATTTTAATATTAAAAGTGCATGCAACTGCATGTAAGTATATATTTTTCTATGAATTACCCTTAAATGTTTTTGTAACTTAGCTGGAGCAGACTCACGTCTAAGTTTGAGCGCCTAGGTTTGAACAGATGTTGGTTGTAGTGTTAATTGTACCGTATTAAGTTAGTAACTGTGAGACGTCACGTTAGCTACACCGTCGAAAATTTAATTTTAGCTTTGCTTAATGCTTTTCTTAGTTACTCTAACAGTGTTCTCTCTTTTCCCACAGTATTTTTTCTACGCTGACCACCGGGAAATAAAGTTATAAGGTTATTATCAACTAGATTAATTCTAGTGTTGTGGATTTTGGCAAAGGTGGAATAAATTCATAATAAATTCATCTCAAATTAGTAACGTTAGCTGGGCTTCTTCATAATTTTCTCCTCTGCTGTGTGTGTGAAACGCAGCAGCCGTTGTCTGTCTCGTCAACAGAAAAATGAAGTGCGTTACAAAACAACTGGATGCTTTTATTGTGAAAAAGATATAGGAAATTAAATGTGTTTATCACTGAATTAGTGGAGCTTCGTTAGCTATTCTACAGTAAAAACAGGTCGACATCTGGAGATATTAGGAGCCATTTATTTAGTCTGTGAACGGGTAATAATTCTAGGGAGATGGACAGCCAACAGGCTCTTACTCCATCCTCTGCAAACAGTATGTAAATGATGTAAATTGTTGTGTGCAAATGCTTTGTCTTAGTACAGTAAGTAATTCTGTATTGGCCAACACCAACGATAAAGTTGGTGACAATGTGACAATGTGCTTCATTATGCAGTGATTGCACTTTTTTCATAAGAGTGTGTTTGGTTTGCTGTGGTAATTGTTTAAAGAGCAATAACATTCATTTGGAGAAATGTGTCAAATCGATTGAGGAAAAACTGTGTGGAATAAAGGGAGTATCCAAGTTGTGTCCGAATGCAGAGAACATTATGACAGTCTTGTGTGATCACCTGGCAGCCTGTTGCTGAATTACTGTCCTATATACTTTAATCTACTGAACATAGTAACAATGACAGATGCAGAAAAAAATTAAAACAAAAAGCCCAAATTCTTTTAGTTTAGTTTTTTTTTTAAAGCTAAACACTAATTCAGAGATTATATGCAGTGTTGAGGCAGAACAATCTGTATATCTCACAATGTGTGGAATTGAGTGTAGTTGCGATAAGGGTCAACACCCTGTCAGTGTGACAAAACTCCCTACCCAAAAATGTGAGCTAAAAGCTTCCTCTCTCCTTGTTACATAATGTTTTGCCTTTCAACCATCCTTTTTCACATCCACTTGTTTACTCCCTATACTCTCTTTTTCTTTGCTCTAAGAGCCCATACTCCTTATTACCAGTCATTGGGAAAAAAAGACCTGTCATTACCTCTTCAGAGCTGGCAGCAAAACCATTTTTTCCTATCCGTGTGGGAGAGAAAACAAGGCAGTCATTACTGACCTGGCATTCAAGTGCTACCATCCTGCTTGTGGAGCTTCTGATATACCTGCAAAAACAAGCGATGGAGACGCTGGTGGAGACTGTTTCATTCGGAAATGAGCAGTCCACTCTCAAAAGCACTTTGAGGTGATGCTTCTACCTCAAACAAAGAATAGGTTTACAGATTCTAGGAAAAATCAGTTTTGTTTTAGGTCAGTTTTAAGATTTTACTAATAGCAGAACACCATGGGGGAGAAGAACAATATCATGCAAAGAACAACAGTTCAGACTGAGATAAACGTACACTCAAAATGACCTTTGCAACAGTGGTAGTGCTGACAACATCTCGGAGTGCTTCTCTCCAAGCTGAGTACAGCTTTAGTTTAGCCTTGTGATCCCCGACACACTCAAGGAAATCATGATACTTTCTTTCTCTCTCTCTCCTGAATAACTAGAATAACAAAGGTCAGAGAGCACAGGGATATCCAGCTGCTCCTCCAGACCTATAGTCTAGGTCTCAACTCAGAGCAGACCTGAGCTATATGTGAAACCTCCTTGTGTAAGGCCTATCCACAGGTGAACAGCCCAAATCCCCTGACCCACTTCCATCATCCTCTCTTTTTACTCAGACCGGGCTGAACGTGAGAAAGAACATAGAGACCCAGCTTTCTGGAACAGGACAACCATAATTTAGAACTTGGCATAATTCATAAACGTAAAATGTGGCATTTAAAGATCCACTTATTAAAACTGGACTACTGCCAATATTCTCAGTTAAATCTTAAATTTAGTGTCATGGGAAACATGACAGGACTTTGATTCTGCTTATGATTATGACAGCATGTTCTTATGGTGTGCTTTTCAAGAACCACGGACATTTTTGTGTGTAAGAATATGGATGGAGACATGGTTCAACTATGCTGTTGAGAAAAAGCACTAGAATTATGCTGGAATGTCATAACATGCAGACACACCACTTCTCTGACTAAACTTTTTTTTTTCTTCTAAACAGTCCAGGCAAATGGAACACAAAGACTGACGTGCAATTACAAAAATAGATAGTGTTTCACAACAAAGTATGAAGCCCCAGGTAAATATAATGCTGCTGATTTAGAAGTAATTTTCACAGTGCATACTGCCCATGGATGTGCCTGTCTTCAGTAGATTATCTCCCTGTGTTGTTTACCAAATTATATTCTTAGAGAGATTTAAGTATTACTGGACACATCCATCACGGTGCATGGGTGTTTCTTCAACTATAGACACATTTGGCCATGTGGACTTCAAGACAATAAACTCTTTTCACATTCTCCCTAGATGAATTTGTTTCCTAACAGTATGGACATGCATGCTTCACAAGATATTTTTTTTTGTTTTGTCACAATTTTTACTACATATAATTTTTGGAATAAAATGACAGACTCTTTGTCCAAAATGACCAAAGAATAGTCTTGTTAATTGTGTGTTAGTACACACAATTAAATAATATTTTCACACTTTATACCCAATTAACAAAAATAACTAAAAATGAATGGAGCAATTCCAAGATTGAAAGCATTGCTCACAAGTGATACTTGCCTCAATTGCTTTGCGTTCTTCACACATTAAATGTGTCATATTTCAACTCAAGCATGCTATTCACTCACATTGTTTTCTCCCTAGTAAATTAGTAAAAAAAAGAAAAAAAAAAAGCTCTTTTGGGGGTGGAAATTATTATATAAAAGTAAAAATTGATAATAAAAAAATTATTTCCACACAATACATTTTGTTTGTTTACAGTATCTTACTCCCTGTTTAGATTATAAAAGAGGTCAAATACATTAAGGCATTGTAAACGTTTCCAGGACAGCTTCAAGATGACATCCATATCACAACAATAACAACAAAAACACATTTCACACTGTGAAGCACTTGTGTTGCAAAAAGCATAACACAGGCAGAAAAAGTTAAACTAAAACACAGTTGTCATCTCAAAATTGTTACACACTTATTTCTAATGATGAGATCAAACAAGTAAGCCAGTTCAGCATGCACAGGTGCACCGAATGTTGATATCAACAATAGATGGAAACAATCTAAAAAGGGGAGGAGGAAGAGTATGTGTAAGAGGTGGTGGATGATGAGGAAGAGGATGTGTAAGAGGTGGTGGATGAAGAGGCAGAGAATGAGAAAGAGCAAGGTGCGGACAGTATTGTCAAGGCTGGATCCGGCATGCTAGAGGGTTTTCCCTTTGCCTGGCAAGAGACGACATTGGATATGATTTGGACAAAGTCCTGAGGCTCAAATCAACATGCATATGTGATGCTGAGGCAGAATGAATCTCTATTGACTTTGATTTTGCAGTTGCACAACTCTTTTGAGTGACTGTAACATGCATTTCATTTAGAGTTTTTTAAACCTTTTTGGCTTTTTGCAAGTGGACTAATCTATTTTTACAGTATGCAGTATACAGTAATATTCAGTACAATATTATACTTGCATTGCATAAAGTATACAATTTATTTAACTTATACTGTAAGTTGTGATTACTAATTATTTTTTAAGTAATTGCAAAATTTGTTTATGGTTTTACAATATACTTTTCCTGTAACTGCATGCTTTTGATGCTGCGTTCTACATGTTGGTTTTTCTTATGTAGTGGCAAATGAATGATCTGTAGTGTTTATATTTTGACTGCATGGCTGTATGTAAGATCTGAAAGCATTATTTGATTTTGCCAGAAGAGTCAGAGTTCTCTGAATGTAGTTTTAAGATTTGTTTTTTTGTTTAATGTCTTGAGAAAGTGGGTGATGGTTTCGAGAAATGTGTTTTAGCAATTCAGAGTAATACAAGACAAACAACCAACTGAAAAGAAAATGCGACAGATAGAGAGGTGGACAGTATTCATACAGTGATCCTGAAGATAATTTGTCATGTGAATAATTGGAGTTTTAAATAATCAGGTGCAGGACCACGTAAGCCATATATATAATATATAATATATATATATATTACGGTGGCCGAGAGAGCTCAACGCGCTGCAACTGAAGAAAACACATGCAAATAGAAGAAAACACATGCAAATAGAAAACAAAGCGTGCAAATAGAAAAAAACACATGCAAATAAAATAAAACGCATGCAAATAGAAAAAAACGCGTGCAAATAAAAAAAACACCCGCAAATTAAGAAAACATCTTCATCAGTTTCACAACACACGTGTGCTCCAAATACTCACAACACCACCAAATACATAAACGCGCTGCAAATAACACAGAGCACAACGGAAATGTTTCCAGGGGAACCAAATAAGTGACGAACCCGGCTGGGACGTGCTGGCATAGATATCCATAAATCTATGCGTGCTGGTGCTTACAGCTTAAAATTATACTTTATTTATTTATTTATTTATTTATTTGTGCAAAACATACAGAGATTACATTTTTTTATGACATACAACTTGTATACAATGTACAAAATGTATTAACAATATGTTTAATGTCATCAGAATACAAATGAGAAAAGAACAATGAGCTGGAAACTAAAATAAAATATAGCTGCGAGCAGCGATTACGGGCCCAAGCCGGTGGCACCGCCACCCCGGTTCCTTTAGTTACCTAAAGGCACCGGGGTGGCGGTGCCGCCGGCTTTGGCCCTTCATCGCTGCTCGCAGCTATATTTATATATATATATATATATATATATATAAACAAATATATATATATATATATAAAAACAAATATATATATATATATATATATATATATATATTAGAGATGCGCGGATGGGCTATTATTTCATCCGCAACCGCATCACAAAACTCATCATCCGTCCGCCATCCATCCGCACCAACGTTTTTGACCAATTTTCAAAACCGCACCCACCCGCCATCCGCTGATTGGGCGATACAAGGCGCTGCTGATGACAGCCGCGAGAAAGGAAAGCTCTCAGAATATCAGCAGTGAACTCGTCTCCGATCGGCGCGCAGAGACAAAAATAAATAAATAGCCTAAATTAAACGCACTTCGGCAAACCTGACCTTATCTGATGGGCTACTGTACAATATTTCCATTGTAGCCTAATAGAAAACGCATTTTGGCACATAATTTCAACATGCTGCTATTGTATGGGGCGCCAACAATGTTACGTGACAGTTCTCCATTACGGACGCGAACACTCAGAAAGCGGCACTAAAAGACTTTCAAACTTTCACAGAGGCCTCAAAAAAGCACAATGCCTTTCTTTAAAGCGAATTTCGTTTTGTATTAATTGTATCTTCATTTTAATCCATGTTTCATTAACCAATTTCCTGGATTTAATAAATAGGCTAAAAAGTAAATAGTCTATCTTGATCTGATATTTCATCATTATAAAATATTAGGCTGTGTATACCGACATGGATCAATTATTAATATTAGATTTCATCTGTCTTTTGTAGACATAGCTGATGGCGCAACGAAAAAGCCTAGGAGTGACTTCGGCGTTTCTTTAATATCGAGGCTCTAGTTATTATATGATTGTTAGGCCTGTTGATGGTATAAAATGAATTGCACTGTGCCTGAAAAAGACGCGCTATCCGCTCTCTTCCCGTGCATTCAAAATTAACGGGAGTCTTCAGAACAGGCTCGTCCAGCATCAACAGCACCGAACTTAGCTCCAATGTCAATCAACGTCTGGGCCACTTGGTGGAATCCTTTACCAGAAACAATATCGAACGGGCGCATATCAAGAGAGCGCACAACTTATTCCAGGCAACACTTTTCTGACCTTCTATTTCCTTTGTTTTTAATTCTCCTTTTTTTGAGTTTGTCACGTAGCTACCTCCTTCGCCGGCGTTGCCATCTCTGATAACAACAAGCAGTCTCTGCATAGACTCGACTAGCTGATGAAAATTTGACTATTTCAAAGTGTGCTCAATTTTTTTTTTTTTTTGGATGTAGGTATATAGTCAGATAACAATATTTAACAATGTATATTTTTTCATTTGATTGGTTCAACCGCCCGCCATCCGCCCGAATTTAATTAAAATATTTTTTTTCGTCCCGTCATCCGCCCGATCCGCGGAGTCCGCGGCTGTAACCGCCAACCGTGCATCTCTAATATATATATATAAAAACAAATATATATATATATATTATTTGCCTTGCCTGATTAGAACAATGAAAAAAATAAAAAAATAAATAGGAAATCACTAACCCGAGAGAATTATTTTGATTTGATGATACACTCAAAATATTCCACAAGCAATCCTTTAAATTTAATGATATTCAGAACAGAACAAGAAAAAATATATATATAATTAAGAAATAACCGAAATAATTTAAAGCGAAAGTGAAAGTAAGTGGTGTTGGGCTCACGTAACTCTCTCATTAGAATAAAACTGTTTCAACATTTGCGATGTATTTGGATGCTAAACTATTCTTTATTATAGGCTTTGTACTTCACTTACGTTCCAATATGTGTTTGTGTGTGTGTGTGTGTGTGGGTGAGGTGCGGGTGCAATTGAATTGTTACACATAAAAACATACTCTGTCATTTTGTTCATAGAGGACATCATTCAAACTGCAAAGTGTTTACTTATATTTGTGTACACTCGCAATAAAACACAACAAAGTGCTTTTGTCAAACTATAAACTCTTGTCAAACTGTAACGTACAACTGTCCCCCAACCAAAATCTCACCCACACACACTGTTTAAAAGCAAAAAATATTTATCCAATCCCATTTAAAAACAGTCTGTGGGTGCCATCTTTTGGACATTCACCATATCGCATTGATTTTCATTTATTGTCCTCAGAGCCCTAATCTGTTTATTTTTCAATTAAACATTCTACATTGATTAAGAAAGAAAATTCAAATGTGTTTTTATTTTATACAGGAATAAATTATTTATAATTCAGATGAGAATAAAGTTAGTTAGTTAAAATTTTAAGGAAAAAAAATATATTGATCTGAAATATAGCACATTCATTTCAAATTCATTCAGGTTAAATTACCAAACATACAATCTTAATTTAATTTAAAGCAAACAATACATTTAAAATATATGGGTCGTATGCATATTTTGTAATTAAAAAATATATATATATCCAAAAAGACAAGGCCTTAAACTTGAACAAGGGTTAAACTCTTGTCACTGTAACAGACACAATGATTCAGCATTTTGAACGAATTGGTTGACTCAAAGATTCAATGACCAATCCATAAACATCCTGTCTCATTCATGAATGACTCCGTCGTTCGAACGAATCGTTTGAACGAATGAATCAATGACTCGTTCATTAAGACGGTCGCCTGGCGACACCTAATGACGGTTTAGTGTTGTTTAAAAGTATCATTCTTTCCAACGATTGTTAATTAACTCATATTTAAAACAATCTCATAACATTATTTAATGCATTGTTATTTTTCAGTGTAAACGATTTAATTTGATCACCCCTACCTAGAGTAACAGCCATATAGTGTCTTATTATTCTAAATAATTGAATTTATTGATCAAATTTACAAATTAAAAATGAAAGATGAAGCATACATTTAATAAGACTAGACTAGGGGTGCCCTGCAGATATTACAATATGCAGATTTAAATATACCATGGCCCCCCACCGTCAATTTGATGTGTGTGTGTGTATAATACAATCATTTAGTCACTACAATTAAAACCTGAACGTGTTTGCTTACTAAATTGTGAGCAGAACGAAAGTTGCAGCAAAGATCAGCAACAGGAGTCAAAATTCATTAATCACGAGAGTGAAGAGCTGACTGAAAAAAATGATGACGGAATATTTTGTGTAAAAGCGCCTATTTAAGCGAATCTGTCATTAACTCATTTGTTGTTGTGTTTTCCCTGAAAACCGGAAGCAATCGGCCCCCGATATGGCGCTAATTTTAAAGTGACACTAAAAAGTATGCGGCTGCACTGGCATTCATAACGGTGCGCGTCCATGGCGACGAGCGAGCAAAACAGAGCGAACATTTTTTCATTTCTACTTCCATAGAAATTCATTCGAGCGCTCTGTGAGCGCCACCACTATAAATGTCCATGCGGACGTCCTTACTTTACTTTCACTTTTATATTAGCGATTTAAAAGCCCTCGCTGGTGTCACACGTCGATTAACCGGTGGGAAAAGATCCTCACAGCCACAAACCTAATATATTTATATTTAATAACAATAGCCATACCTGATAAAAAGTTTTATGTACTGAGTTGATATCATTTTGGACACAAGAGGGCAGTATAGCCCTATGTATTACTTGATGTATTTATTTTTTAACTGAATAGCGCATTCTGGCTGTTTTTAAACTTGTACATTATTCTTAAATTGATAACAAGAATAAAATGGGTTTAGTTCTGATATTTGTATCATTTTATCTAGAAATAAATGGTGTATAATTAATTTTTTAGAAGATATGAGGCTTTTAGTGTTTACTTTTTTGACATGACTTTAATCCCTCGCCATAGCAAAACAATTTGAGATATTCAACAGCCATTCACAATTTAGCTTCTTTAATGTATTTTCATCATGTTGAAAAAGTTTGGTGAAAAAGTTTAGAGTGCCGATGGGTAAAAAATCAGAGGCTGATTTTGCCAAAAGATCTGACTTCCTGTTGATCCGAGCTAATGACTGTTCATTAGAAAGTTGTCCGGCTCTAGGAGAACAATATACATACCGATTTTTGTTACTGTAGGTAAAACTAATACCCCATTTTTGACTAAAGGTGGCGCTACTGAGCCCCTCACCACGCCCGTTTCTGAAACTTCGCACATGTCTCCTGGCTAATAAATGAGATGTGTCTGTCGCGTTTCATGCAATTTCAAGCATGTTAAGAGTCTCAAAAGCATAAAAAAAGAATATTAAAGTGCCATGGCAACAATATTTTAGAGATTAAATAATCCTTTCACAGGTCTACATCAGCCGTGTGTTTACATTATACAGATGAAGTTTGAAGCAAATCAGGTAAAAATAAGAGGGTGATTTCAAAGCATTTAGAAAGTGACACACTTCCTGCTGCCAGTTGGTGGCGCTATAACTTTGACTCACAATAGTTACATCCATGTGATCGGCCTCTTACCACGAACACACTGCTGAAGTTTCATCAAGATCAGCTAATGTATGAAGAAGTTATAACACACTTCCTGTTTCACGTTTCTCGCCATAAATTTGTTTCCTCGCCACGGCCAAACCGTTCGAGATATCAAAAATCCGCTGGCAATTTTTCATCCTCAATGTCTTGACTTCATGCTGACCGAGTTTCGAGGCGTTTGTTTGAATTCTCTGATGTATTTGGATGCTAAACTATTCTTTATTATAGGCTTTGTACTTCACTCACGTTCCAATATCGACAGAAAAAGCATCCACATTCAGACCAAAATAGACGACTTCCTGTTGGGCTGGCTTAAAACTTAGAGCACGAAAGTGGTTTGGCCCGATGAGGTGTATATGTGTACCGAGTTTCATATTATTACATGCAAGTGTGTTTGATTTATGGACCAAATATTCAGACCAAGTTTATGGACCAAGTTAATTTAATTAATAAACTAATTATATAAAACTATTGTCTATGCACTACAATTAAACTGGTTAAATGCCTATACTTTATTAATAAAACTTATTTAAAAAATACAAGGCTTAAGACATTTATTTTCTTTTTTAATGCAGGCCAAACCACACAGCAGTGAAATGGTTAATCTAGCCCCCCTCCCCCTTCCCCTACACACACACACACACAAGCACACACACACAGACAGGCACAGACACAGAGATATGGCAAGCCATTTTAACATTTAACAGCTAGACTGGATATCTGTTGCAGATGTAATTCAGTATTGCCTAGCCAAAAAGAACATTTCAGATATCCGCAACTACATTCTTCCTATCCATAATTGTCATTTCAGATATCCACAAAGACATTCTTCCTAGGACATTTGTATGGGGTTTATCAATACAGATATCTACAATTCAGTTGGAGATATCCACTATGTGAATTACGGATATCTGCAACTGAATTGTAGTTATCTGTAATTCCAGTTTGAGATATCTACAATTTGATTCTGACTAGTCATAACTCCAGTTCAAGATATCTTTAATTAACCTCAATTCAAGATATCTACATGTTCCTTTTCAGATATCTTAAATTAAGTTTTGACTAGGCGAAATTACGTTGTAGATATCTGTAACTGGAATTATGACTAGTCAAAATGGCGTTGTAGATATCTCAAACTGGAGTTAGGGATAGTCATAATTTAATTGTAGATATTTATTATCAAGTTATAGATATCTTGAAATTAATTTGGATTGTCATTTAAGATGTGTGACGAGTTGAATGTCGTTTTCAATGATGTCATTGCAGATATCTGTAATTCATTTTTGCCTAGTCAAAACTGAATTACAGATATCTCTATCTGTCGTTTCGACTAGTCACAATTACGTTACAGATATCTTAAATGATAATACAAACTATCCAAAATGTAATTACGACTAGTCAGAAAGACGTTGTTGATATCTACAATGTTAATTCCGGATAGTCAAACTTAGCTTTTAAATGTTAAAAGGGCTTGCCATACAGAGACGTAGGCTCAGAGAGAGGCTCACCATATTCAAACCAAAATATCTGACTTCGTGTTGTTCGGAGCTAATGACTGTCAATTAGAAAGTTGTCCGGCTCGAGGAGAACAACATACATACCGATTTTTGTAACTGTAGATAAAACTAATCCCCCCACTTTTGACAAAAGGTGGCGCTACTGAGCCCTCACCACGCCCGTTTCTGAAACTTTGCACATGTCTACTGGCTAATAAATGTAATGTGTCTGTCGAGTTTTATGCAATTTCAAGCATGCTAAGAGTCTCAAAAGCATCAAACAAGAATATTAAAGTTCGATGCGTTGCCACGGCAACAGTATCTAAGATATCAATAATCTTTTCACAGGTCTACATCTGCCGTGTGTTTACATTATACACATAAAGTTTGAAGCAAATCGGGTAAAAATAAGAGGGTTATTTCAAAGCATTTTGAAAGTGACACACTTCCTGCTGCCAGTTGGTGGCGCTATAACTTTGACTCACAATAGTCACATCCATGTGATCGGTCTCTTACAGCGAACACACTGATAAAGTTTCATCAAGATCAGTTAATGTATGCAGAAGTTATAACACACTTCCTGTTTCTTGTTTCTTGCCATAAATTTGTTTCCTCGCCACGGCCAAACCGTTCGAGATCTCAAAAATCCCCTGGCAATTTTTCATCCTCAGTGTCTTGACTTCATGCTGACCGAGTTTCGTGCCGTGTGTTTGAATTATTATTCCATGCAAGCGTGTTTGATTTATGGACCAAGTTTTCGGACCGCGTTCCAGGGGGCGCTGTCGAGCCCCCCTGCCACGCCCGGGTACCAGCTTTAGCCCGGCCCTGATGGCCGCGGTTTCTGACCCGTGTGCAAAGTTTCAAGAGTTTTTGAGCACGTTAAGGCCCCCAAAAGTGCCCGAATAGTCGATAGAACATTTTTAAAAAATGTATCCTAAGGAAAACAATAGGGCCTTCGCCCTTAGAACATTTTTTAAAAATGTATCCTAAGGAAAACAATAGGGCCTTCGCCCTTTCAGGGCTTGGGCCCTAATAAATAAAAAAGATAAAGAAGAAAACCATGAAGGAAAGATATTTATCTATAGATCAGTTACACTGTACAAATTGTTTCATGTTATTACATTTTCATAAAGAAAAAGTTTCGTAAGAAATGTTAGGTAATGTAGGGTCCAAGATTTTAAAGTTGAGACACAGATATATAACGCATATTTTAAAAGCTTTTTTTGTAAACTAAAAATAAAAAATGTATTTGCATCCGTTATGTTAACAGCATCATATTTCTGTCGTAAGACCAGCTGATGGACACCTGCTGCGTTGTCATGGGAACATCCCAGGTGAAAATAATGAGGAAATTACGTTGTCTTTAGTTGCTCCCTTCATCAAGTGTGCTCCACACGGCTGCCTAACAGCACACTAGAGCCTTGGTCACTCCAAAAGGGCTCTGCAATCTGCCCTTCGAAGGGAGTATGGCATAGGGAAGCTCACGAGCAATAAGCACGTCCCAGCCGGGTTCGTCACTTATTTGGTTCCCCTGGAAACATTTCCGTTGTGGTCTGTGTTATTTGCAGCGCGTTTTCTGTATTTGGTTGTGTTGTGAACTTTTGCAGCGCGTTTCCTTATTTGGAGCACTCGTGTGTTGTGAAACTGATGAAGATGTTTTTTTTTTAATTTGCAGGTGTTTTTTTCTATTTGCACGCGTGTTTTTCTATTTGCATGCATTTTTTTCTATTTGCACGCGTTTTTCTCTATTTGCATGTGTTTGCTTCAGTTGCAGCGCGTTGAGCTGTCTCGGCCACCGTAATATATATATACACTCACCGGCCACTTTATTAGGTACCCCATGCTAGTAACGGGTTGGACCCCCTTTTGCCTTCAGAACTGCCTCAATTCTTCGTGGCATAGATTCAACAAGGTGCTGGAAGCATTCCTCAGGGAGTTTGGTCCATATTGACATGATGGCATCACACAGTTGCCGCAGATTTGTCGGCTGCACATCCATGATGCGAATCTCCCGTTCCACCACATCCCAAAGATGCTCTATTGGGTTGAGATCTGGTGACTGTGGAGGCCATTTTAGTACAGTGAACTCATTGTCATGTTCAAGAAACCAATTTGAAATGATTAGAGCTTTGTGACATGGTGGAAGTAGCCATCAGAGGATGGGTACATGGTGGCCATAAAGGGATGGACATGGTCAGAAACAATGCTCAGGTAGGCCGTGGCATTTAAACGATGCCCAATTGGCACTAAGGGGCCTAAAGTGTGCCAGGAAAACATCCCCCACACCATTACAGCACCACCACCAGCCTGCACAGTGGTAACAAGGCATGATGGTTCCATGTTCTCATTCTGTTTACGCCAAATTCTGACTCTAACATCTGAATGTCTCAACAGAAATCGAGACTCATCAGACCAGGCAACATTTTTCCAGTCTTCAACTGTTCAATTTTGGTGAGCTCTTGCAAATTGTAGCCTCTTTTTCCTATTTGTAGTGGAGATGAGTGGAACCCGGTGGAGTCTTCTGCTGTTGTAGCCCATCCGCCTCAAGGTTGTGCGTGTTGTGGCTTCACAAATGCTTTGCTGCATACCTCGGTTGTAACGAGTGGTTATTTCAGTCACTGTTGCCCTTCTATCAGCTCGAACCAGTCTGGCCATTCTCCTCTGACCTCTGGCATCAACAAGGCATTTCCGCCCACAGAACTGCCGCTCACTGGATGTTTTTTCTTTTTCGGACCATTCTCTGTAAACCCTAGAGATGGTTGTGCGTGAAAATCCCAGTAGATTAGCAGTTTCTGAAATACTCAGACCAGCCCTTCTGGCACCAACAATCATGCCACGTTCAAAGTCACTCAAATCAACTTTCTTCCCCATACTGATGCTCGGTTTGAACTGCAGGAGATTGTCTTGACCATGTCTACATGCCTAAATGCACTGAGTTGCCGCCATGTGATTGGCTGCTTAGAAATTAAGTGTTAACGAGCAGTTGGACAGGTGTACCTAATAAAGTGGCCGGTGAGTGTGTGTATATATATATATATATATATATATATATATTATATAGGCTATATATATATATATATATATATATATATATATATATATATAATTGAAAATAATTGGAAAATAAAATAACTGAAATCAATAGTAATTATTTTAGTATTGGTATTGTGTTATTAATTATTTTAGTTTTGGTAATTAAACTAAAATAATTATGGTAATTATGGTAATAATTTGGTAATATTGGAATGTGCTCTGGGCACATTCATGCAGTCATGACTGGACAGAATGGGGAAACCAGTGATTAAACTCCCGCAGGGGTAACAGAGCAGATCCAGCAGAATAATAACTACTGGATAATGTTCATTCATTCAGTTTTTTTTTTAGTTTTTTTTATATCTGGGCTCACAATTTAACAAGACAGTTGTTAGGAAGGGCCAGAGGTTAAGAGCTTGTCAGGTGGTTGCTTGATTTCAGATAAAACCACTTTATATCATAATTGACTATCTGAAAAAAAACAACTTTGGTTAGTGTTTAGTTTGGTTTGCTCTGGACAGAGCAGGACGAGCAGCAGTGAAATCCCCAAAACTAAACTTTCAACTAAACATCCCTCAATCATTAAACTGCTCAACAAAACACTATACATAGCCTGTTGGAACAGCTTCAATGCATTAGGAAGTCCTTGATCAGGGACAGTTGAAGGAAACGCACCCAACTTTATGAAACATACACCCCAGACAGCAACAAGCAGAGGCATAACTAAGAAGCAAGCATGTAGCTGTATACAAAAACACTTTAAATAACACCAAAAGACCAACCAATATACCAGCTTAGGTGCACCTTTTTTGAAAGAAATATACATTATTCTAGCATCCCCTTAATCTGACTTTATAGCAGCAAATTTGAATAAACTGTTTTCACAATGGGCAAAGGAACAATACAACCTTTTAACTGTTTAAAAATCAGTGATTCAGCCCATGCCTTAGCTGAAACCAGAAAATACTCTTATTAAATAAATAATAATCCGTAAAGGCCTACATAACAAAATCAGTACTCATTTATCACAAATAATAATTAAATATTATATAATAATAAAAAAACAATAATATTATATAATAATACCAGGAAAGGAAACAGAAATTAAACCAAAGAGAGACTTATAAACGTAAGGCAATGAAATACCCAGGATTAAATGAAGATCTAGACTTTAGTCCATTTTTATCCTTTTTTTTTGTTGTAATATTGAAAATATGGAAACTATATATCAGCGAATGTTCAATATTTTATAAGAGGTTGATGACATGTCAGCAGTTTACTAATCATGTGACTTACTAAATTAATGTTATTCTCACCTGTGCTAAGTTTGTTTGTGCTACTCTCCCTGAGGAAGGCATGCGCTGAAACGCGCAGGAGAGTTTTGTTTTGTATGAATTCATGAAATAGTAATAAAGGGTTTTTAATTGAAAAGAGTGCCATGGTCATCCCAGAACTTTACTGATGGACTATAATACCTTTGATCATAGAGCACCTTAATTTTAATACTTATCTCAGGATGCATTCTTCAGTATTCGACTTTGTTTTTAGACAATTTGTAGTCAATATCAGCAACAATAATCAGCATTTAGCAATAAGCATGCTGCGATTAACCCAAACGATTGGGTGGCACGGTGACTCATTGGGTAGCACTGTCGCCTTACAGCAGCAAGGTCCCCTGTTCGAGCCCCGGCTGAGTCCTTTCTGTGTGGAGTTTGCATGTCCTCCCCGTGTCATCGTGGGTTTTCGTTTGAGGACACCTAAAATTATGAAAAGAAAAATCAAAACATGATCAATAAACAGATCACTGTGGACGGGGATGGGACGTTGTCCCGGATTAGTGATTTTCCACAGCCTTACCCAGGAGGAGGAGCTGAATGGCAGATGTGGTAAGTGCTATGAAAATATGATTTGTTAACAAGAACAGCTGGATTCTCATAAACAGTAGAGGTGAGAGTGTTAAAAACTGCTCGCTAGTAATGTATTAGAAAGGCAGCTTAAAGGGTTAGTTCACCCAAAAATGAAAATTCTGTCATGATTTACTCACCCTCACGTCGTTCCAAACCCATAACACTTTCATTCATCTTCGGAAAACAAATGACGACCTTTTTGATGAAATCTGAAAGCTTTCTGTCCCTTCATTGACAGCCTGTGCAACTACCACTTCCAAGCCCCATAAAGGTAAAGACATCATAAAAGTAATCCATGTGACTTCAGTGGTTTAACCTCAATTTTATGAAGCAACGCGAGTGCTTTGTTTGCTAAAAAAAAAAACTATTTACCACTTTATTTATAAAATATTAATCCCTAACATGCGTTCATGTATCAACAGGCTCATTTGAGATGTGCCTGGCCTCGCCTGAAATGTAGGCGAGAGTAAGCGGCTGCAGTGAAGGGAGGAGTAAAAAAACGCAGCCAAGACGGATAGTTCTCTCTTCTTTTGGTGGATCAGACACTTAAGAGATCAAAGGCGGATGTCGCGGGATTCACACTCATGTGCTGTGTTCCTAATAAACTGGATGTAATTTAAGTTTATTTAATTCCATCCAAAAGATGTGTTTTCTCCTTAATTTTTAGTTTAATGTAGCCTACATATTTTAGATTTTTTTTTTTTTTTATAATAAATAAATAAATACGACAACAATCACTTTTACCATAGAGATAGTACTGTCTGAGAGTAAGGGAATAATCACACATAATTTATACACATTAAAACATGATATCACAATTCCAAAATCAAACATTTAAAAAGAGATCAATACATCATACTGTCACCTGCCCGTATACGGGCAACCTAAATTTACTTTTTTTATTACAAATTATGTATGAACAGTAATATATGAATTTATGACAAGAGTGCGCCTCAAAAAATCGACGTCATTACAGGAGTTTCTGACCTTTGTCACAAAAAGTTGATGCACACACTTTTAATAATTGAAACTTTGGTTTTAATGCTAAAAGTTCATAATAAAACATAATCTAGTCAATAAAAAAAGATAAAATTATATTTTAAAAAGTAAAGTAAAAAGTCCTCTAAAAAGTATAATATATATTATATATATATATATTTTTTTAAATTATTATTATATCACATATTTTAGTAGTTATCATAAATTAGGTATCATTTGAAAGCTTACGAACTCAGAATTCATCCTGTGAAAACCGTTTTGAAATTGGACGTTGTGTTACCATAGAAACGGTATTTTTTTATTAGGCCCCTCCCCTTTTGGGCATCATCTTTCATAATTTATTATCAAAAATGTTCTAATCTTGACAAAACACATATTGTCAGAAAGGTCTGAGTCTCAAGGTTACATATTTAGTGACAGAAGTGATATTTGGATAGAAATTCATTCATTTGTTATGGCAGAATGCATACAATTAAATTCAATGGAATGCAATGGCACCCGGTGGGTATTTTTGGTAGTACGCCTAAACAAAATTTCATGGGAACTTCAATGTTTGTGATATCAACTTCAAATTTGGAACACAACTTGGTTAGATATATGGCTTTGACTTTCTGTCATTTTTAGGCTGAAACCTATATTAATTTATATATATTTTTAATAAAAGAAAAATATATTTTATTATATTTTCATAACAATAAACTTAAACTTAAATAACTTTTAAATAATTTCATTCTATTAATTTATTCCACTTCAGCAATAATCTGCCAAGAGTCTTCTTTTAAAAGAGACCAACCATAAGTCTTTAGTACAAAGGCTTCATGAATTACAACCGTTTAAGTTTGGGTAGTGCATTTTCACGTCAACGCTCAAAAAGGGGGGTGACAGCTAAAGGGTTAAATCAATAAGCATTAGATGTCATCAGCAAGTTGTTTCCCATCTTGCTTTTGATTAGCGCAGTTGGTGGAGAGCAAAAGTGCCTGACTGCGGAATCCGACACGGCCACCACGCTGTTGCAAGAGTTTTTTTGGCACATGTCAGCATGACATCAGAGCAAGGCAGCCCACACTCGGACATATTTCTAACCGGCATGCCTTTCACAGTGATCAGCGCAGATCTTGCTCATCTCAAACGAGCCTAATGTCTGCTCATGTCAACACAACGCATGTGTCGTGGTGCCCTCGTAAAACGCGCATTGTAGATTCATATTTTGTTAATAAAGTGGTCAATTATGTTAATTAATTAATGACAGAATTTTAATTTTTGGGTGAACTAACGTACTCGGTTACTAACGTAACCTCGGTTCTCTCTAGAGAGGGAACGAGTACTGCGTAATAGCTTTACGCTAGGGGAAAAACTCTTTTCCACGAGATATTGAAGCCAAAAATTATCCTTAATTTTTTATTAATGTAAAACGCTTTGCAGCAGCAAGCAGACATAGGCGAAACAGCTCGCGCGCCTATTGGTTGCTCTGCAGCAAATGCAGCAGCCTATCGAGAGAGACTCTGCGTGACGTAATGACCAATGGGGGCAATTCGCGCCCATATCGTCACGTCCCGCCAGAAGGGGCGTGGTCTCACCCTATAAATATGCTCGTTAGGCTGGTACAAGCTGGTTTTTATCGCTGAAGCGAACCAGAGCGTATTCCAAGCACGGCAAGATACGCAGTACTCGTTCCCTCTCTAGAGAGAACCGAGGTTATGTTAGTAACCGAGTACGTTCTCTTACGAGAGTATCTCTCGTACTGCGTAATAGCTTTACGCTAGGGGAACACAATGCAACACGCCGTGCGTACAGGGATCCAACACCAAAGTCCCGAGGGCCGAAGCCCAGGGCTCATGTAGTGCATAATCACCATAAACTCACATAGAGTGGAGGAAGAGAGGCTGGAAGCGTCATTCCCTATAAAAAAGCACCCAGCGGGGCTATCATATGACAATAAAACGCGCAGCCAGGGTGAAAGCTTTCAGCCTGATCTGGGTGGCCATACGTGTGTCAACACTCATGGGGCTGCAGTAAACTCAGCATCTGGGCCGCACAGCGGGGCAGATAGCACTGAATTTTAGACCGCCAAAAGCTTAGCTTGTAAGGCGGGTACCTCCAGGTTATAGTATTTTATAAATGTAGACGGCAAGGCCCAGCCCGCGGCCGTACAGATATCTTGCAGGGAAACCCCGCTCGACCAAGCCCACGAAGAGGCCACGCCTCTCGTGGAGTGCGCTCTGACACCCAAGGGGCACTGTAGGCCCTTTGCAGAGTAAGCGAGCGCAATGGCATCCACTATCCATCTGGATAGGCTCTGTTTTGAGGCGGCGAGTCCCTTGGAACGCCCGCCAAACAAAACAAAAAGCTGCTCCGTCTGTCTGAAAACAGACGAGCGTGACACATAAGCTCTCAATGCCCTGACGGGGCAAAGGAGACTCGCATCCTCCACTTAACTGAGAACCGGAAGGGCGGACAGGGAAATTACCTGGGCCTTGAACGGTGTATTGAGGGATTTCGGGACATACCCGTGCTTAGGTTTGAGAATGACCTTCGAGTCATTAGGCCCAAACTCCATACACGACGCGCTTACTGAAAGCGCCTGCAAGTCCCCTATGCGCTTCACTGAAGCGAGAGCCATGAGAAACACTGTTTTGAACGACAGGTGTTTCATGTCCACCAGCTGGATTGGCTCGAACGGGGCGCCTTTCATGGCCTCCAGGACCGTGGAAAGGTCCCACGTCGGGACTGAAGGGGGCCTGGGAGGGTTCAGCCTCCGAGCTCCCCTAAGGAAACGCACGACTAAGTCGTTTTTCCCCAGCGGCTGGCCAGACAGCGGTTTTGCAAACGTTGCTATGGCCGCCACATATACTTTGAGCGTGGATGGGGTTCTGCCCTTATCCAGTAGCTCTTGAAGGAAGGAAAGCACTTCCGAAACCCCGCATTCCACAGGTGAAAAGCTCCGGGCTTGACACCATGCAGAGAAAACAGACCATTTCGAGGAGTAGAGCCGCCTGGTAGACGGAGCTCTAGCCTGCGCGATCGTGTTTAACACTCCCTCCGGGAGGCTAGCGGGTACCCGTTGATAGCCCATGCGTGCAGGGACCACAACTCCGGGCGAGGGTGCCAAATCGAGCCCTCCGCCTGAGAGAGGAGATCTCTCCTCAATGGTACAGGCCATGGGGCAGTGCTGGTCAGCTGCATCAGGGCAGGGAACCACGTCTGGTTTGTCCAGAGCGGAGCTACGAGCAGCACTGGGCATCCGTTCTCCCTGATTCGTTCCAAGACCTGAGGCAGGAGCGAGACAGGAGGAAAAGCATACAGGGGGCAGCGGGGCCAAACATGAGCCAGCGTGTCCTTGCTTTTCGAGAAAAACTCCGGGCAATGAGCGTTTTCGTGGGACGCGAACAGGTCCACCTGTGCTCTGCCGAACGATTTCCACAGCAGCTGGACCGTCTGCGGGTGCAGCGACCATTCCCCTGCTGGAACATTGTTCCTGGACAGTCTGTCTGGTCCCACATTCAGGTGACCAGGCACGTGCGCTGCTCTCAGTGAGAGCAGGTTGTGCTGAGCCCAAACCAAGAGGCGTTCCGTCAGCCTGTGAAGGTTTCGTGACCTGACGCCGCCCTGGCGATTTATGTACGCCACCACTGACATGTTGTCCGACCGGACCAAGACGTGGTGGCCTGTTAACTGGGGACAAAAACGCCGTAGCGCTTTGTCGACTGCTATCATCTCCAAGCAGTTTATGTGAAGGAGCTTTTCCCGTTCTGACCACAGGCCAGCTAGCGGTCTGCCCTCGAGCAGTGCTCCCCACCCCGAGGTGGAGGCGTCCGTAGACACCACCTTCACACTCGAAGCGGTCCCCAGACTCACACCTGACTGGTACCAGTCTGTTATTTTCCAAGGTTCCAGAGCTGAAACACACTGAAGGTCGACCCTGAGGCGAAACAGACCCGCTGTCCATGCCCTGGGTGGAACCCGCGCTTTCAGCCACATCTGCAGTGGGCGCATGCGGAGCAAGCCCAACTGGAGTACAGAGGCTGCTGAGGCCATCAGCCCCAGCATTTTCTGAAACCTTTTGAGCGGAACTATCGCGCCGTGGCGGAAGGATTTCGCGACGCGCTGAATATTTAGCCCGCGCTCTGGTGACAGGCGTGCTGTCATGGACAGCGAGTCCAACACGGTTCCCAGAAAGGAAATTTTCTGACTGGGAGACAGTGAGCTCTTCGCCCAATTGACTGTGAGGCCCAGCTCCTCGAGGTGCTCGAGTAATGCGGCCCTGTGTTCTATGAGCTCCGATCGTGATCGAGCTAGAATCAGCCAATCGTCCAAGTAGTTCAGGACTCGCATGCCCTGAAGTCTCAGGGGTGCGAGCGCCGCGTCCATGCACTTCGTAAATGTACGAGGTGCTAGGGACAGGCCGAACGGCAGGACTGTGTATTGATATGCCTGGCCCTCAAAGGCGAATCTCAAGAATCGCCTGTGATGGGACGCTATTTGTATTTGGAAATAGGCGTCTTTCAGATCTATCGACATAAACCAGTCCCCGTGGCGCACTTGCGCGAGGATTTTCCTGGTCGTAAGCATTCTGAACTGGCGTTTCACAAGCACTCTGTTCAGCTGTCGTAGATCTAAAATGGGTCTGAGACCCCCATCCTTTTTCGGTACCAGAAAATATCTGCTGTATAGGCCCCCTTCGCTCTGAGACTGAGATAAAGGTTCTATAGCCCCTTTGCTCAGTAGTTTCGCTATCTCGGCACGAAGTAGATGAGACACTTCGTTTTTCACCGTAGTTTCGACACGCGCCGTATAACGGCGCGGGCGTCGAGCGAATTGTAGCGAGTAGCCTCTCTTTATAGTGTTCAGCACCCATTCTGATACCCCGGGAAGCTTTGACCACGCATCTGCGTGAATAGCTAGAGGCAGAATGAAATCCGGGCTCTGGTCGCGGCAAAACGGCAGCTCGAGAGCCCGGGCATACTGGGAACACAACACCGTGTTTACAGCGTTCGAGGCGGGGGGCGCGCTGATCACAGCGGGCGGCCTGGCCGCGCTCAGCTTTTTTATGGCAGATTGTGCAGAAAAAGCGAGCGGGGGAGATCCCGTAGGAATCGGCGTGTCTGTGAGAAAATGTGGGCGCGGGGCTGCGGGCACATTTATTACACTGAAAACATTGTCGGTCATGGCCGACTGAATGTGTGTTGGTTTCGTTTTTACAGAAACCAAGGGACACGCAGCATGTAGTGTGAGCGGGCATGGTGACATGGGCGTGTTTACTACATTGTTTGCACAATCGACCTGAGTCGATTTTATTTGTGCTAGCCCTGCACCGTGGCGGGCTGTGTCTGGGTGAGGGAATGGGCACTGGGTGGGCATTCTTACAACACTCATAACACCATCGGCCGTGGCCGGAACACCAGAAAATGCACTCTTTATTGGATTTATCTGGGTAGCCGTAAAAACGGCTTTTGTGCGCAGGCAAACGGGCTGAGACACCGGCTGGCTCACTGCGAAATACACTGGGACAGTCGCGATGTTTGGAACTGACCGAGCGAGAAGTTTTGGTGGAAATCCGGCCGCAGCGGGATCTGAACACCGTCGCTTTCCTAGAATGGCTAGGAAGATTTTGAGGCCTCGGGCTTGATCTCAATCCTCGGCCGGGGCCCGCGCTGAGGGGGGCGGCGTCCAGCAGAGCGAGAGCGCGGTCTTTGGTCTCGGGCGTGGCGGCGCTGCGAAGCGGAGCTCGAGCGCTTCGGAAGGAAGTGCTTCATGGCCTGCGAAGTCTTTTGCACCTCCATGAATCTGTCCGCGAAATCTTTGACGGCAGATCCGAAAAGGCCCGCTGGTGAAATGGGCGCGTCGAGGAACACAGAGCGCTCGGCTTCCGTCATCTCGGACAGCGTCAGCCATAAGTGTCTCTCAGCCACGGTGAGAGAGGCCATGTTTCGTCCTATGGCCTGCGCAGCGGCTTTAGCAGCGCGAAGAGCGAGGTCTGTAGCGCTTCTCAGGTCCGCCACGCAGATCGCTCCGGGTCCTTCCTCGTCCAATTTAAGGAGAAGGTCGGCCTGGAAGATCTGCAGGATAGCCATAGTGTGCAGCGCTGAAACTGCTTGCCCGGCGGCGGTTTAAGCGCGTCCGTGCATGGCTGACGTCACTCGGCAGGCTTTAGATGGTAGCGTCGTGTGAGCGCGCCGTCCAGCGGAGGGCGGGCAGAGATGAGACGCTACAGCTGGTTCCACAGGAGGAACGGAAAGGTATCCTCTGTCCTTCGCGCCATCCACCGAGGAGAAAGCAGCAGAGGCAGAGGTACGCAGCCTGGCGGAGAAGGGGGCGTTCCACGATTTAGTCACTTCCTCGTGAAGTTCCGGGAGGAAGGGCGCGGGCCTTGACTTTGACGGAGCCTCGTCATTTCCGAGAAAGCGTCCGTCCAGTCTGTTGCGCGGCGGTTGCGCGGGCGCCTCCCAATCGAGGCCGATGCTTTCCACGGCCTGAGAGAGCAGACGCATCAGCTCAGTCTCAATGCCGGCTCTCTTACCAGTGGTCTGGCGGGAAACGCTAGCGGAGGGGAGGTCCACGGAGCTCGCCCAATCCTCGCTATCGGATGCCAGAAGAGAACACGCCTCGGTGGGTTCGTCAAACTCGTGGATGGACGCGGCGGCAGGCGGCGGCCGTTGTCCGTCAGTGAGCGACTCGAGCGAAGCCGGCGAAGCTGGCGGGCGAACCGGCGAGCTTTGGCGGGCTGGAGAAAGCTCGGGAGCGCGCTGGGCGCGGCACTTCTTGCGGCGCGGCACCACGGCGGGCTGTGGTGAAGGCTCGGAGAATGATGCCAGGCGAGTCCTCAGAGTCACCATAGGCAAAAGCTCGCAATGAGGGCATCCGCCGTCAGCGAGCGCGAGAGCCGCGTGATCCTCACCCAGGCAGGAAACACAGATGACGTGCCGGTCTCCATCGCTGAGCGGGGCGCGGCACGAGCCACAGGAAGGCATCTTTAAAAAGACGCAGCTCTTTTGTGAGAGAAGTGTGAGTCGCGTCAAGTAAGCGAGCAAACACTCTCAGCAGAGTAAAGATACACAGAGTATAAAAAGGATATAGAACGCCGGAAAGCGCAGCAGGTACGGCAGTTGAAGGCGGCGAGGCCAGCGACTCCAGAGCTCGTCCCGCTGAAAGGCTTGCTTCGACGGCGCGGCTTCTCACTCCGGATCCAGCGATGCGTGTGCGTCGCTGAAGAGATAAAAATCAGCTTGTACCAGCCTAACGAGCATATTTATAGGGTGAGACCACGCCCCTTCTGGCGGGACGTGACGATATGGGCGCGAATTGCCCCCATTGGTCATTACGTCACGCAGAGTCTCTCTCGATAGGCTGCTGCATTTGCTGCAGAGCAACCAATAGGCGCGCGAGCTGTTTCGCCTATGTCTGCTTGCTGCTGCAAAGCGTTTTACATTAATAAAAAATTAAGGATAATTTTTGGCTTCAATATCTCGTGGAAAAGAGTTTTTCCCCTAGCGTAAAGCTATTACGCAGTACGAGAGATACTCTCGTAAGAGAACCTTAAGAATCCTTTTTGTGTTCAAGCCCTTTGTCCAAGAATCGACAGCCTTCCTATCTAAACTATTTAAAGGGTTAGTTCACCCAAAAATAAAAATTAGGTCATTAATGACTCACCCTCATGTCGTTCCAAGCCCGTAAGACCTCCGTTCATCTTCGGAACACGGTTTAAGATATTTTAGATTTAGTCCGAGAGCTTTCTGTCCCTCCTTTGAAAATGTATGTACGGTATACTGTCCTTGTCCAGAAAGGAAATACAGACATCATCAAAGTAGTCCATGTGACATCAGTGGGTTAGTTAGAATGTTTTGAAGCATCGAAAATACATTTTGGTCCAAAAATAACAAAAACTACGACTTTATTCAGCATTGTATTCTCTTCCGGTTCTGTTGTCAATCCGCTTCAGTGACGCTGCTGACGTGTTATCTGGTGCGTCCGTGTATTCGGGTTCAAATAAATATGGCTGGGCAAAAAAATGCAAGTCTTCCTCTGTGTCGAAATCCTTAGACATGTTTGCGAAGATTGTTTTGTTTACAGCGTGCATCTCCCTCAGACTGTAAACGAAGCTCGGGCGCACCAGATAACACGTCAGCAGCGTCTTACGTCATCAGCATCACTGAAGCGGATTGACAACAGAACCGGAAGACAATACAATGTTGAATAAAGTCGTAGTTTTTTTTATTTTTGGACCAAAATGTATTTTCGATGCTTCAAAACATTCTAACTAACCCACTGATGTCACATGGACTACTTTGATGATGTCTGTATTTCCTTTCTGGACGAGGACAGTATACCGTACATACATTTTCAAAAGAGAGACAGAAAGCTCTCGGACTAAATCTAAAATATCTTAAACTGTGTTCCGAAGATGAACGGAGGTCTTACGGGCTTGGAACGACATGAGGGTGAGTCATTAATGACATAATTTTCATTTTTGGGTGAACTAACCCTTTACGTAGCCTAATAAAAAAAAAAAACTCATAAAATGTCAATTTAAGACTGTACATCTTTATTATTATTATAGCCTTTTAATTAAGAATATTAATATAGTTAACTTTAAATAAGAGTTAATAATAATATAATATAACGAGGCATTTATATACCGCTTTTCATATGTACTACTGTACACCCAAAGCACTTTACAATCATGTCGGGGTCTCTCCTCAACCACTACCAGTGTGCAGCATCCACTTGGATTATGCGACGGCAGCCACAGTACAACGGCACCAGTGCGCTCACCACACACCAGCTATAGGTGAAGAGGAGAGAGAGTGATAGAGACAATTCAATGGATGGGGATTATTAGGAGGCCATGATTGGCAAGGGCCATTGGAGGGAATGTGGCCAGGACACCGGGGTTACACCCCTACTCTTTATGAGAAGTGCCATGGGATTTTTAATGACCACAAAGAGCCAGGACCTCGGTTTAACGTCTCATCCGAAGGACGATGCTCTTTGACAGTATAGTGTCCCCATCACTCTACTGGGGCATTAGGACAACAGACCACAGGGTGAGCACCCCCTGCTGGCCTCACTAACACGTCCAGCAGCAACCTAGTTTTCTCAGGCGGTCTCCCATCCAGGTACTGAGCAGGCTCAACCCTGCTTAGCTTCAGTGGGCAACCAGTCTTGGGCTAGAGGGTGATATGGCTGCTGGCATGCCATCCTGTTCATGCCATCCAGTTAATGGAGCCATCCTGAAAATCTGCCTCTGGTTCATGGTTGTGCCTCATGGTTGAGAATCACTGGCTTAAGAGAGGACTTTTAAATAAGACCACTCTGAAAAGTGTCTTAATTTTATTGGTTAACATCATGAATCAGCTGATTGCTATGACTGACCAACCTGATCTCATGATAATTCGTACAAATTTTACGAGGTGGCTAATTCGTATAAATTCATATGACCTCATTCGTACGAATTTGTAAGATTTTTGCTAAATCGTACATATTTTACGATTTGCCCAATTCGTATGAATTCGTACAAGTGACCTACCACTGACCCCGCCCCTACCTACCCATCACTGGGGTTTAGACTAACTAATTCGTACGAATTAGCCACCTTTTACTCACTCGTACGAATTTGTAATTGGTCATGAGATAGCATTGGACTGACTCTGTCTGGACATTTTATACACAACGGAAATGTGTCCTTTGAATAAATATATTTTGCAAATATTTTCCATGTCCCACAAGCTGAGAAAATGAAGAATATTTTAAACTCCAGATTCAACATTAATTCCACAGGGACTATAGGGCCTATCAGTCGCTGACTTTTTACAATACAGATACAGAGTAAACACTTAAGCTTAATTAAGAAAGTGCAGAGGGCTAGTAGTAGTGGAAATGCATTTAGCGTGAAACATTATAGACTTGGTCGTTATTGGAGAATTGCCACAGGCACACCTATTTTGAAGCCGTTTACCAAGAACTATGTGCTGTGTGGCTGAAAATAAAGCCTCAGCATTCAAGAAAATCTTTAGCGTGTGGGATAGACAAATGTCTTCAACATTTAATTAGCTTTCATGTGTTGATCTTTTGTTTGATCCATTCGCTGCATGCATCACCTTACCCTTTGGTCTTCGAATTCTTGCCATTTTGAAATGAGTTTCCAAGTGGTTGATTATCTCAAACAATTAGCCAACATGCCACGTTGAAAGCAAGAAGAGGCCTGGGGGAGCCTTTCTAATTAGAATTGTAGCCACTGTGCAATACAGTTGGTGTGTATCATGTTAGATAAGATTCAACCAATGATTTCAACAGGGGACTCATCCTGAGCTAAAATAAATCATGTATTGCAAAGCGTCTTCAAGGCAGCTCTGCAAGCCTACAGAGCCAATGTCTGGATGAACTTCCCTTCTGTCAGATACCAACAATGACTTTTCATCTTAGTTTTTCTCTCTCTCACTGGATCCCTTGTGAACTGTGGATAGCGGTTCTCGTGGCACATCTCACAGCATATGGTCAGGGCCTTTCAGATTACTCTGAAAGACTCAGTGGAAAACAACTAAGGTGAAAGGTGAAAAGGATTTTTTTTTTTTTATTCTAGATCTCATGCTTTTTTTTTATCCCTTTGGTCTCCTTTTCAGTCTTAACTGAGCTCTATTTCCTCTCCTATTGAGATATTTGACATTGATAATCGGTATAGCCAGTTAACTGGGCATTTAAGGGGCACTGGAAGGTCTATTGCAGCTAATGAGGTCAGGCAGTAAAGTTAGAGCAGAATTAATAGCTTGCATAATTCTGTCTTTTTCTGTCCATCCTCTTTTTCAATAAAACATGCATCAGAGGAAGCTCATCCATAAGACAGACTTCCTTCTTGCCCACTGATGCACAAAAACGCTAAAGCTCCTTAATATCTCAGAGAGCCAAGAGGATGAAAACGAATAATTGATCGCCCTGCAGCTGATGTAAAAAATGATACATTGAATAGGCTTCACAGATGATTCAAAGAGAGGTGTTTTTTTGTTGTTGTTTTTTTTGTGTGTGAAATCCCACATAAAATTAGCCTGGTAATACCAGACTCTGCTACTTCACTTTGCTTCGTAGACAGAGTCTGGAATGGCATAATAGAGAAGTGTTTTCTCTCTCGCTAGGGGGCGCTTGTCTAAAGTTTAAAATCATTGGTTACCCGTAAGCCAATCAGATAAGTTTATTTATGCTGTATGTTATGCGCCGCCACAGCCGCATCGACCCACAGACATCATGCATCGAACTCAAATCTATGATCGAACTTCCACTGTAAACCTGCTGTAAACACTTGACGATGCGAGCGAAATACCGTAGTGAACATGGCTATAAACGACTTTTGCTTCAGTTTGAAAAACCCCGGAATGTTCTCCATAACAGAGCGAATTGCATCCCGTGTCTCGTTTTCCATTTCCGCGGTCATTTCGGTTTTCGATTTCTCTAACCTACAATGTAAAACTCGGCGCTTAGCGTCTACGTCACGGCTCTCAGCCCGCCCTCTGTTCGTTGATTGGCCGGCCGTCCAAAGGCCGCTGGAAAACTGAAAGATAGGCTGCTATCTCAGACTGACTACAGGAGCGAAATGAAATTAGCGGAAGTAGGAAGTCTGACGTAGTCAGGCTAACATAAAATACCAAACTTTGCAAATTGTAATTACAGGGAAGGGAATCGTGAAGAATTTAACAATTCTGATTGTGGATCTTCTAAACAATGTCTGGTTCCTTAACGGTTTCATTATTTTAGTACATAGGGAATAAATATTAAACATATAAATATTAAATAAATGTAAAACAATTCTTGCAAAGTTGTTTAGGCAGATATTCACAGATGACTCATTAGTTTGAGAATTGGTCTGTTTGTTATAGACTAAAAAGAACCATAATAATCTTTCATTCATTAATCGGACTACACAGATTGTATTGTATGTTTTTGCGGCTCAAAAGAATCATTTAGTCACGTTGTCTGTTTTAGTGGTCGACAGATATATCGCCAATATATCGGCCGCTATTTGGCATTTTTTTAATTATCGGCATTGGCTGACAAGTTTTTCTGTTTGGCTGATGTGTCAGAAGCGCTTGAGCACACAGCGATCTGATTCTCCGTCTTCTGTTTAAAGGCACACAGTAATAGAAGTGGTCTAACTATTAAAAAAGAACATATATATTCTGTGGAAGTCTCAAAACAAAAAAAAGGTTTATACAGTCAAACAAAAAACTTTCATCCATAGGAAGTCCTACCTGCCTGTCAATGTATTTTCATACCTCCGTGCCTCCGTGCAGACATCACACATCATCAGCGCGTTCCGTGAGGCTATGCAGATGTAGTGGGACGTACAGAGTCTCGTTATTTTTAATTCAATGCTCGCGGGTAATGTACTGTCCAATCATATTCTGCGAGGCAGCGTTTAAAAGGAACCGAATGCACGGTTGTGGGTGTGTGGGTCACCGCCTGTGCGTCATTGCCGGGGACCGCCCATTCCGGTTTGTTTTCATCTCGTCCGCCTGAGGTATGTGTTTGGTTAACTAGTTAGCGCATAGATTTGTGACTTTATGTAATGGTCATTTGGTCTATAGCTATGGCAGATGGTTCGTTGCTGGGGGTTGTTGGCGGTGGCTATTTATATGCCCCTCCTGCCTTCCCGTGCCGTTGTTATGGCGACACCTTCGTCCGTGTGTGTGACTCCGATTTGCGACCCGCTATGAAGTAAAGGTATGCCTAATTACCGCTACTGCGCAACGTTTATGTATGTTTGTTGTAATTTAGTTTGAATCTTGACAGGAATAATCTGTTCGCGGAAACGAGTGCGGTCAATGAGGCCTGCGGGGCAACACTATGGAGCCAGATCAGACTCATTAATAATTCACGCAAAAAATACGATTCACACATGCGTAGACAATTTCACATGCGTGAAACCTAATTCACGTACACACAAAAACAATTCACGTGCGTGGAAAAAAAACATATTCACAAAAAGCTATTCACATGCGCAAAATAAAATTATATATTCATAAAATACATTTCACAAATGCAAAACACAATTCGTAGATATACAACTGTGCACAAAAACCTTTGAATGTTTAAAATGTACGAGTGTGTCCTTGAATTTGAATGTGCAAATCGTCATTCACGTACGAATCGCCTTGGATGTGTGTGTGTGTATTTTTGAGACTTTCCTGGCAGCGCTTACTCGTAAAACAGAGCAGTCGTACTCTTCAGCCAATCAGATTTAAGCTCATCAATCGACCAATCAGTATCACGTGAGGGCGGGCCTACCTGCATGTTACGTCATCAGCTTTCGACCAGTTCATGGCTGAGCAGAGGTAAGTGCAGTTAATCGTTCATTTCTGTGTTAACTGAAGTTAGAGATCAATTGAAGCAATAGTTTATGAACTATTAACTGATGTAAGCAAGTGTTGTTGTAATCAGATGTCCCATATCGTGTCAAAAATGAAGAAGGATGATGCTTGTTTTGTTGTATTTTAGACAGCTCTCAGCTACAATCATCACGCTAATGATTGCAAAACAATCATCTGTGGTCAATACCCACCCTAGCTCTCTCAGCACTGGCCTCATCGAGATTGTTCTTATAATGGTGAATAGACCTATTTAATGAGCACCCAGTGTTTATTTGCTATTTGTGTATGTTGTTAAATTATTATTAACACTTGTTTCCCTGCATTTTTCAGGATTACTCACATTTGGTGTGACATCTGGATAGCAGTCACAAACATCTTAATTCATGTTGTTTCTTTATTCTCTTTTATACTTTTGTTTTTATGTCTTAATTGGCAACACTTTACTATAACGTTTCATTAATTAGCATGAACTAATAATGAACTGCCCGTAAACAGCCTTTAATTATTTTTTGTTAATGTTAATTTCAGCATTTACTAATACTTAATTAAAATCTTGTTAACATTAGTTAATGCACTGTAAAGTAACAATAAACAGCTATATTTTTAACTAACGTTAACAAAGATTATCAAACACCGCAACAAATGTATTGCTCATGGTTAGTTAATATACATTAAGTAATGTTATTGTACCATATTGTAGTGTTACCAATATTCAACATGCATTTCCTTATGTTTTGTGCTGTATTGTCATCTTAAGGTTTTTAAATAAGGTTTTTTATTGTCATCTTAAGGTCTCACAGGACAATATTGTGAAGCTTTAATTTTACTTTGCTTAGTAAAATAGGCAAATCTGATTTTGTGCTGATAAGACAAAGGTACTTATCATAGAGAGGCAATTAAGATTATGCGACTAAGATTACTCAGTAAACTCTATTCAAATACAATCACTTAATTTCCCACGTCCTCTGTCTGCACCTCTTGTACTATAGGTTTTTACTATTTTAAATATCGGGACAAAATCTGATATGTCCTAACAGAGAGGTCTACTGATGACTGGATTGAACACAATTCATTTGTTCACTTTTCACTTGATGTATTGCACTTATATTTATATACTTTAAAAGCAAAGTAGACTCTGACTGGATCTCACAACTCTGGAAGAGATGTATATTTCTCTGTACTGAATGTTCATGATCTTCATATGTAACAGGAACATTAATCATGATCAAGTCATTTTATATATATTTTATTCCCAAAGGATTTCGGAAACGTTAAAATTAATAAAACGTGTACATCAAATTGAACTATGTCTTTGAATCTTTTCATTCTGACAAGAACATTTAATAATGCATGCATAGCAAGGCTGTATTCCTAGTGCGTGTACATATAGTCCGCAGGAGACAAATGAATACAGTAACAATGCATCACTTTCAACCTCTTGTTGAAACAACTGTCAAAATGGATGGCTTGCAACACGACTGTTTTCAAAGATTTACAGTAGGAATGGTAAGATCACAGTACTGGTTGTCTGCAACTTCATTCTTCATCTGTCTCGGAAATCTGAAACAATAAAACTACATAATATATGATGCTTAAAACAAAACATGTCTCCTATATATGCACGTCATTACATACATTATCATCAGTTGAATGTGTGGTGGACAGAACATGAAAATCCATCAATACTAAAAATAAATGTTTATGTTCACATGTGGACTAAACAGCAGTTAATAAACTATTGCATCAACTGATCTCAAGCTTCTTTAACTTCAGTTAACACAGAAATGAACGAGTAACTGCACTTACCTCTGCTCTCAGCCATGAACTAGTTACTAGTCGAAAGCTGATGACGTAACATGCGGATAGGCCCGCCCTCATGTGATACTGATTGGTCGATTGATGAGCTTAAATCTGATTGGCTGAAGAGTACGACTGCTCTGTTTTACGAGTAAGCGCTGCCAGGAAAGTTTCAAAAATACACACACACACATCCAAGGCGATTCGTACGTGAATGACGATTTGCACATTCAAATTTAAGGACACACTCGTACATTTTAAACATTCAAAGGTTTTTGTGCACAGTTGTATATCTACGAATTGTGTTTTGCATTTGTGAAATGTATTTTATGAATATATAATTTTATTTTGCGCATGTGAATTGCTTTTTGTGAATATGTTTTTTTTCCACACACGTGAATTGTTTTTGTGTGTACGTGAATTAGGTTTCACGCATGTGAAATTGTCTACGCATGTGTGAATCGTATTTTTTGCGTGAATTATTAATGAGTCTGATCTGGCTCCATACAACACTAGTTGAAGCTGCTGCTTTGTCTACCTTGGTTTCGTTTGGACAACTCGCTCATGAGCGTGTGTGCGCTCGGTTCATGTGTTTGTGTATTTTGCTTTTGTACATTTTATTTTATTTTTCAGTGTTATTGCTTTATCTCGTTTGTTTGTCTACCCATGTATCAAACTGGCGTGGGCGCTCGTTTTAAGTGTATCGTAACATCTGCTTTCTAGCATCTTTTTATGTGATCGCCGGGTTGCTGGTGAAGCATGAAAGTGGAGTGAATATCCACCCAGTTTCGGTGCCCAAATTCTTATCCTCAGCGTGGTTTGATGCATGAACCTTTAGTGTGTAAATAACTGTTTTTTTATTTGTTTTCTTTCTTTTGTAACTTGATTTAAATGTCAATTGTTATCTTATTATTTGGAAATTATACTGTTAATTGTGTTTTTGTTACAGGAGCCGAGGCTTTAGGGCAGGCCACTCATAGGCCCTCGTGTGCGGTGGTGGGATTCTGTCACGGAGTGCTGTGCTTGACCTTGTTGGGGTGCGTGTGTCGTGGTGAGATCGGTGCACAGGGTGGTACAGGAGCCTTGTGCTCATTAAGCTAGTTGTTTCTGCCATTGATAAGCCTCGGCTTCCTTCTCGTGTTTGGGGTATTTAATGTATGTGATAACCTGGTCCTTCAGTCGTTTAATGTGTCTTTTTAGATTGCTGCTTGATGATTGAAATAAAACTTTTTGTACTTTTGGTATCCACGTCTCAGACCCTCCTTCGATAACCACGCTCCTGTGTCCTTTTTCGTAGGCGGTTAAATAATAGTAATATTAATATTTCCCTGTTTAACAGGGTGGCGTAGTCAGCTACATGGGTTGAGGGAGTGATCGCCCCTCTCCTCGTCCCGCTACACAGAGTTGTAGACAGACAGTCACCAAGCTCCACAAACAAACAGCAGCCACCTTTTACAGTTCCTCCTGAACCAAAACAACGAGCTTATGCTGCGTTCGAGCCATGTCATAATTACTGTAATTATGAGATGGCAACCAGTGACGTTCTACTCTGAGCTGTTCACATCCTCTAACTCGGAATTATGCTTTATCTGGCAACAATATCAACGCTGAATTGAATCTCCAGCAGTCAGGTGGTACAAGAGCTCTTAAAGTTGTTTATATTCATTATTATTGCAATGTTATGTGCTTTGAGACATGAGGTAATTTAATGCCGTCTCTTGTGACGCTTTGCAGACTCTGCTCTGGCTGTGCACGTTCATGTGTTTTAGAGGAGGTTTGGCTTTGGAGACACTCTGGAGGCTGGGATCTTATGCTTTCAAAGTCAGCTTGCTATTGCTATTACTTTATTAGATAAAACTGGCCACCCTGCTCTCTAAGATTTCGGTCATTGGCCATCAAAAGATGATATCGGTCGACCACTAGTCTGTTTCACACTGTAGATTCAGAAGTGGTGGCACTGAATAAGTAATGCAGGAAGAGTATAACATACAGGACATTTATTTTTCTGTGGTATTCCGTCCAGGCATGTGCCAGAGCTGTTAACGGAAACAAACTTTTTTGTTTTTAATGTAACAGGTCATGAAGAACCGGTTTTCGGTTCTCAACCCTATTCCAATGCTATATCCCTGAACAATTATTTCATTTTAATGGATTGGAATTAAGGATTACAAAGCTATTAAATACTGTTGCTCTTTCTCAAAGTCGTGAACTCATACATCATGAAAGACTTCCTTTGAAGTGACCTTGACCAGATTGCTCTCATATTAATTGAAAAGGTCTATTTTCCGTTCCACTAGTTATGCTGTAAAACAGACGAACCTGTACACAGAGCAAATGTGACTGCTTAATTTCTCTTGTACACTTAATTTAAAATGGCATACGCCTTATCTTGCACTCTGTGGACCATTGGCCAGACAGGTTTTTTATTAGACTGCTATAGACAGACTATATCTTTATCTATATAGGCCTATATGAGTTATCTGCCTTGTTAATACAATTGAGTGTGTCAGTCAGTGGTTTGGTAATGGCTTAACTCTACAGGTCCAGCCTGGTCTCATTGTTAATACGTAGGTATTAATACGTTATTTCCAAAGATAGAAAACGTACTTTTTTGTACGTTTGGATAGATGCTGAAACGTATAAAATGGACGTATCTGCAACATTTAAATGTAACATTATTACGATTTTACAGCTACAAAAAACTATTAAGTATATTCCATATCATAGGCTGCATTTACACTGCAGGTCTTGATGCCCGAATCCGATTTTCTGACTATATCCGATTTTTTTGACGACCCGCTTACATCATCTTTTAAAAGTGACCCGTATCCAATTTTTGCATTTACACTATACACTGCTGAAACTACCAAATGTAGACGTTCTGACCCGGAAAAGGAAGTAAAACAGCACGAAATACAATGGATGCAGATGCGAATAAAATTATCCAGTGTTTTGCTTTCCACAATATTTTTAAAAGTCATTAAGCTTTTTATCTTATGGTGGCACTGTAGCCACGAGCGCTTAAAACCGTGCCTCCCCATATCTCGTGAAATGTCTTCAAACACGGATTTATTTCTGTAACAACCCTGCATTTTTGCCTGCACTGTCTCTTCGCCCCAAACACTCAAAAGACATGAAACCTCCACATTGCTCCACTGTGTGTATCCTTCGTCCTCCATCGCGCCTATAATAAGTCATGTGATCTCAGTTGGTGGTGTCCACCTGAGTTGACATCACTTTTTTAATGACGTACGACTCGCATTTGGGAAATATCCGATTTGTCTGCTTAAATGGCACACGCAAATGCACGTATCCGATTCATATCCGATTTATTACCACATATGAGTGAGGCCTGAATCCGATCTGAGAAAATCGGAATCCATGCGTTTTTTTCCTGCTTACACGTTCATGGGTCATATCCAATCTGTGCCACATGAGAGGAAAAAATCGGATTTGGGTCACTTGAACCATGCAGTGTAAATGGGGCCTAAGATATCTGTATAATTTCCCTTTTACCATTTTATAGATAAATGTAAGATCACTTAACCCTATTCCCAAACCTAAACATATTTACAGAATATAAAAAACGTAATGGACAGAGATGTGTAGGGAAATGGCAGTTTTATTAACAATATAGCATTAAAATATATTTTGAGCCACTAATCCTACTCCTACCCCTAAACCTACCCATAACCATTCCTTAAAACTACGTAGACTAACGTTACAATTATGAAGAAAAACATAACAGACAGACAACAAGTATAATCACAATAATTTATTTATTGCGAAAATGTCAAAACCGGTACCAAAAGTCGTTAACATGATGATGTGTTGCAGTCGCAGTTCTCTCTGGCAGTATTATAATAGTTTTGTATGAGGTACAGAGCAGAATTTAAGGGTGTATTCACACCAGGAAAGTCCGATAGTTCACTTGCTTTGGTCCGGACCAAATACATTTTTTTTTTTTTTTTTTTTTGGTACGGTTCGCTTTCACACTGCTCTTTTTGCAAGTGAACCAAAATTTGTAAACAAAACCACACGTGTGCTAAGGTCGTCCATTCATTGGACAAGGATTCTCAAGTAGGGAAATCAGGAAGTGCAAAAAAGGCAAACGTAAATTAACGCATCATCCTTGTATCGCTACATTATATGAACTGCAAATGTTTTTGTTTTTTTGCATCTATGCGCGATTAGACTAAAGAGAACGCTCTGTATGTGAATGTCCTGATGCACACACTCATTCATTTATTCCATTCCAATGATGCACACACGACGCGCAGAAAAACGCGCAACAGATGTAATGTAGTAGGCTACAACAGATCACTTACCCATAACGCAACTCCGACTACGGAAGCCTGTTAACTCAAAGGCGCAGTGTTTTCTTGCAATTGGGTCGGTTCATGTTCATACCGTAAACGAACCGTACCAGAGTTCGTTTGGAACCGTATACCGAGACCACCTCTTCAGCTGGGTCTCGGTTCGGTTGTTTGGTCCGCACCCGAGTTCGATTGCTATATTCACACCTGCCCAAAAGGTCCGCACCAAGGGGGGAAACGAACTAGAGTTCGATTCAATCGAACCAAACAAGGCAGGTGTGAATACACCCTAAGTTAATAATCCATGAAAATGTTAATCCGGTTTCGGTTCGCTCTTTGAAGGCGCGCGCGCTTCTCCATTTCAAATGTACTACACCATCACCGACTGAAACCATAGACAGTAAAAGAAATGGACACAGCGACCCCGTTGATTTCAACGGAGAGAGTTGAAGCCCAACATGGGCACTCACTTCCTGATAGCCAAGCGCACTGCACAGGCTCAAACTGAGCTTGACGACGTAGTTGTCACGTGAGCAACCGTTCTGACCTTCTAGTAGCTGTGCCGGGACAAATCCAAATTGAAATCTGAAACAAATCTGTTGTTGAAATATTTTGTCCCGTTGCTTTTATGAACTCTCTATCTATGGGCTTCTCCCTTGACTTTATGCCTCCATGTCCACCCGATTGCCTCATAGACAGTAAACGATTGCCTACGAGCTTCTACTTCTGTCTATACGGTAATTTCTCTACTGTGCGACAGAGTGTCCCGTGGTTATGACGCAATCGTTAGCCTATTTTTACAAGAATGGCTTCTACGGGGCCATAACGTAAGATACAAAGTAATGGAGCCTTTTATACATTGTCGTGTTTCTTTAGAAATAAATAATGGACAAATGGAGTCTTTGGACGCCTCAGATGTAAAGTTATTCGCTGTCAAAGTGACGCCAAAATGAATGGGAGTCAATGGGATGCTAACAGCAGGTGATAGCCAGCTACAATGGCGGCCCCCGGAGGCAGCTTCAACTTCCGGCTGATGGATTACCCCCTTGACTGAAACACGGCATGTCGGAATCTGTGACAAAGCAGGGAAGAGCCAATGAGCGTTTGATATCACTGCCGTAAAACATGACGTAACGCTTCTTGAGGGCGCAATTTTTGAATTTGAATTCATCACTATCGCGGGATTTGACGTGTACGGTCACTGCTGAGAAATGGAGATGAAGATCACTGGATAAAAGGCTGAATTTGGATCTCTTTCTTGGAAACAACGCATGGATTCTAAAGATTTGAATTACATCAAACTAATAAAATTTATGTCTTTTGTGAATTTATGTTGTGTTTAAAACGCTTTTTGTGTCTCACGGTAAATAAACTATATTACAAAATGGTTATAACGAGTAAAGAAGGTATTTTTAAGGTTTTAAAGTGTATTCTTGTTTAACACCATGCAGGCGAAACGAGCAAAATGTTAATATTTATGAGTATTATAATAAATGCGACTGAAAACTTAATTGATCAGACAGTTGAATGCAATAGAGTCAAAACATTAATGCCACGATTTTAATATGCATAAATAGTAATAGGTACAAATTTGTACGTTAAGATTTGTTCATACGTAAATAAATTACGTTTTTGTGCTGTAAATACGTAAAAGTTTTACGTTTTAGTGCTGAATACGTCAGTATTATACGTTTCTGCGTGTATAAAACGTAAATAAATGTACGTATAACTACACTTTACATAAAAATACACACGTATTCTCATGAGATCACGTTGACAGGTCACATGTTTGGGTAACACTTTAGAATACTGTTTCTTACTTACTTTCTTAACAGGGAATTATTGAAGAACTAATAGGTAATTCTTCATTAACTACTTCTTCACTACTGTTAACGTTAACTACTAAGTAAGATGTGTTAACTAATCAGTATGTAATAGAATTGTATGATTGTGTTAAGTAACAGTTAGTAAATCAAAAACTAATGAATTCGGTCTCCTGAAGAACTACCACTAATTATCTACTATTTTATTGTGGTATCTGTACTTTTACTCAAGTACTTGATTTGTGTACTTCATTCACCACTCCACAGCTAAAATAAAATGGATTATTGTAGTAACTATGACTGTTCATTAGTAGTTACTTCATAGTTATTTTTCTCGAACCATAATTAATAGTAGTTCTTCAGAAGGTATGACAGAATTAATTAGTTATTGATTAACTAACTGATACTTAACACAATCATAAAATTCTATTACATACTGATTAGTTAACACATCTTCCTTAGTAGTTAACAGTAGCGACTTAAGTGTTAATAAAGAATTACCTAGGTCTTCAGTGATTATAAGTAAGATACATTCTAAAGTGTTACCCATGTTTGTAATGTTATTGCAGATGGTTTGACTCCCGCATGGAACATGGGTTGTGCTTCTGGTGCAGTCAAGCAGGAGGTAGATGTTCCCGTTACAGCCATTTTTGACAGCACGGGGTATGATGCGTATTGGTATGCATGAGATAGGGGCAGGTGAGTGTGGCCACAGTGCTGGTGTAATCAATGTAAGGATGAGGGTGACAGCCCACAGGTCAACCTCCATTATTTTAGGTTATTGCAGTGTAAGTTTTGGCCGAGTGGCTCATTTGTCAGTACGTCTGGCTCACACCCACCCTCCCAACCGTGCTATCACACTTCGCACAGGGATGTATTTATGCTTGTGTTCACTCTTCCAGTAAAGTCTGTTTCATATTCCTCCTTCATTTGTTATTTATACATTAATGCGTTTTCCATGTGGTTTAATAAACATGCTGTCAAACTGCACATGGCTGCAGCTTTGTTATTTTATTAAAGGTCCAGAATGCATTGTATTATTCAGTCTGGATAATTTCAAAAATAGATTTGTAACCACATATTTTTCCAAAAAAAAAAAAAAAAAAAAACACTTTAGTGAATCATGAGGAATTTGCTCCATTCTCAGAATGGAAGTTATTCATGATATAATATCCATTTTGTATTTCTTTAAGCCTGTGGCTGTGCATGCTCTCTTATGTACACTCACCTAAAGGATTATTAGGAAAACCATACTAATACTGTGTTTGACCCCCTTTTGCCTTCAGAACTGCCTTCATTCTACGTGGCATTGATTCAACAAGGTGCTGAAAGCATTCTTTAGAAATGTTGGCCCATATTGATAGGATAAAGATGAAAAACCGCACTCTCTAGTTGCATCTCATATATATTTATTTATACCATGTCCACAGACGTGTTTCGGCCTAAGCCATCATCAGTGAGTGTGTGGTGTGAAACAAAGAGATTGCTTTTTAACATCACAGGTGAACCCCATTAACATCCAATCAGCAACATCAGGTGCATCAAGTTACCAACATAAAAACACACAAAGAGTAACAACAAAACAAATCATAAACAATGCTCACATGTAACCCTTATAAACAATTAAAAAAAAAAAAAAATAAAGAGGAAGAAAAATAATAATAATATATATATATATATATATATATATATATATATATATATAAGAAAATAAATAAATACAAATAAAACAGAAATAAACACCAGGTTAAACATGAGAATTAAATTAATAAACTTAAATTACAGATTAAATTGTTTACAAGAAACAGTTTAACGTCAGTTCTTCATTTAGACCATTTGGGTATACCGTTTGAAGCGTATAAATCCAAAAAGCCTTTCGTTGAAGGAGATAGCGCTCCCTATCTCCACCCCGTTGGAGAGATTTAACTAACTCGATGCCTTGAAATTTCAAAGTACAAATATCATGCCCAAATTCATTAAAATGTCTAGCCACTGGTGACTTAATGTCGTGATTACGTATGTTACTTTTATGTTCGTGTAATCTTATTCTCAACTCTCTTTTTGTTTTACCCACATAACAAAGCCCACATGGACATTTAAGTAAATACACAACAAAGGACGTACGGCAAGTAATTCTCCCTCTCTCAGAGAATTTCTTGCCAGTCCATGGATGTGGGAAAGAATTACCTGTAATCATCGCATTACAATTCGCGCAACTCCTACAAGGGAAATTGCCCGGATCAAGGGCTGTAAGCCAGTTAGGCGGAGTGTAAGAATCAGCTGTAGAGTATCTGGTCAGGCTCACATGACATAACCATTCTAAGTTTCGGGAAAAGCTTTTAACCTTCGACTCGCCTTTAGTAACTCACCAGCGAGTCCACAGAAAGTCTGTCCCTAATGGCTGGTTGATTAGGGTTTTTGTGTGTTTTTTTTGCGCACAAAAAGTATTCTCGTCGCTTGATAAACTTAAGATTGAGCCACTGTAGTCACTCGGACTATTTTAACGATGTCTTTCATAACTTTTGTGCCGGCCAGTTTCGATCCCTTAAGAAGCCTATGGAGGAGTGATCCAGCTCTCAGATTTCATCAAAAATATCTTAATTTGTGTTCCGAAGATGAACGAAAGTCTTACGGGGTTGGAACAACATGAGGGTGAGTAATTAATGACAGAATTTTCATTTTTGGGTGAACTAACCCTTTAACCTGATGATAAAAACTGTTCTCAAATTTGAAATAGTTCATTGTCAGCAGTCAGCACTGTATGTGCCAGATCCCACAGAAACTTTGTTGGAGGCTTATCAACGATTCTCTAGATTTTAAATAATGTTCCAATGCACATAAACCTAGATCATGTGGAATGTTGGTATACAGACTAGTTATATCCATAGTACATAACCAATCATCATCTGATATATGGACATTTGTCAGTTTACTCAAAAAAAATCAGTAGTGTCCCTTAAATATGAAGGTAATGTCCAGACAATTGGCTTAATATACCAGTCTACATACTGAGAAATGGGTTCAGTTAGGGATTGGCAACCGGCCACGATTGGACGGCCTGGAGTAGTTCCTTCACATTTTTTATGGATTTTCGGCAAGTTGTAAAATACCGGTCGTACTGGATGAGTTTGCAATAAAAAGTTCAATTCTTCCTTAGTGATGTGATTGTCAGATTACACGAACATAAAAGTAACATACGTAATCACGACATTAAGTCACCAGTGGCTAGACATTTTAATGAATTTGGGCATGATATTTGTACTTTGAAATTTCAAGGCATCGAGTTAAATCTCTCCAACGGGGTGGAGATAGGGAGCGCTATCTCCTTCAACGAGAGGCTTTTTGGATTTATACGCTTCAAACGGTATACCCAAATGGTCTAAATGAAGAACTGACGTTAAACTGTTTCTTGTAAACAATTTAATCTGTAATTTAAGTTTATTAATTTAATTATTGGTGTTTATTTCCTTTTTTTTTTTTTTTTATTATATATCTTTTTTTTCTTCCTCTTTTTTTTTTGTAACTGTTTATAAGGGTTACATGTGAGCATTGTTTATGATTTGTTTTGTTGTTACTCTTTGTGTGTTTTTATGTTGGTAACTTGATGCACCTGACGTTGCTGATTGGATGTTAATCGGGTTCACCTGTGATGTTAAAAAGCAATCTCTTTGTTTCACACCACACACTCACTGATGATGGCTTAGGCCAAAACGCGTCTGTGGACATGGTATAAATAAATATATATGAGATGTAACTAGAGAGTGCGTTTTTTCATCTTTATTTTGATTACTGTTTTATAACTCGCACCCACAAAACGTCTTGGGAGTTGAGCGCGCCTGTTTTCAGCCATATTGATAGGATAGCATCTTGCAGTTGATGGAGATTTGTGGGATGCACATTCAGGGCACGAAGCTCCTGTTCCACCACATCCCAAAGATGCTCTATTGGGTTGAGATCTGGTGACTGTGGGGGCCATTTTAGTACAGTGAACTCATTGTCATGTTCAAGAAACCAATTTGAAATGATTTGAGCTTTGTGACATGGTGCATTATCCTGCTGGAAGTAGCCACCAGAGGATGGGTACATGGTGGCCATAAAGGGATGGACATGGTCAGAAACAATGCTCAGGTAGGCCATGGCATTTAAACGATGCCCAATTGGCACTAAGGGGCCTAAAGTGTGCCAAGAAAACATCCCCCACACCATTACACCACCACCACCAGCCTACACAGTGGTAACAAGGCATGATGGATCCATGTTCTCATTCTGTTTACGCCAAATTCTGACTCTACCATCTGAATGTCTCAACAGAAATCGAGACTCATCAGACCAGGCAACATTTTTCCAGTCTTCAACTGTCCAATTTTGGTGAGCTCTTGCAAATTGTAGCCTCTTTTTCCTATTTGTAGTGGAGATGAGTGGTACCCGGTGGGGTCTTCTGCTGTTGTAGCCCATCCGCCTCAAGGTTGTGCGTGTTGTGGCTTCACAAATGCTTTGCTGCATACCTCGATTGTAACGAGTGGTTATTTCAGTTAAAGTTGCTCTTCTATCAGCTTGAATCAGTCGGCCCATTCTCCTCTGACCTCTTGCATCAACAAGGCATTTTCGCCCACAGGACTGTCGCATACTGGATGTTTTTCCCTTTTCACACCATTCTTTGTAAACCCTAGAAATGGTTGTGCGTAAAAATCCCAGTAACTGAGCAGATTGTGAAATACTCAGACCGGCCCGTCTGGCACCAACAACCATGCCTGGCTCAAAATAGCTTAAATCACCTTTATTTCCCATTCTGACATTCAGTTTGGAGTTCAGGAGATTGTCTTGACCAGGACCAGACCCCTAAATGCATTGAAGCAACTGCCATGTGATTGGTTGATTAGATAATTGCATTGAGAAATTGAACAGGTGTTCCTAATAATCCTTTAGGTGAGTGTATGTCACAATAATCATAAAAGGGAATTATGAACCGTGTTAATATTTTCAAACCATTTTCTACAGTCTTTCCATTTGGATGTCTGACACAAACCGCTTATCCTAATATTCTCTGGAATATTTCTCCACTGCACAACAATAAAGTTGATAAAAAAGGAAACTGTCAGGAGCAGATGAGAGGGTAGTGATGTCGCCCCTGCCACAGCGCTATTCTGCTGGAGTCATAGTCACTTTAGTCTAGACCTGATTGCCAAAGTGGATAATACTGCGCTTTCCAACAGACATTCAGGCGCAGAACAGTGGGGGCACAGGTCATTCTCTGGCTTTATGAAGAGAGCCTCATAGTGTTTTATACAGTTATAACTCTCTTCTGAGGGCATAAATCAAAGAGAGAAAGAGAAAGAGAACCTGAAAGTAAAATGAGTGCTTTTAAAGGCATTCAAGCATATTTTATCATTTTTACGACTGCCCTGGATTTGAGCATATGAGTTGGCTATGTCAAATGTGATAAACCTGAACTGATGCAAGTTTTTTTTTTTATTTCAAACGGCAAACTTTCTGTTTTCCGTGGAACACAAAAGGAAAACATTTTGAAGGATGCTGCAAAGTAAAAGTTTATTGCGAATGATCCAAATCCGTTTACAGTAACTTTGTGTCAGGAAGAGACAGACATTTACAGCATAGAGAATCGCAATATTCTTTCATTTTAATTTCATGTTACCTGTCTCCAGAATCATCTGTCTGGGGCAGGAATGCAGATCTTTATTTCAACCATCTATTGGCATTGATATATACTGTTACCGACAAGGTGGACTCAATCTATATATGTGGTGATGTTAATAGCCGGATCGGGCTTAAGGACTATGTGGAAGGAGATGATCTTCCTCCTCGAATAGCTCTGGATGCCAATGTAAATAAGCATGGTCATACCTTTCTTGAGTTTTTGAAGGATTCTAAATGCTGTATACTTAATGGGAGGCTGAATCCGGAAAATGATAACTTTACTTCCATCTCTGTAAGGGGCAAAGCTGTTGTGGATTATATTGTAACGCCTCATGTTAATTTGAATACATGTCTTGGATTTAATGTTTATCTACCTTCACAACTTTTTGACAGGGTTGGTCCAGGAAGTCTTGATCTGATTGATGATCATAGCAGAATCCCTGACCATTCAGTTCTTTGTTTACGTTTTCAAGCGGGGGAGGTGGTCAATATTCAGAGTAAGGCTGACTGTCCACAATATGCAAGACGAGACAGGAATTACCCTGTTGATTTCCTGTCTTCAAATATGTGTTGTAGGGCCCTATTGGAGGTAATAGGCCAATTACAGAGTGTACATAAAAATCAAGAAAATATGGACCAATGTTATTCTAATCTTTGTAATTTTTTACATGCTGAGATGGACAAATATTGTCCTGTAAAGAATATGGGTGCTACAAAGAAATATTACAGAGTTAAACAACCTTACTGGAATAATGAATTAAATGAATTATGGTCGAAGTTACGATCGGCAGAAAGATTATTTCTTAAGGGTAATCCTGGGAAATTTGGGGAGAGGAGGGCTTTGCATAGTGAATTTGTACAGTGCCAGACTAGCTTTGATAGAAAGCTTAGGTTTTGTAAAAGAAGGTTTAAAAGAGGCCAGGCCCTCAAATTAGAACAGTTACAAACTGGTAACCCTCAGCAATTCTGGAGGGAATTACTTAAGTTAGGTCCAAAAAAGAAAACATTAATTCCTATGGAGGTTTTATTTGAAACTGGCGAATCTTCTTTTGAATGTGGACAAATATTAAAAAAGTGGGAAAAGGATTATCGTGAATTATATTCCTATAGTAGTTTCTCTTTATTTGATGATCATTTCTTAGAAGAAACTTGTAAAGTAAAATTGGAGTTGGAAACCGGGATGAACACAATATACTATCAAAATGATATACTGAACAGTGATATTACGTTAGAGGAAGTACTTAAAGTACTAGATAGAGCCAAGGTAAATAAAGCTGTGGGCATTGAAGATCTCCCTAACGAGGTACTTAGGAACCCTAGCTTGTGTAATGTTCTACATTGTTTATGTCGTATATGTTTTCAGAATGGTATTATACCATCTGTGTGGAATCGATCAATTATCAAACCTATCCCGAAATCCATAAAAGATGATCATAGGGTCCCGCTGAATTATAGAGGGATTAGTTTGATTAGTACAGTCTATAAAATGTACTCAGGAGTCCTTAACAACAGACTTAATGCTTTTTTGGAGGCTTATGGGGGATTAGTAGATGAACAGAATGGTTTTAGGAAAAACAGGTCCTGTATTGATCATATTTATGTGCTATCCTCGGTGGTGAGAGCGCGTTTGGATAGGGGTAAAAGTACTTTTGCCTGCTTTGTTGATTTCAAAAAGGCGTTTGATTGTGTTAATCGAGACCTTTTACTGTTTAAATTACTTTCATTTGGTATTAATGGGGAATTTTATAATGCTATAAAACTCCTTTATAGAGACCCCATTGCTTGTGTACAGATAAATAATTTGAGAACAGACTGGTTTCCGACACCTTTTGGGGTGAAGCAGGGTGACTTACTTTCCCCTTCCCTGTTTGCTTTCTACATAAATGATTTAGCCCAAGAAATTAAGCAGGGAAATCTGGGTGTACAAATTGAGGACATGAATCTAAGTATTCTGCTTTACGCAGATGACATTGTTTTGATAGCTGAAAATGAAGTAAGTTTACAAAATATGTTGAATATTATGAGTTCCTGGTGTAGGAAATGGCGTCTTACTATTAATAATGAAAAAACACAAGTTGTTCAATTTAGGAAAAAAAGTGAATTACAGAGTACTTATATATTTCAGTTTGGGCCTGTGTCCTTAAAATATACCAGTCATTATAAATACCTTGGTTTTGTTTTTGATGAAAATATGAAGTTTACAGAGGGAAGAAAAATACTAGCAGAGTCTGCTGGAAGGGCATTGGGTTCTGTGTTGAGTAAAATGAAACTATGTACAGATCTTGGTTTTTTGACATTTACACAACTATATAAATCTTTGGTTGACTCAGTTTTGTTTTATGCTGCAGGAGTTTGGGGATTTGAAGAGGTTTATGATTGTAATTCTGTTCAAAATCGTGCTTTGAGATGTTTTCTTGGGGTACATAAATATGCAGCGAAGGTAGCTGTGAATGGAGATGCAGGATGGGATCCATGTATTGTAAAACAAAGGTGTGAAATGGTGCGATTGTGGAACCGTCTTGTTAGTCTGCCAGAGGAAAGGCTAACGAAGAAAATTTTTAACTGGGACAGCGCAAATCATCACCCCTGGTGTGGAGAAGTTTTGTCAATATTTTCTGTGTCTGACTTGCATATAAGGTACTACAATAAGCTTCAATGTAATATAAAGGATGTCAGACAAAGACTGTTAAGTAAATATGAAAATCACTGGAAACACGATATATGGAAGAAGCCAAAACTCAGAAATTATGTTCAGTTTAAGAATGATTTTGTAACAGAACCTTATATTTTCCTTAATTTAAAGAGAAGGCAGAGGTCTCTCTGTGCGCAATTGAGAACTAGTACCTTACCTCTGGCAGTGGAAGTGGGTCGATTTAAGGGTATACCTGAACATTTACGTTTATGTGAATTCTGTGATCTCAAGGTTGTGGAAGATGAATTTCACTTTGTTTTTTATTGCCCTTTATACTATGATTTAAGGAACTCTCTTTTTGAATTAGTTCAGTTAAAAAATCCTGATATATTTTGGAAATATGAAGGGGAGATTTTGTGCTGGCTGTTTGATAATCATGTTTTTGCTTTGGCAAAATTTATAGAAAAAGCCTGGTGTTTACGGCAAAGTATTCTGTATCCTGTATGATATCCCGTATGTCATCTCTATTTGTATGTGTATTTATCTTTGTGGTTTAGTTATACTATGTTGGAGATTTTGTCTTATATCACGTGGCTATTTTGGTGATATGTGTGAAGCTGTTGTGTCTAATAAGCCCATGAGGGCTGGGCACCATAAAAGGTGTTTGACACTCAAATAAACAATAACTAACTAACTAACTAACTAACTACAGTAAATTGATTCATTTTGTAGACGTGTTGTTTATTTTTTCATGTTTGGATGAATTGCAAATCAGCAATATATTATTTTGCCTTTCTTATCGACATATCCCATTAAGTCCCAGTGAGTCTTCGCAAATGAGTGCTATTGGTTGTTTGGGAATCTGTGAAGCTGAGATCCAGGTGAGATTAAAAAGCTTAACCAAAAGAATTTCAACACCTCATCCTGTCTGGTTTTCCATTTATAATGGGTCTATATCTCCCCTCATCTAAATGAAATTAGGAAGAGGTAGAGCTTTGAAGTTCATGATGCCTGGTGTCGCTAACATCAACTGACTGAAATACTGGTAGATGATTTGTTGTACAATAAACACAGTCTTAGATATTAGCACTACAACTCGGGAACTGCAAATGTCACAGTGGACAGAAAGAGCAAATGTGGTAAATGGATTTTGAGTTTAGGACTGAATGTGGTTCCGATTAGACTGAAGATTTTTAAGGACTCATGGTGACTCTGTAAGGAACTACACTGTTGAAATCTATTTTTTTCTCTTCTTCTTCAAAAAAGAATAGGTTATAGCAGAGTATGAGTAGCCTATGTAAACAATCTATCCGAATGGAATGGAAACCAAAGGTACCCCTTAGCATCTTTATAGTGACGTATTTAGCCCATTGCTTTCAACAAAAAAAACGTTGGCATCAATACACTGTCATCAAGGACATTAATAAAATCTATCATCATACAATTTTCTGTGTCATGTGTTGTTAGGGACTGGGTTTCTGATGTCAAGTTTTGTTTTATTTTGCCAGTCAAACAAGGTGAAAACCAAACACAACACTACAGTAGAGCAGAACATCTTAAGAAAACTAAATTTCTGTCAGGTCCAATAAGTCAAGAACACACATGACAATAAAAAGGATTTAGGAATTTTTTTATGGAATAAATTGCAATTCAAGTTGATAATTCTGAATACAATTTTTGGCGGTATGGTTCTGTTCAGGGAGTCCTCTGACCTTTCATGAGCACCATGAAATAGCAGAAAGTCAGAGGACAGCAGCAGCATTAGGGAACGCTCACACAGTTTAGGAATGGGAGAGCAGAACTATTCCCCCATATGAACAGAGCAGCAACGAAGACAGTATAGCAAATGCCACGTTATACACGACAAGGAGGAGGTGGCGGGCTGCAGAAAAGCGTGCAGCAAGCAGTTAGGAGCGAACTGAATATGCTTAAAAAGGCGCCCTGATTTGAGCGTAATCATTAGCAGCGAGGGGAGATGAACAGATGATGCGCTGATGCAGATCAGCTTATGCAGCTCAGCTGAGCAGATCGCTGATGAGACCGTGTTGTTGGCCAATAGCGTTAGGAGCGTCTTAACTACTTGGCCTGCCAAAACTGACGCTCCAACATCCCTGGTTTTTCAGTTACAGATTAAACATTCATCAAATTAAATACGTGATGAACATGCACGTAACTAGCCTAGAAATCTAGACGTACCCTAGCGGCAGCAAAAATTATTTTGCAGCAAAGTGTGGTCTAGCAACTCTCCGTTGGCTTTTCGAGCTGGAAAAACCAAACTCTGGTCAGGCCAATCACATCGTGTATAGAGTTGGTGGGCGGGCTTAACAATGACGGCAGAGATGTGACGGTTCCGCGTGATTTCCATAGGTGATTTCCCTGCTAACGTTACTTGAAAACAAAGAAGATGCTGCTGGCGAACAGCGGTCTTTCGAATCGGATTTGGCCGCGACTCTGGAGGACTTGGAGTTAAGAGAACGTAACTTAAGTCATTCTTAAAAAAGGAAGATGTGTTCGGAGTTTTGACGATCGGATACGGCAAAAGTTTAATATATCAACTAGCTCCGCTGGTGGAAAAACGCATGGGACTCACACAGCCACAGCCGTTCGTTGCTCTGGTTGGTTGTAGCGCTGTCCTATTGCGTGCCGAGGGATATTGAAAGACAACCGTTTATCCCGCCCCTCGGATTGAGGTATGCCAATTGTTAGTTCCCAGACCTAACATCTTGATGTAGGTCTGGCTTGCCAGGCTAGCACATAACAGCTTTCTTCGGAAATAAACATACAATTACAAATATGTGCACATTTTAGCTAATAAATTAGTTTTATGATAATACTAGTGAATACAGAATATTATTTAGTGCCAAAGTATTGACGTGAAAAGTTTTTCCAATGAGGTTACAGGCCGTGCCGCTATACAAACTATAAAGACCTTTGTGTACATAGGGACATGCAGGCTCTTTCCTAAGCGCCAGTACATGACCCCTTGGGAGTGAAAATGTGTCATTTACCTGGCTCCTTTTCCAGGCCTTTAGTGTCCTGGTTCATTGGCCTTCAAGTCCACTTTTGCTGATTTCGCTTTTTTAATCATTTTGTTTGATTAACTAGAGAGTTTTGCTTGGATAGTCTGAATGCAAATGAAAAAGATGCAGTAGCACAATGAAGGGAAAGACATGATAAATAGCATAATCACATAGCAGGTAATGGCTCTAGTTTTTTTTCTGCCATAAGAAAAAAAAAAAAAAAAAAAACTCTTTTGAAAAATCTTGTTCTATTACGATACCCACTCAGACTAATGATTCAAAATACTTGATTAACCTTGAAACAAGTTTTGTATTCACATTTGCATTTTAAGTCTCTGAAATGTGATTCACACTGATGTATGAAGATTGTCTGAATGCATATTAAAATGTTCTTCGTTTTAATCCATAAAAACACTCTTCGGATTCTCTTTGGTGTGGTCTTTTGGGCAATTGTAGAAAATGTAACAGATATCGGTCAAAATCAGTTTGGATCCATATCAGTCTCTACCATCCACATGATGTCTGTCAGTCTAAATGTATTATCACTCTTTATTTAGAGATTTACCCTCAGAGCTGACCAGGACAGTCACTGCAGGCACTCTGCAATTTCTGATTGTTTATTTACTCCAAATATTGAAATAAACGATTCGCTGTCATTTTTGGATGTTGAATAATTTAGCCCACACTGGTGACAGTAAGAATAAACTTTCTGCACATACTGCTGCAGTTTCCTGACTATGTGCCTTGGGTAGAGACATTTAAAGCTCTTACTGTCGTTAGATCATTTCTGCTGAAAATGAATTCATAAAGATATATATTTACTACAACCTAAGACAACTTAATTATTGCTCTCCAACACAAAGTTTTAATTTTCCAAAATGTGTCTATTAAACAGCAAGTTTTGGGATGAGATAGAGTAATTAACATGACAAACAATGATAATGACTCTTCAGGCACCCTGTCAATGTCCCTTTCAAGTAACAAAGTGAGTTCAATTCTGATTTAAAATAATTTTACTCTAATCTCCTGACAGAAGCTAAAAGTGGTATAATTGTGTGCTGCTTAGATATTTGGTATAAACAGGGGTATGTATGATTTAAATGTTTTATATTGTTAGAGATTAGGGTGCAACGGGGCTAAAGGCACACCTTAAGAAAAAAATTGCTTTTCACTACTCTCATAGTGTATGATTGCAGAAAAAAAATGTTTGTATTGAACATTTATGGAGCAATTTTGTGTAGAAATAAATCATAAAAGTGGTTTATTTTGTTTAAAAATCTTCATTTTAAATGTATGAGATGGCAAGGTGGGCTTTTTACCACACACACGGGGTAAAAGGCTCACCAGCATGGGGCAAAAGGCACACACTGTCACAGTCTTCGTCTGCACCAGTCTGTCCTTGTCTCTTCACTACACTTCCCAGAATCCTCCTTGTCTCCACACCTGAACTCACTCCCTCACTTACCAGCCTGTTCATCGTTATCATCATCTGTGTCACCTGTCTTCACATCATTATGGTTCATTTGTCTCTGTATTTAGTTAGCCTCGGTTCATTCAGTCTTGGTCGATCGTTGTTGTTATCAATGTGAATGTTAGCACATGTTAAGTGTATGCTGTGTTTCTCGTGGATCTTCAACCCGTTTACCTGCCTGTACCATTTTTATTAAGTAAACGTTTGTATTGGACTTCTGCCTATTGATTCATCCTTCAACCAGCACCTCAACCTGACAGAACGATCGACCAAAATAAGATGAGCTGGGGACTCGCTGCACAGATCGCGGCTTTGGCTTTGAATAGCCGCGACCTGTTCAAATTAACTTGGGGTTTTATTCCTCTGGCTGCCTCCAGCCCTCTAAACGACGAGGCCATTTTGGCATGTTATCGGCTGGGGGTGGAAACCGTGGACCCGAGGGAGCTCCCAGACATCTCCGGTCTAGACTGGAGAGTGGCACTCTCCAGATGTCTGGAGAGCTTCCTCCCATGGCATGCCATGACCACCTGCCCAGACCCTTATCCGCTCGCCCAGCCAGAGACCGTCCAGCCAGAGACCGTCCAGCCAGAGACCGTCCAGAGCCCGCTGATCCTGCGCCAGAGCCCGCTGATCCTGCGCCAGAGCCCGCTGATCCTGCGCCAGAGCCCGCTGATCCTGCGCCAGAGCCCGCTTCACAGCTGGTCCTGCCCAGCTCAAAGCCCTCTTCACAGCTGGTCCTGCCCAGCTCAAAGCCCTCTTCACAGCTGGTCCTGCCCAGCTCAAAGCCCTCTTCACAGCTGGTCCTGCCCAGCTCAAAGCCCTCTTCGCCGCTGGTTCCGTCCAGTTCAGAGCTTCCTTCGCCGCTGGTCCCGTCCAGCACAGAGACTGTTCACGTCAAACCTGCCGAGCAAATGACTGTTCCCGTTCCTGAACCGGTGTCAGTTCTCCCCAAGAAAATTTGGGGGGGGGAGGGGGTGGGGTCACCGCCGTGGCCGCCCGAAGGGTCTTCACCGCCGTGGCCGCCCGAAGGGTCTTCACCGCCATGGTCGCCCGAAGGGTCCTCTCCGCCATGGCCGCCTGAAGGTCCTACTGCTCCGCCGTGGTTACGCCCACAGCCTGCTCCGCCCTGGACGCCCGAGGGTTCGTCTGCTCCGCCGTGGCCATGCCCACGTCCTGCTCCGCCCTGGCCGCCTGCTCGTCCTGCTCCGCCCAGGCCGCCTGCAAGTCCTGCTCCGCCCTGGCCGCCCTCTCGTCCTGCTCCGCCATGGCCGCCTGGACCATCCTGGAGTCCGACCTGCTGCACCCCGTCCACCTTCCTGTCACGGACTCCAGGATGCCCACCCTCCCACCCCTGTTCTACGGCGTGAGGACACGCCTACCGGGAGGGGGGTGTAATATCACAGTCTTCGTCTGCACCAGTCTGTCCTTGTCTCTTCACTACACTTCCCAGAATCCTCCTTGTCTCCACACCTGAACTCACTCCCTCACTTACCAGCCTGTTCATCGTTATCATCATCTGTGTCACCTGTCTTCACATCATTATGGTTCATTTGTCTCTGTATTTAGTTAGCCTCGGTTCATTCAGTCTTGGTCGATCGTTGTTGTTATCAATGTGAATGTTAGCACATGTCGAGTGTATGCTGTGTTTCTCGTGGATCTTCAACCCGTCTACCTGCCTGTACCATTTTGTTTCATTTTTATTAAGTAAACGTTTGTATTGGACTTCTGCCTATTGATTCATCCTTCAACCAGCACCTCAACCTGACACACACACAGTATTTATACAAATACTTTAGCTAAAATAATATCTTTTTAATAATGTCTAAGTTGTTCAAAACAATCACTTTAGCAACGTTTGCACTATTTTCTGTATATTTTGATAAATAAAAGAATTCACTTTTGTTCAATAAATATACTGTCATTAAAATATATTTTAAAAATACATACAATTATTTTAAAAAGTAAAGATTCTAAAAGCATTGAATGAGATCCCATATTAATTTAAGGTATGGTCCAGATATGGTCCTGCTATCCAGGAGCATGAAATCCATCATAGTTGCTGAGCTCACGGTGCCCTGGGAAGAAAGGCTATCCACGTCACACCAACTAAAAAAAGCCAAGTACCAAGATCTGGTCGACGAAGCCATTTTAAAGGGGTGGCATGCTACGAGCTACCCCCATTGAAGTCGGGTGCCGCGGGTTCCCAGCAAAATCGGTGCGCTACTTCCTCCAGAGGATGGGCCTGGAGCCTAAACAGCTGAAGAAAGCCACCAGGGACATAGCTGCAGCAGCCGAGTCTAGCTCAAGATGGCTATGGCTGAAGAGAGCCCACAGTTGGAACCCTTCTGCAGGTGAAGGCTAGTCAGTCTTCATGGCCCCACTCAGGTGAGGTGTTCAGGTTAAGGGGCGAAACACCTGAGACCCTGAGATCCCTGCTGATGATGCGGAAGAGTTCCAACAATGTGGATGCTCCAGGGAATACCATCTCGGAAGAAGGTCTGCATCATAGTTAGTAGTTCCTACAGTGGCAGCTTGTGGCAAAGCATCTAGATATTTACTTCACCTCATTGTCGAGACCATGGGGAGAGGCCCATTGGCGGTGGGGGAAGACCCACGGACATCCGGGAAAGAACAGATGACAGCTCGGAAAGATGGCACGCAATAGTGTCAGGGCTAGCACCACCAATCACTGCACAAAAAGCTACGAGTTTTGAACAAAGAGAATACCCCGAGGCGGACAGAGGAGGGGGGAGGATAATCTGCCATCGGACTAATTAATGGTTAAAGACCCGGACAATGGAAAAAGGACTACGAGATTGGATGCGGAAAGACAGGTTGAAGCCAAAAGAAGATGCAACATCTGTGGAGGGCTTTTCAAGAGCGAGCGTGGTGTTAAAATCCACCAAGGCGAGTCCAAGTGCAAAGAGCAGAGTCAGCAACGCAGAGCACCTAAGCTTACGCAGAGTAACCTCTCTAAGTTTGTTAAGGGTGTTCATCAGTCAGTGGGGAAGGACCAGGGCCAGGAGGCAAACCACAGTGCCCCAGACCTCCCTGCTCAACCTACTCAGAGCACAGAAAGAGTCGGTGAACCCGAAAGTCCAAAAGACTTTGAGAGGAAACCACGCTTGAACTTACCACCAGCAGCAGACTGCCGATGGGCCCAACTGGATGCCGGTCTGAATATCACCCTGGAAAACACTCTAAAAGGAGATGCAGTCAAGAAGATCAAGATCATGGTTGACATTGTGTACCAGGTGTGCCATGACACTTTTGGCGCAAAAGAAGGCAAGACTCCAAGGCCACCAGCAGGGCCTAGCAGGAGACAGCGGCAGATCAAAGAACTACGAGAAGAATTAAGGACACTAAAAGAAGTTGGCGGGAAACAAGTGATGAGGAAAGAGTGGCCCTGGATGAGATCAGCAGAGAGATGCGGAAAAGGTTAATCCAGCTTCGGAGTGCTGAGACCATACGGGAGAAGCAGAGGGAGAAGCGCCGAAAGAGGAAAGCCTTTTTCAACAACCCTTTCCAATTCACAGCGGACCTACTAGGAAAGCCGAAGGGCGGGACCCTGTCATGTGCAAAGGAGGAAATAGAAGACAGTGTGGGGGCTGCACATGGAGACTCCTCCAGAAGTATTCCTCTGGGTGAATGCCCTTTCCAACTGCCTATTCTTACACCACACACCCCTTTTAACATGGCAGACTTTACCATGGATGAAGTGAGAGCAGTGGTGACAAAAGCACGGGCGGGATCAGCCCCAGGACCATCAGGAACCACCTACAAAATCTACAAATGCTGCCCACAGCTGCTGAAAAGGCTCTCAAAGCTCCTACGGACACTGTGGAAGAAGAAGCTGGAACCCGGGCTCTGGACTCTCGCTGAAGGCTGCTTTGTGCCAAAAGAGCTAAATTCCACAAGACTCGAAGAGTTCCGCGAGATTTCCTTCCTGGACGTAGAGGGGAAAATATTCTGGTCCATCATCGCCAAAAGGCTAACAACATACCTGCTCGCCAATGAATTAATTGACCCCAGCATCCAAAAAGGAGGAGTACCAGGATATTCAGGCTGCCTGGAGCACACGGCAGTGATTAGCCAGCTGATCAACGAAGCCAGGAGTAACAACAACACCCTCTCCGTTGTGTGGCTGGATCTCGCCAAAGCCTAACCAAGCGTCCCACACCAGCTGATCCGAAAGGCAATGGATCACTACCGAGTTCCTTCAGAGGTAGTTGAGCTTGTAATGGCACACATGGATGCACTGCAGGTGAGGTTCACCGTAGGAAGCGTCACCACCAAATGGCAAAGGCTCGAGAAGGGCATCATGGCAGGATGCATGATTTCCGTGGCCCTGTTTATAGCGGCTATTAATCTGTTGTTAAAGGCAGGAGGAATGCAGTGCAGAGGCCCGCAACCAGTCGACGGCACGAGACACCCCGCTTGTCGAGCTTTCATGGATGATATGACGGTGACGACTCCATCTATTCAGGGGACAAAATGGATCCTGAGTGCACTGGGAAAGATGGCAACATGGTCACGCCTGCAGTTCAAACCAGAAAAGTCAAGGAGCCCCAGTATCTTGAAGGGGAAGCTAACAGGAAACATTTTCAACATTCAAGGCTCGGAGATCCCAACAACCCAAGATCAAAGGATCCGATGCCTTGGAAAGCAGTATGACAGCTCCCTAAAGGACAGTGGCAATCTCACTAATACCAAGGCCCAGCTGAACATCTGGCTCAAGGCAGTCGAGCACAGCCAACTGCTCGAGAGGTTTAAAGTCTGGTGCTTCCAGTATGGCATCATACCCTGGCTAAAATGGCCCTTCCTACTCTACGACTTTCCCATGTCCCAGGTGGAAGGAATGGAAAGACTGTGCAGCAAGTACTTGCGGAAATGGTTGGGAGTGCCCCCATCATTTAGCGCAGTCAACCTGTACAGCAAGACCTGTAAGCTTCCCTTGCCAGTCTCATCTGTGGTCGAGGAGTTTAAAGCCACCAAAGCAAGGGCAGTCAGTACACTGCTCTCGTCTAAAGATGGGAAAGTAAGACACGCAAGTAAGACCATCAAATGCGGCAGAAAGTGGAAGCCTCTTATCACTTCCTGCTCTGCTACTGTTCGGACGCTCTTGCTTACCGCTCCGCGCTTTGCTCTATCGCTTTTATATTTTTATATTTTATCTCCTTTTATCACCTAATTTTAACTTCAGCTAATCAGCACAGTGCTCAAACACTTGGATTACTACAAAAAAAGCAGAATACTTTTATTCAACCAGCCTCCCACTGCTTACATTCCGGGGAAGAAAACACAACTGCCTACATTCTAAAGGATAAGAGAAAATGCCTCTTCTGGAATCTACTTGCTGCACTAACTGCCACAGACTTTTACAAAGGATTGTAGCTCTTGAAACAAAGTTACTTGTGGGACCACCAAACCAGTCGGAACACACAACAGAGCTTCGTCATGGACGCCCTCAGCCTACAGCCGGTGAGTCCCATGAATCTAGTCCTCCTCGACAGGCCATACTGAGTGTAGAGAAACAAGCCGATCGACCTACAAATCGGTGGCACAAACAGGGAGCGAGACCCAAAGGCACTCGAGACATCAGATTGTCACGAGCATCATATATTGCCGCAGTAGCCTCCTCTACCCCAGATACGGCTCTGACAAGGATTGCAAATACTGGTCTCCTACCACCGCCTATACATCTTGAGAACAGATTTGAAGTACTAGTGAATGTAAATGAGGAATCCCCAAACGTGATGAATGTGATCGAACAAAGACTGAATCAGCCAGTAGCTAACACTGATGCTAACTGGCGCTCAAGGTCGAGCAGACAGCGGCACTCAGCTCAGAGCGCAGCCGAGCACAGGACTCTGATAGTGGGTGACTCCATAATCAGAAACATTGCAACTCCATGCAAATCGACTCATCATTCATGTGGGGAAAAATTATATTCATAAAGAGCAGTCAGAACTCCTTAAGAAGGATTTCAATGAACTTTTTGAAACACTTAAAAGACTGAAAGTACAAACATTCATCAGTGGACCACTCCCAGCAAGAGGAACAAACAGATTTTCACGGTTGCTTGGGCTTAATACATGGCTCCAAAAAACCTGCAATATAAAAGGAGTAAACTTCATTGACAACTTCAATCTTTTCTGGAGTCAGAGGCAACTGTTTCAACAGGATGGCCACCACCCAAACAAACTTGGTTCAAGAGTGCTAAAGGACAATATCTACTTCCTCAATCATCCTTCTGCAGTGTGTGCCAATACACTCAACCTGAATGGCACACACACACCTGGACACAGTATGAATGACCACAGGACTTCACTTCAGCACCTGGATGGACATGCGGTTGACACGTCACACAAGGACAATGATAACACCACTCAGCCAAAACAGCCTCTGCTCACGGACACAATCTCAGCAGAGCCCTGCCCACAGAGCTCACCACAGACAGACTGTGACATACTAGAACTGCTCCAACATTCAGCACCCAAGGACGACTTGCTGGAAAACCAGGACAGCATTTTACAGCCTCCAATAACAGCAGAGAAACAGCCCCCTCCAGCCTCTACCCTCTCACCAGACACGTTATCCCTATCTCCAGCTTCTCCACAGCATCTTCTGTGTTTCGCAGAGAAAATGGAAAAACTGGTGTTTGCTGGAACCAAACTATCTGCAAGCCCCCAGACATCAACCAAAAAAAGTCAGGCCCCAAAACCACGAAAGCCTGCGGGCCCAGCTCGCTCTCCGCTTGTGAGAGCTCTTCGGCCTCTGCAAAAACGCCAGGGCCCACCCCCTCCTCCATCGGCTCGAGGTGAACCAAAAACAACTGATACCAGCTCTCAGTGATATGTGTCGGGTCCCCGCTATGATAACAGTAACTTTCTCAAATGTTTACAAAACAAGCGGGAACCCAGTGTGCCTGTATCTTTCTCTATTGCTGTTCGATTACATGATAGAAAGTCTAAGGCCTTCAAAAGCCGTACAGCAAACCCATCTAATCTGGTGCCTATTACACGCCAAACAAAAGACAAAAGTAACAAAAAGTAAGACTGTTAAGTTAGCACTTTTAAACATCCGCTCACTTAAAAATAAATCACTTCTAGTCAATGACTTAATAACCACATACAACCTGGATTTTATGCTTCTAAATGAAACTTGGCTAGAAGACAGCTGCAGTGGAACAGTCCTCAATGAAACATCCCCTCCTAACTTTACTTTTATGAGTGTTTGCAGAGCTGTTAGGAGAGGAGGGGGAGTAGCTGCTCTTTTTAAAGATGTCTATCAATGTAAGCAAACATCATTTGGTAACTAACCCTCTTTTGAATATCTGGGTATTGTGTTAAAAGGTGCCCCACGTATTTTACTTATCATTATTTACAGGCCTCCAAAATACTCTCCAGCCTTTGCTGAGGACTTTACAGAACTGTTATCAACAATTTCCTCAGTTTGACTGTTTTGCTATTACTGGAGATTTTAACATTCACATAGATAATGCAGAAAACAATATGGCAAAAGAAATCAAAACTGTTTTAAAAACTTTTGATCTGACTCAGCATGTACATGGACCCACACACAATCGTGGACACACTCTAGATTTACTTATCAGTAAGGGTTTAAACATCTCATCGATTGTTATTAAGGATGTAGCACTGTCTGATCATTTTTGTATTTTCTTTGATATATTGATCTCTCCTGCCATTGAAGCTAGATCTGTGTCTGTCAAGAAGAGATGCTTAAATGAGAACACTAGTGTGCTATTTATGAAGGCTATATCTTTAAAACCAAGCATATCTGCTGACTCTGTTGATTTTCTCCTTGATTCTTTTAACTCAAAGGTTAAAGGTGTAATAAGATTATATTGCTCCTGTGAAAGTCAGGAAGAGTGGTAGACAAAAAGCACCTTGGAGAAACACAACAGCTGTGCAAAATATGAAAAGAACATGCAGAAAAACAGAGCGCATGTGGCGGAAGACAAAACTTGTAGTCCATTATAACATCTTCAAAGACAGCATCCATGCTTTCAATATGGAACTAGGCAAAGCTAGACAGACTTTCTTCTCAAAAATTATAAACAGCAACTTAAACAACACACGCACTCTTTTTGCTACTGTAGAGAGACTGACAAACCCCCCAAGCCAGATTCCCAGTGAAATGTTCTCAGACGGCAAGTGCAGTGAGTTTGCTTCTTTCTTCTCTGAGAAAATTAATAATATCAGAAAGGTGATCAGCGCATCATTGAGCCGCACTGGGGTCAGACAGATCAGACCACAACCTGAGAATGTAGTTACTATGTCTGATTTCAAAGAAATTGATGGCAAAATTTTGGAAGAAACCATACAGCACCTTAAAACATCAACCTGCGCCCTTGACGCACTTCCCACATCTTTCTTCAAAAGTGTGTTAAACAGTTTAGAAGCAGATCTCCTAAAAGTGGTTAATGCCTCACTTCTTTCAGGTAGTTTTCCAAAATCCCTGAAAACTGCAGTTGTCAAGCCCCTCCTGAAAAAGAGCAATCTGGATAAGACTATATTAAGCAACTATAGACCGATCTCAAATCTTCCTTTCATAGGCAAGATCATTGAAAAAGTTGTCTTCAATCAGCTGAACAAATTCTTAAGCTTGAATGGATACTTTGACAATTTTCAATCTGGATTCCGATCGCATCACAGCACAGAGACAGCGCTCATAAAGATAATAAACGATATTCGCTTAAATACGGATTCAGGCAAATTATCAGTGCTGGTACTACTCGATCTCAGTGCTGCATTTGACACTGTCGATCACGACATACTTCTTGACAGGCTGGAAAACTGGGTGGGGCTTTCTGGGATAGTCCTAAAATGGTTCAGATCATACTTAGAAGGCAGAGGTTATTATGTGAGTATAGGAGACCATAAGTCTGAGTGGACATCCATGACATGCGGAGTCCCTCAAGGCTCAATTCTTGCACCACTCCTATTCAACCTGTATATGCTCCCAATGAGCCAAATAATGAGAAAGAACCGAATCTCTTACCACAGCTATGCAGATGACACACAGCTCTACTTAGCCCTATCGCCTAACGACTACAGCCCCATTGACTCCCTGTGTTGGATGTGCCAAAACTTTCTTCAGTTAAACAAAGACAAAACTGAAGTCATTGCGTTTGGAAACAAAGAGGAAGTTCTCAAGGTGAATGCATACCTTGACGGTAGGGGTCTAACAACTAAAAATCAAGTCAGGAATCTTGGTGTGTCTCTAGAGTCAGACCTTAGTTTCAGTAGTCATGTCAAAGCAATAACTAAATCAGCATACTATCACCTGAAAAATATTGCAAGAATTAGATGCTTTGTTTCAAGTCAAGACTTAGAGAAACTTGTGCATGCTTTTATCACCAGCAGGGTGGATTATTGTAATGGACTCCTCACTGGCCTTCCTAAAAAGACCATAAGACAGTTGCAGCTCATAAAGAACGCTGCTGCCAGGATTCTGAGCAGAACCAGAAAATATGAACATATCACACCAGTCCTCAGGTCTTTACACTGGCTCCCAGTTACATTTAGGATTGATTTTAAAGTATTATTACTGGTGTATAAATCATTTAATGGGCTAGGACCTCAATATATTGCAGATATGCTCACTGAATATAAACATAACAGATCACTCAGATCATTAAGATCACATCAGCTAGAAACACCAAGGGTTCACTCTAAGCATGGAGAGTCTGCTTTTAGCTATTATGCCAGCCGCAGCTGGAACCAGCTTCCAGAGGAGATCAGATGTGCTCCTACAGTAGTCACATTCAAATCCAGACTCAAAACACATCTGTTTAGCTATGCATTTACTGAATGAGCACTGTGCCACTGCTCGTCCGACTGTTTTTACTGTACTTTATTTTATTTGTTATTCTAAACTGTTTTAATTATTCTTATTTGTTTTGATTATTTAATTTCTTTATTCTAACCTGTTTTAATTATTGTTATTTCTTTAGATTTTTTTTTAATTTCTTCTATGTAAAGCACTTTGAATTTGTCACGGAATGGGTAAGACAACAAGGTGTGAGGACTCAAGTGCAGGAGAACATAAAGTTTAATTATAAAATAAACAAACACAAACCAAAACCCACAAGGGGGAAAAACACAATGAATAACAATAAAACAACAACAACCTGAACAGAGGATCACAGGGAACGGGAGACATTAGACAACGATCCGACAAGGACTGCAAACAAGAGGAGACTTAAGAAGGGAACAAATCAAGAGGGAACAGGTGGGAGAACTCAAACAATAATCAGGTAACGAGGGGGAGGGATCAGACAATGACAAGAGCACATGGCTCAACATAACAAAACACCCATGTGCATCACAAGACAGGACAGACATGTGACATAACCCCTCCCTACGGAGCGGCTACCAGACGCTCCATCAGACCAGGGCGGGACAGGAGGGACAGGCCAGGGGGGGGACGGGAGGGACAGGCCAGGGGGGGGGACGGGAGGGACAGACCAGGGCGGGACGGGAGGGACAGACCAGGGCGAAACACAGAGTCTATCGGGCGGCCAGGGCGAAACACAGAGTCCATCGGGCGGCCAGGGCGAAACACAGAGTCCATCGGGCGGCCAGGGCGGTGAAGACCCCTCGGGCGGCCAGGGCGGAGCAGACCCCTTGGGCGGCCAGGGCGGAGCAGACCCCTCGGGCGGCCAAGGCGGTGATGCCCTCTCAGGACCAGACACCGGCTCGGGACCAGACACCGGCTCGGGAACAGACACCGGCTCGGGAACAGACATAAGAACTGTAATATCCATAAGAACAAACACAAACACAGGAACAAACACTGGCTCTGGCACTGGAACAGGCATGGGCTCTGCCTCCGGCTCTGGAACAGGCATTGGCTCTGCCTCCGGCTCTGGAACAGGCATTGGCTCTGCCTCCGGCTCTGGAACAGACACTGGCTCTGCCTCCGGCTCTGGAACAGGCACTGGCTCTGCCTCCGGCTCTGGAACAGGCACTGGCTCTGGAACAGGCACTGGCTCTGGAACAGGCACTGGCTCTGTCTCCGGCTCTGGAACAGGCACTGGCTCTGCCTCCGGCTCTGGAGCAGCAGCCACCGGCTCAGGAACTGCAAACACCGGCTCAGGAACAGTCACTAGAACAGAAATGGTCACAAGGACAGACACAAACACAGAAACAAACACTGGGTCTGGAACAGACATTGCCTCCGGCTCTGGAACAGGCACTGGCTCTGCCTCCAGCTCTGGAACAGGCACTGGCTCTGGCTCTGCCTCCGGCTCTGGAACAGGCACTGGCTCTGGCTCCGGCTCTGGAACAGGCACTGGCTCTGCCTCCGGCTCTGGAACAGGCACTGGCTCTGCCTCCGGCTCTGGAACAGGCACTGGCTCTGCCTCCGGCTCTGGAACAGGCACTGGCTCTGCCTCCGGCTCTGGAACAGGCACTGGCTCTGCCTCCGGCTCTGGAACAGGCACTGACTCTGCCTCCGGCTCTGGAACAGGCACTGGCTCTGCCTCTGGCTCATGAACAGCAGACACTGGCTCCGGCTCAGGAACAGCAGACACTGGCTCCGGCTCAGGAACAGCAGACACTGGCTCTGCCTTCGGCCCCGGAGCATCCACCGGCATGTCCAGGATCCGAGCCAGACGCTCCAGATAGTCCAGCATAGCCTTGGCGGCCACACAAATGGGCATCTCCTGATCTGTCTCAGACTGGGCAGACGGGACCTGCACAGTTTCTGACTGGGCAGACGTGACGTGAACAGTCTCTGGCTGGGCAGACGAAACGTGAACAGTCTCTGGCTGGGCAGACGTGACGTGAACAGTCTCTGGCTGGGCAGACGGAACGTGAACAGTCTGGAACGTGAACAGTCTCTGGCTGGGCAGACGGAACGTGAACAGTCTCTGGCTGGGCAGACGAAACGTGAACAGTCTCTGACTGGGCAGACATGACGTGAACAGTCTCTGGCTGGGCAGACGTGACGTGAACAGTCTCTGGCTGGGCAGACGTGACGTGAACAGTCTCTGGCTGGGCAGACGTGACGTGAACAGTCTCTGGCTGGGCAGACGTGACGTGAACAGTCTCTGGCTGGGCAGACGTGACGTGAACAGTCTCTGGCTGGGCAGACGTGACGTGAACAGTCTCTGGCTGGGCAGACGTGACGTGAACAGTCTCTGGCTGGGCAGACGTGACGTGAACCGTCTCTGGCTGGGCAGACGTGACGTGAACCGTCTCTGGCTGGGCAGACGTGACGTGAACAGTCTCTGGCTGGGCAGACGTGACGTGAACAGTCTCTGGCTGGGCAGACGAAACATGAACCGTCTCTGGCTTGGCCCCTCTTCTCCGCTGAGTCCTCATGTTGGTCGGATCGTTATGTCACGGAATGGGTAAGACAACAAGGTGTGAGGACTCAAGTGCAGGAGAACATAAAGTTTAATTATAAAATAAACAAACACAAACCAAAACCCACAAGGGGGAAAAACACAATGAATAACAATAAAACAACAACAACAACCTGAACAGAGGATCACGGGGAACGGGAGACATTAGACAACGATCCGACAAGGACTGCAAACAAGAGGAGACTTAAGAAGGGAACAAATCAAGAGGGAACAGGTGGGAGAACTCAAACAATAATCAGGTAACGAGGGGGAGGGATCAGACAATGACAAGAGCACATGGCTCAACATAACAAAACACCCATGTGCATCACAAGACAGGACAGACATGTGACAGAATTACCATTGTGTATGAAATGTGCTATATAAATAAACTTGCCTTGCCTCAGCAAGCCGTAATGGAAGCAGAATCCTACTGGAAACACCAGGAAATTGTAGGCGTGGTATGCCAGGGACGCCTGGGCCTTGGACACTATAGTGAGAAGAGGGAGAGCAGGGCTGATACCAGAGCTAAAAGAGGCCTCGTGGTGCAAAGAGTCCGTGAGGCAGCAGAGGAGGAGCGTCAGGTGAAGGCGATTGGACTTGCTTCTCAGGGTCGATGGACGCAGTGGGACCAGGCACAGGAGCGACCATTGTCTTGGAAGGAACTGTGGCAAACCGACCAGGGGAAGTTAAGCTTTCTCTTGCGCTCAGTGACTGACCTGCTGCCAACACCAAGAAATATAAAGATATGGGGCGGAGAGGAAGACCCATCTTGCAACCAATGTGGAGCAGCCTCCTGTACGCTGAACCACATTCTGGCTGGTTGTCCAAGGGCATTGGCAGAAGGCCGGTACAGATGGAGGCACGACAAGGTCCTCACGGAAATTGCCAAATGGGTGGAACAGCAGCGAGTTAAAGCCAACAACAAGCAGGCCTACCCGCCCCAAGCCACAACCTTTGTGAGGGAAGGAGACAAGGCTCATAAGACCGGCATGGTGGCCAAGAACCCACCCTCTACCTTGCAACGAGCCTCCGACTGGGAGTTGAGAGTGGACCTGAAGAAGAAGCTTGTCTTCCCACAGGACGTGGCAGCGACATCCCTCCGACCAGATATGGTCCTGCTATCCAGGAGCACGAAATCCATCATAGTTGCTGAGCTCACGGTGCCCTGGGAAGAAAGGCTATCCACGTCACACCAACTAAAAAAAGCCAAGTACCAAGATCTGGTCGACAAAGCCATTTTAAAGGAGTGGCATGCTACCAGCTACCCCATTGAAGTCGGGGGCCGCGGGTTCTCAGCAAAATCGGTGCGCAACTTCCTCCAGAGGATGGGCCTGGAGCCTAAACAGCTGAAGAAAGCCACCAGGGACATAGCTGCAGCAGCCGAGTCTAGCTCAAGATGGCTATGGCTGAAGAGAGCCCACAGTTGGAACCCTTCTGCAGGTGAAGGCTAGTCAGTCTTCATGGCCCCACTCAGGTGAGGTGTTCAGGTTAAGGGGCGAAACACCTGAGACCCTTAGATCCCTGCTGATGATGCGGAAGAGTTCCAACAATATGGATGCTCCAGGGAACACCATCTCGGAAGAAGGTCTGCATCATAGTTAGTAGTTCCCACAGTGGCGCTTGTGGCAAAGCATCTAGATGTTTACTTCACCTTACCATCTGAATCTAATGTCATGCTAGAACCTTGCGCTCTGCAAGTGAACGCTGTCTTGTGGTGCCATCTGTGGGCACAAAATCTCTTTCTCTAACCTTTTTCTGGTCTGTTCCGTGCTGGTGGAATGACCTGCCCAACTCAACCAGAGCTGCTGAGTCCGTGGCCATTTTCAAGAAACAGCTGAAAACACATCTTTTTCGGCAACACTTGATCCATTAATACTAACACTTTATCTTCTATTCTATATATTTTATCTTTATATATATATATATATATATATAAACTGTAAACTGGATTAAACTGGGAAGGCTCATAACACTTGCATATTGTTGTCCTATTGTTAGTTTAACTGCTTCTATTGTTCTCATTTGTAAGTCTCGTCTGCTAAATGAATAAATGTAAATGTAATGTCAACAAATGGAAAAGTCAGACAGATATTTCTTATAGTGTTAATTATTGTGCCTTTTGCCCTGACAGCAGGGGTGCCTTTTAGCCCAAGTACCACACTGTTGCTGTGATTAGCTTGACCAAAACTGAAAATCATTAACAAGACCTTTGTCTAAAAAATATATTCAATAATTTTAGCCATTCTCATTTGCTAATTAAATCTACAGTATTTACAGTTTTTTTTTACAATCGCTATGACAATTTTTTCAATACTTTTAACAAATTTCCTAAACTCTTAACGCACCAACACACCTACAACACACAATTGGCAAAACAGTTAATTTCATGCTCAAAATCAAACATTGTAAACTAAACTCCAACACTAATTTTCAAAATACAATAATACACTAGCAACAATACACTTTGTCTACCAAAACACTACAAACATGTCTCAAAATCAAATAATTTTTCAAAACGTTCTCGTCCAACAGGAAGATTTAGTCAATCATAGCACAATGTCATAAAAAGACTAACATAACATAACATTACAGAAACTGCATTATTTTATATGTGTCAGGTATGCCATTATACAACAGACAGTATATTGTATTGATCATATATTGTGTTTTGCACTGCAGTTTCTTTTGAAGCCTCTCTACATTTTTGTTTTGTTGGGTTTAGGTCTTTTGCTGCAGAAATTCAATAAAAAAAAGACCCATCTCAGAGTGCTTTATAGAATGTACGGTTAATGAAAAAATGAAGACAGAGACAGAATTGCTGCAATAAAGACTTTATTTGCAAAATGACATTACTGCAAGATAACAAAAATATGCAATATAGCTGCCATTTATGATGTGAAAATACAAAATATACGAACAGAAAAAGCACCAGAAAAAAAGAAAAAGAAAAAAAGAGGCATCTTCTAATCTGCCCGGTCTTCTGCTGTTCTCATCCACATCACACCTGATATCTTCTATGGCAAGGCATCGTGGGAAGAATCTTTTGGCATGCCTTATCCACCCCTGGCAGTGTTCAACTGTGATGTCTTGGCATGCAGCATCCATTGCATCCAGGAGGGACATTTGGTCCTGTGGATGATGGTCAAAAACCTTCCATCTCCAGGATGAGAAAAACTTCTCAATCGGGTTGAGGAAAGGGGAGTAAGGAGCAAGGAAAAGGGACATCATCCTAGGATGGGCGTCAAACCATGTTGTGACTGCACGGGAATGGTAGAATGCCACATTGTCCCATGTGATCACGTATTTGGCAAGTGGTCTCTCACCTGTCCCCTTTTTACCTCTGGCACAAGTCTTTCGTGCAGGTCTTCTAAAAACAGGAGAATGGGGTTGGTGTTGTAGGGGCCAATCTCACATTTATGCAGGACTGCACCATCGTTGGAGATTGGGGCGCACATTGTGATGTTGGCTCATCTCTGGCCTGGCACAGTAACTGTGGCCCTTTTGCCAATTATGTTTCTTCCGCGCCGACGCCTTTTCGCTAAGTTAACCCCCTGGGGTCGGCTATCGCGCCGGCGCGATAGGCAGACTTTTTTTCTTATCAGTGCAAAAGAGACTCAAAATACTCTGTTGATTTTAATCTTACATGTAAGTGTTATACATCAGTCGATCCTGTTTAGTGTATATTATTTTTCTGTATACTCACAATAAAAACAAAGTGTTGTGCTTTTTGTCAAATGAAGAAAAATAAACATGATGCGAGTTTTGCCTTCTCTCTGTCAGTGCAGTCCATTCTGAAACGCGTCCGAAAAATTAACTCTAACTCTGCAAATACTTGTCACACAGGCACGAGAGATTTTTCTTTATGAAGCTTGAATTCTCTTCTTTTCAATGAAGTAATTTATATAAAAAACAAATATTCTCAGTTTATGTAATCTGTATGAAAAGAGAGTGCTGTCAGAATTTTTTTCCCCAGCTCATTACACTTCATTACGCGTTAATCTGACACGCCCACGGAGAACGCGCGCTATTCAAACGCAAATGTAGAGGAAAGCCATGACAACGCCCACATCAGCCGTTCCACCGCGGCGGTAAAATGTGGGGTGTATTTGCTACCTTTTACCGCTAAGAGGCGCTACAATCATAGACTCTGAAAAGTGTTCGTTTATTCTCTCTAATGCGTAATCTGCTGCTCATTCAGAGCGATTGAAAGCTGGTAGCAGATGAATTCAACAAGTGAAACGTAGTTAAAATAATTCATTACCACAATACTGAAATTAGGCTGAAATACTGAAATGAAATTGAATAAATAATGAAAACATAAAACATTGCAATAAAAACATTTAGGCTACATCAATGAAGCTTTACAAAAGCATAAGACTTTAACTCTAACAGCGTACAAACGGTGGCTCAGTGATCAACGCATCAACACGAGCTTCAGGGAGCTTCAATCGACCCGAGATCGAATCTCAATGTGGCATACATGTTGTTAACCGATGTTGGCCAACAGCGTTTATATTTTACCTTCTTGATGCTTAAATAGCTAACTGTTTATAACTGTTTACTTATTTAAAGTCAAGAGTTTTGTTTAATTATCATTACAACATAAATTTGCTACATTCCAGTAGAACCGCAGCCGCTGCACAAAGGACACAAACTGATGAAGGAAGATTGTCAGCCGATTGCATCAGAAAATGAAAATGAAGAAGCTCGTCTTTAGTCTGCTAAATTATTGTGTAATGTAAAAGAACACTAAAATTACTTAAGTTTGAAACCAAGTTCGAACATTTCAAGGTTTAAATAAAGTGTTTTTTTTTATTTAAAACAGGGTTGCATCGGGTTTAGAGTTTATTTCTTTTGCGATGCAAAATAAGAAACACTAGGCTAATATTATTCTTGCGACATTTTAAATTTGTATTGCCAAATAAATGACATTAAACAATTAAAACAGTAGGCCTACAAAACGAAAATTGTCCAAAGCAACATAATTAAATTAAAACATGCGTTTTTCTTTGCCTCTCTCGCGCTGAATCTCTTTTTAACAAGTTTATTTAGTCTCCCTCGCTCTCCATATGAAAGAGGAACATTAACACCTAGGCCTATTGTCCTGCGCGCACAGCACTGAACTGTCCCCCAACCCCCCACAGGCTATCGGAGTCTGAGGCTGATTTAACACAAAGAGAAGTCGTAATTCACACTTAAATCGCTATTCTAGACAGTGTTGATAATGAAGGAATTAAATGATTTAAGTTACATGTAGCCTAGTGAAATTTCTGTCATAAAAGTTTATTACTAAATATTTCATTATTTCAATAATTGATGAAATAAAACTGGTTTGGGCCAGCTTTTTCCAAGCAAAACTAAATATAATCTGAAAAAACGCATGTTCATTTGTTGTCATGAACAAAATGTTCAACTTAATATTAAATTCTACAGGGATCTTTGGATCCTTTCAACCAGGCATGCAATTTGTGAATTAAGTTTTTATTATTTTTTTTATTATTCAAATAAATATCGAACCACGGTGCTTCGTGGTAATGCTGCTAAATTAAATAACATGTAGGCCTATAGAATAATTATGAACTTAAATGAAACAATATCGCAACATTTCGACAAATACATTATTTGATCTGTTTTTACATTTTAATTCAGGGCGATTTAGCCTGCTACATTTCATTAGAGCGAGATTTTCACCCTTGTCATTTTCTCATTGGGAAGCGCTTACATAGGCTACATGTTTGAGTAGATCCTCTGTACCTCTCGTTTTCATATGGATTACATAATCAGATAACATTTATTAGCCTGAATATTTAGACATTTAAAGGCATTAGACAGAGCCGATTTCTTATAGTGACTGAGCTGAAGTGGCTTTCGGTTCATTTTTGTGACGCGCAGTTCCCGGAGACAGAGACGACAGATAAACTTTTGTCGTTAGCAAAAGTTCGAATAAAACCCGATTTTAGAAAAATGCATAGGGCCACTCGGCGTGGTCTGCCAAAACACTTAATTATAAACTTCAATATTTCATTCAAAATAATCTCAAAACGCTTTGTGAAATTTTGAAAAGCCAAATAATTCAAATAATTCAGCAGAAGCAGGGATGTTTAGACCAGAAGGAAATCCCCGTCCCCCTGGCAAATCACACTTTACTTAAAACCATGTTTTTAAAAACTCTAGGTTGTAGGGAATCAAAAAAATAATAATAATAGGCCTAATAAAATATATATATATATATATTGGCTATATATATAAAATTACTTTTTTTACAGAACTGCTTTTGAAATTACGATTGGCCTCATACGATTGGTACAGATGCAAAGTCGTTCTGTTGGATACTATTGTTCCTTAGTGTAAAATGGAAATGCATGGTAATTTTATTTTATAAATATAAGCAAAAAACTGTATGGTGTACCAGAGTTTTAGAGCTACACAAATCTCTCTGCATTAATAAATATAAAATTTACAATAGACCATGTTTGTTCGGGATTTGAACCCGTGTCATCTTGATGATCGAACCGTAAGTTCTACCACTCGGCTATGAATTTTCTCACTGAGAAATGCCCAAACGTTTGTTTGTCATGAGCGAGAAAACGTTTTGTCGTTAGCCTGTGAGTGTAGGCCTACTTTAGCCTACATGAATAAAAGTAGACCTTTTACAGTTTTAAAAGATGATATCTTATCTGTATGACCAACAATTACGCAGTAAGTTCTTTTAGCTGTTATGAGAAAAATAAATTCAAATGAACGCGCCGCCGCGTTTGTCAAACTCTAATTCAACATGCCAGAATAAAGCCAGATTTTAGAATAATGCATAGCCACTCGGCGTGGTGTGCCAAAATACCCTAATTATAAACTTCAATATTTCATTCAAAACCATCTCAAAACGCTTTGTGACATTTTAAAAAGCCGTGAATGTATTAAGGCCACTGGAACCCGGATCGTAACTGCAACGCGCTGCATGTCTCAATACAGGAGCAGAAGCGCTGGTTCAGATTGTATTGTTTGTTGTTTAAACGTGCATGTTGCATATTTAAAAATATTTGTTTAAAAATAAATGTTTGTTGTAGGCTTATTTGCAAATTACCATAACTTGTAGAATTTCATCCTTACTGTTAATTGACATTAGCCCCACTTACGTTTTGATAAATGTCCCTTTGCGCCACCTGGCGGTCATTTCGCGAACGACTTTGAAATGCGACTGGTTTATTTTTATTGTATTGGTCTACTTTAAAAAATAATACTTTATAAGACATTTATGGAAAAAGACTATTTTCTTTTCAAGATTCTGTAGAATGGCCCATATAGCATTTGACTAGAATTTGTTTCCAGGTATGACTAAAAATGTGCTTTTGGCTTTCATTTATATTTTGATTGTTTGTATATATATATATATATATATATATATATATATATATATATATATATGTGTGTGTGTGTGTGTGTGTATATATATATATATATATATATATATATTTAGGCTATATATATACAAGAAAGAATGCAATGACAATATATATATATATATATATATATATTGTCCTTGCATTATTTCTTGTGTGACACCCCTGAATGAAAGGCTCATTATTATGTAGGGTCACTGTCTGAGAACCACTTAATATTCATGATAGGGGTTGGGCCGTTCCGCCCATCTGCATATTGCCTTGGCAAACAAAAAAATGTTTTTCACAATTTAAAACAATCTATTGGTTTATGTGAATGATTAGGAAGGATGATTTTCAGATCATTTTGAAGCCAGAACTCGAAGCGTCAACATCCATTTGTCAAAAGTCTTGTGGACACATATTTAGTATTTGTTTTGTGGTCTTATTTCAGCAGCTTTCATTTTAATTTTTTTCAATAACCACGCATAAACAATATTCTCTTAAAAATACAAACAATGTACATACAAGTTGCTCACAGATTATGGTAGCCCTGTTTGTGCTATATAGAGTGAATTTACACCTTTGCCATTAACATGTTTATAAATAACTGAAAAAAGCACAAATGTAAGGGCATCACAGAACATCCAAATGGCCCCAAAAACACCTCAGACCCCAGAGGGTTAAAGCCAGCCTCATTGTGATGGCTACGGCCACACAGGGTAATATCACCGCAGTTCCAAACATTTGAATACTGTTATTTTATCTTATCTCTTTAGTTTGTTGTACTGATTATTATTTATAGTCAGCTAAAATTATGATATTTAAATAACAAACACAATGCAGTTTTTTGATTTGGTTTATTTTGCTTTACCTTTATATTGATTTACAGGTAGTGCACTAATCACATGTTTCTTTGTGTTGAGTTACCTGGACCTGTTGGGGGGCGGTCCCTTCCTGGTTGGGCGAAAGGAGTGGCTAAGGGCTGAGGAGACCTATATCCGGGAGTCAGCTCATTAGGCCATACCATGTTTCACCATGCGCCAGGGGGGATTTTGTCCTCAGTTAGCTCTTGAGTTCTCAACTGTTAGTTGTTTACCCCTTCTATGTTATTTGGTTTTGTCAAGCTGTTATATAAGCTCCTTTCTGTGTCTGTGTGAGAAGGTCAGTTTTTTAGTTCAGTTAACTTTGTGTTACAGGTCTATGTATTAACTTATATTTAGTTACTTTTTTTTTGCTGACCTCTTTAAGGCCTAGTTATTAAATTTGGTCTTTATGTAATTTTCCAACATTTTGGGTAATAAACCCCTTTTTTTGAAACAGTCTCCTGTGTCCTCTTGCCTCACTGCTTTGGTCCCTGACAATTGGTGGCAGCGGTTGGGATCATCCAGTGACGGACACAGGAATTTTTTTTTTTTTTTTTTTTGATGGTGTTATTCTCCAACAAGAAGAAATGAATCGTGGTGGAAGAGGGGGAAAAGGCAGACAACAAGGAGGAGCTGCAAGCCAAACTGCATCGGACAAGCAACCTTTTAGTGAAGAAGGAGAAAATGGAGTTTTTGGAGTGGAAAATACTGAAGATGAAGGAAAAGAGCCAACCCTGTCTGACCTGGCAGCCATTCTCCGAGCACACATGGGACAGCAGGAGGCCCGAGATGAGAAGCAGAAGGAGGCAACTACAAGACAAGAACAGCGGTTTAAAACCCTTCAACATCAATTTCAGATGCTGCAGTTGGAAGTACAAGCCCGAACATCTCCACTGTTAGAGCCCCCACCAACGGATTCTGATCAAGATCCGGAGGCCTTTCCACCGAACAGACCTCGTTCTCAAACCCGAATGGATCCTACTGCTGTGACTGATTCAACTACGACAGCATCAGGTCAAGTCCATCCACACCATGTGCCTAGACTAGAGAAATTTGCTGATGATGACGATATTGAACACTTTCTCATTGCATTTGAGCGTATTGCCTTAGCCTGCAGATGGCAGAAGCCAGACTGGGTTTTTCATTTAATGCCATTGTTAACTGGTAAAGCTAGGAGTGCTTATGTGCATATGGACATTGATGATTCTCTTGATTATGATAGGGTTAAAGGTGCAATTCTCTCCAAGTATGACATTAACCCTGAGACCTACAGGCAAAGATTCCGTTCCCTAGAGGTGAGCCCTGACGAGAGCCCAAAGGAATTGTATGCAAGAATCAAGGAGCTGTATGGAAAGTGGATCCAGCCAAAAGGTAAAACAGCACAAGAAATTGGTGAAATGATCATGCTGGAGCAATACTTGAGAATGGTGTCCCCTGAGCTGCAGATTTGGATCAGAGAGCACGATCCAGGGTCTGCCATGGAGGCTGCTAAATTAGCGGATGTGTTTGTGGCGGCACGGAGAAAAGGACAGCCATGGAGCTACAACTCATGCGAGACCCCAAGAGACAGTCGTAAACACCCTCAGCAGTATCAATTCACCCAGCAGTACCAACCAAAACCAGAGGCCAGTGGGGGTAAGGCTCCCACGGGGGAGAACCAGTTGTTTAGCAGACCCTCAGGTAGAAAACCAATTTGCTATCTCTGTGGAATAGAAGGCCATACAAAGCCCATGTGCCCTAAAAATACAGCAAAGTTGACTCAGATGTGTGTTGTACCACGGCCTCATGTGGATGCTGTTTCCAAGAATGACCAGGCTGGAAAGATGGCTGATGTTGAAGTTAATGGAACTGCTCTCAAAGCTTTAATTGATACCGGGAGTGATCAGACACTTGTGCACAGGAAGTTTGTAACAACCAATATTATCAGCACCAGAGATACCATCCCTATATGTTGTGTACATGGTGATGAGAAGAGTTACTCAACTGCTGACATGTATATCAAAGTGGACAATCAAACATATCTCTTGAACATTGTGGTAGCTGATAAATTGCCTTATCCTGTTGTCCTAGGACGAGACCTCCCAGTGCTTTTTGATTTGTTTGAATCAGACAAAACCAGAAAATGCTATACTGCTGTCACTAGGGGGCAGGCTAGGAAGTCTAACGAGCACTTGCAGATCCTTAGTACCTTGCCCTTCTACAGTGACGAGGCAACACCTAGGAAGTCACGTAAAACTCGTAGGCAGAGAAGACATGATAAATTCCTTCACACAGTTGTGAAGCCACAGACTAACACCCAGCCAGAGTTGCCTTTAGGATTTCAAATGCCAGCCAGTATCATAAACATGCAGAAATCTGATCCATCTTTAGCATCTCTTTTTCAGAAAATCAAGGAAAAGGAGCCAGGAGATGAGGTGGACGTGAGCAAAGAGGAGTACATTTTGCAAAATGGCATTCTCTACCGTCAACAGGAATCCGTATTGCAGCTGGTGGTCCCCCAAGCAGCCAGAGAGACTATACTGGTGTTGGGGCATTCTGTTCCCTGGGCTGGCCATCTAGGTAAGCACAAAACCACAGCCCGCATTAAACACCACTTTTACTGGCCGGGACTGCGTAGCGATGTTGCTGAATTCTCCAAAAGTTGTCCTCAGTGTCAAATGACATCTGCTAGCCTTCCCTCCAGAGCTCCACTCCTACCACTCCCCATCATTGCCACTCCATTTGAACGCCTTGGGATGGACATTGTTGGTCCTGTTGAGAAGAGTAAAGCTGGGAACCGTTACATGCTGGTTATAACAGACTATGCAACCAAGTACCCAGAAGTGTTTCCATTGAAGTCCATAAAAGCTAAATCTGTTGCTTTTTGTCTAGTACAGTTTTTTTCAAGAGTGGGTTTCCCTCGTGAAATACTGACTGATCAAGGAACTAATTTTATGTCGACTTTGTTGAAGCAGGTCTATCAATTACTTGGCATCAGGAGCCTGAGAACCACACCTTACCACCCCCAAACGGATGGGCTGACGGAACGTTTCAACAAGACGCTGAAGCAGATGCTGCGAAAGTTTGTGAACAGCAGTGGTACAGACTGGGATCTCTGGCTGCCATATCTGTTATTCGCATATAGGGAAGTACCCCAAGCCTCCACTGGGTTTTCTCCCTTTGAACTTCTTTTCGGGCATGATGTCAGAGGCCCTCTTTCTCTGCTGAGAGAGAGTTGGGAGGGAGACAAGGGGAGAGGGGATGCTGTTAATGTGGTATTCTATGTTGTGCAGATGAGAGACCGATTGGAGAAAATGAGCGAGCTTGCCCAGTCACACATGGCAGAGGCCCAGAAACAGCAGAAGTTCTGGTATGATCGGTCAGCCCGTCAGAGATCCTTTAGCCCTGGACAGAAGGTGCTAGTGCTTCTCCCTAGTAATGACAACAAGCTTTTGGCAAAGTGGCAAGGACCATTTGAGGTCCAGAAGAAACTTGGGCCAACCACCTATCGGATATCGACCACAGGTCAGTCACGTTCTATTAAAGTGCTGCATGTGAATCTCCTGAAGGAATGGGTGCAATGGCCTGAAAAGAAAACAGAGGTGATGCTCGTCAGAAGCATTCTGGAAGAGGAGGAAGTGGATGAGCAATACTTGCCTTCTGAAGGGGTTCGAGTGGACTTCGATCTCAGTCATCTCTCTGAGGACAGACAGCAGCAGGTGAGAGCCATCTGTAGTCTTGAAGTGTTCCAGGAGAACCCTGGGAGGACTGACCTTGTTGAACATGATATTGTCCTTAAAGAAGGTGCTTCTGTGAGGCGACTTAGTTACAGGATCCCTGAGCGCCTGTTGACCGCACTGAAGGAGGAGGTGGATCTCATGCTGTCCCAGGGTATCATAGAGGCTTCAAAGAGTGAATGGTGCAACCCGGTAGTCCTTGTACCGAAAAAGGATGGTAGCATGAGATTCTGTATTGATTTCAGGTACTTGAACTCAGTTTCTCAGTTTGACTCCTATCCAACACCAAGGATTGATGACCTGCTTGAACGGCTGGGAAAGGCAAAATTCCTGACCACATTAGATCTTAGCAAAGGGTACTGGCAAGTACCACTGACTGAGCGATCCAGAGAGCTGACTGCTTTCCGGACTCCATGGGGCCTATTCCACTTCACGGTGCTCCCATTTGGCCTTCATGGAGCGCCAGCAAATTTCCAGAGGCTGATGGACCAGGTACTTCGTGATTCCTCTGCATTTGCGGCAGCCTATCTTGATGATATAGTTCTGTATAGTGACAGCTGGGAGCAACATCTGGAACATCTGTGCACCGTCTTGGGCTGTCTTCACGCTGCTGGGCTGACCGTGAATCCCGCAAAGTGTGCCTTTGCTGCATCTGAGACTGAATACCTGGGCCATATCATTGGGAAGGGGATGATACGGCCACAGGTTAGTAAGATTCAAGCCATTGAGTCATGTCCTTTACCCCAAACAAGGAAGCAACTCAGATCCTTTTTGGGCATGGCAGGCTTCTATCGTCGCTTCATTCCGTAGTTTTCCACCAGGGCGGCTCTGCTCTCAGACTTGACCGGGTCCCGTAGTTCCAACCAGATCCAGTGGACAGAGGAGGCCGTGGCAGCTTTCCATGATATCCGGCAATCTATGAGTAAGCAACCAGTTTTGTATGGTCCAAACTTTAACGACCATTTCTTTGTGCAGACTGATGCATCTGACAGGGGTCTGGGCGCCGTGCTTCTTTAGGGGCCCCCTGAGAATAGCCATCCTGTTGCTTACATCAGCAGAAAGCTGTTCCCTAGGGAGGTCCGTTATTCGACCGTGGAAAAAGAGGGACTGGCTATCAAGTGGGCCCTGGACTCCTTCCGCTACTACCTTCTGGGTAGAGAGTTCACACTGGAGACCGACCATAAAGCACTGCAGTGGATGGAGAGGATAAAGGACACCAATGGAAAAATCACCCGGTGGTACCTGGCCCTGCAACCATTCCGCTTCAGCATCCAACACATCCCAGGCAAAGAGAACCAGACAGCTGACTACCTGTCTCGCTGTACCAGCGAGAGTCCTGAAAGGGGGGAGTGTGTGATGGCTACGGCCACACAGGGTGATATCACCTCAGTTCCAAACATTTGAATACTGTTATTTTATCTTATCTCTTTAGTTTGTTGTACTGATTATTATTTATAGTCAGCTAAAACTATGATATTTAAATAACAAACACAATGCAGTTTTTTGATTTGGTTTATTTTGCTTTACCTTTATATTGATTTACAGGTAGTGCACTAATCACATGTTTCTTTGTGTTGAGTTACCTGGACCTGTTGGGGGGCGGTCCCTTCCTGGTTGGGCGAAAGGAGTGGCTAAGGGCTGAGGAGACCTATATCCGGGAGTCAGCTCATTAGGCCATACCATGTTTCACCATGCGCCAGGGGGGATTTTGTCCTCAGTTAGCTCTTGAGTTCTCAACTGTTAGTTGTTTACCCCTTCTATGTTATTTGGTTTTGTCAAGCTGTTATATAAGCTCCTTTCTGTGTCTGTGTGAGAAGGTCAGTTTTTTAGTTCAGTTAACTTTGTGTTACAGGTCTATGTATTAACTTATATTTAGTTACTTTTTTTTTGCTGACCTCTTTAACCCTCAGAGACCTAAGGGTATTTTTACAATAAATTTTCCGTCTGGTGTAATTCACTAAAAAAGCTTGTAAAACATCAACCCTTTTGTGCACAGACAATTGACACACCTCTTTTTTTTCAGGACAAATTGAACTTTCAGCATATTTGTGTTGCATTGATGTCACCTGAATGTAAAATAAGTTATGGGACCACAAAGACAAATGAAAAAATAAATCGGAAATTGAATCACTCAAATATTTTTTGAAATCACACACAAATAAATAAAAGCTAAGCAAATTTCCTCTGGAAAACAGTTTGTTCATGTCTTTGGAGTCCTGGAGCACAGGAATAAACATTATAACTTGTACAGAACCAAAGCTATTTACATTTTTCCAAAAGAATTCCAGGCGTTTTGGGCCTCATGAAATTCACTGGTGCCAAGCCAAAACAGTTCCTATCAGCAATCACAAAGAGGGCCACATCACTAATCTAGTTCCTCATCGGTCAAAAAGCTCTGTTCTCCTGAAAATCCATCATCCTGCATGGCATCAAAAAAGGCCAGCGCTGATTTACATCCATTTTTCTTTGTGTTTCTCTGTGAAACGCGCGTCTCTTTGTGCGTCTCTCTCTCCACAATAATATCAGAGCTTGGTTCGTGCGTTCGTGACGCACAACAATGTTTACGACGGATCAGCCTGTAATTGGTCAACAACCATCACGTGAAAACATCACGTGATATCCAAAATGGCAGCTTGCATCGAGCTAGCGGCAAAAATGACGGAATATTTATAAATTATGGACATCAAGAGGCTCATACTTGGATATAAGCGTTTGGATTTATTGCTGAAAAACTCCGAAAGGATGCACAAGTTCCAGGCTGGATAGAAAACCTTCTGTAAAGGCTAGAAAGACACCAGAGACACCCCCTGTGATGGCTAGCTCGTTAGCTTTCTGCTGGAAAAAACGGTAAGAAAATCGATAAAACTTTCATCAAATTATATAAATATTTATCGGAGGTGCCGTGTGACGTCGTGGACGATGCCGTCGGGCTCTGAGGGTTAAGGCCTAGTTATTAAATTTGGTCTTTATGTAATTTTCCAACATTTTGGGTAATAAACCCCTTTTTTTGAAACAGTCTCCTGTGTCCTCTTGCCTCACTGCTTTGGTCCCTGACACTCATCAACGTAGATCATTACATGTGGGACTTGATTGGCCTCCAACTCCATTACTCTCTGAAAGTAATCAGACACAATGTATGTAAATGCTTTGCTGTATATCTACTGTATGTCCTAATGTACACCAAGTTTATAGCGTAAGTAAGTAAAGTTTATTTGTATAGCACCTTTCACAGATAAAAATCACAAAGTGCTTCACAGTAGAATGTAATACAATAAAACAAATAAAACAAAAGTAAAATACATGAGAAAGTTTAAAAACAAATAGAAAACATAAAACAAAATCATAACAACCCCACGTCTAACTAAAAGCCTGGTTAAATAGCAGCGTCTTTAGTTGCTTTTTAAAAGCTTTGACAGAATTCACACAACGTAGAGAAGGAGGTAAAGCATTCCACAGCCTAGGTGCCACTGCTTGGAATGAACGATCCCCTCTGGTTTTAAAATGAGTGTGGGGAACCACTAACAACCTCTGACCTGATGATCTCAAACTACGGGTCGGAGTATGGAGATGTATCAACTCAGAGATGTAGCGAGGAACTAGACCCTGCAGGGCTCTGAAAGTAAGGACCAAGATTTTAAATTGAATTCTATACTGGACAGGTAACCAGTGAAGTGCTGCTAATACAGGTGAGATATGAGCTCTTTTATTTGTGTGAGTTAAAAGCCTTGCGGCAGAGTTCTGAACGGCCTGGAGACGGTGAAGCTCCTTCTTGTTCAAACAGGTAAAAAGACTGTTGCAGTAATCTAAGCGAGAGGAAATAAAAGCATGAATAATCATTTCTAACTCACCCTTTGACACCAGTATTCTTAATTTGGAAATATTCCTTAGTTGAAAGAAACAGTTTCTGACCAATTATTTAGAGTGACACCCCAGGGACATCGCAGAATCAAAAACAACACCTAAGCTCCTAAGGCTCGGATGAACAGACGAGTCTAAGTCAACAATATGCTTTTTAATCTGAGGAATTTTACTTTCAGGGGCAATAATCAGTGTTTCTGTTTTCTCTGAGTTTAGGAGAAGGAACATAACCACTGTTTAATACTAGTCAAGCAGTTTGTTAAAGAAGACAATTTATGGAACTCAGTTTCCTTGAACGAGCAATACAGTTGAATATCATCTGCATACAGATGGTAAGATATGTCACTGAACTGACTAATTATCTGTCCTAGAGGAAATATATACAAAAGGAACAAGATGGGTCCCAAGACAGAACCCTGAGGTACCCCACACGACAACCCTGCAGTTTCAGACATGAATTGATTTACAAAAACACTAAAACAATAGAGTAGTTTACTGCAAAACACACAATGAATAGTACAGTAATGACTGTATTGCATAACCTTACTTGGACGTATTGGTAACGGAGTTCTTTGATGCGCTCACCGTTCCTTTCAAATGGAACTTTGTATAATTGTTTCATTTGGACTCTGTGTTTAGCTAGAGTCTGAGAAATGGATGTTGTGCTGATTGCTGCAATGTTCCTAAAGACAAGGTTGTCCTCTACAACTCTGGACTGAATGACCTTCAGTTTTATTTCATTGTCCGCAATCACCATGTTGACAATAGCAAGTTCCTGTTCTTCATTCAGGAGCTTTCCTCTGCCCCCTGAGGGAGGTAGACGTTGAATCCTTAGAGGGACAAAATACAGTTACATATTAGAGACCGGAGGCACACAGTCACTGTAATACATGGTAAAATTATTTACACTTTGCAGTAGGAGAAGCAATATCGTACCTGTTGGTTTCTCTAAAAATCCAAACAATTGATGCCACAGTGTTCCAGCTGAGATTTGGCTGTACTCGTTCACCAGCCTCTCTGATGATAGCCCGTGGTTTATGACATGGTCTATTTTAGTAGATCTTATTTCATTAGTTACCCTAGCTCTGGCCCTTCTTTGAGCACCACCACGCATTCTAACTCCTCTCCCTCGCCCCAATCCTCTCCCTTGCCCTTGTCCCACTCCTCTCCCTTGCCCTTGTCCCACTCCTCTCCCTTGCCCTTGTCCTTGTCCCACTCCTCTCCTTTGCCCTTGTCCCACTCCTCTCCCTTGCCCTTGTCCCACTCGTCTCCCTTGCCCTTGTCCCACTCCTCTCCCTTGCCCTTGTCCCACTCCTCTCCCTTGCCCTTCCCCTTGTCCCACTCCTCTCCCTCTCCCTTTCCCTTGCCCTTGTCCCACTCCTCTCCCTTGCCCCTGTCCCACTCCTCTCCCTTGCCCCTGTCCCACTCCTCTCCCTTGCCCCTGTGCCACTCCTCTCCCTTGCCCCACTCCTCTCCCTTGCCCCACTCCTCTCCCTTGCCCTACTCCTCTCCCTTGCCCTACTCCTCTCCCTTGCCCTACTCCTCTCCCTTGCCCTTGTCCCACTACTCTCTCTTGCCCTTGTCCCACTCCTCTCCCTTGCCCTTGTCCTTGTCCCACTCCTCTCCCTTGCCCTTGTCCTTGTCCCACTCCTCTCCCTTGCCCTTGTCCTTGTCCCTGTCCCACTCCTCTCCCTTGCCCTTGTCCCACTCCTCTCCCTTGTCCTGGTACACGTCTTCCTCTACCTAGTGCAGACATTTTCTTTCTTTCTTTTGTTGCTCTATATTGTTCCCTTTCCACAAAAAATCAGCCCAAACGGTCCTCTTTTACTTTATACCATATGGTCATGCGATTGAAAGAACCTCAACACCTGAGTGTGTTTCCTAGATGGGAATCAGCTGTGATTTATATATTTGCATAATTCAATCAGCTGTTTCTCAGTGACAATAGAATAAAATACAGGGGATATATTCGTGTTTCAATTCACAATATAAACAGCTGTTTACCTTGACTTTAGCCTGTAAGGTTAGGTTTAGAACATGGTGTTATCTGTTCTGACATACAGTGTTAAAGCATTGGTAAATTTGGCCAAAAAAAATCCATTGTTTTGGTCTTGTTTGAGCTTGTGTGTAAAAGAAGTTCAAGCATTTTAAATTTGTGTTAATTGTATGCATTTTGTGTTAAAGCAACAAGAAATGTGTTAATAGTATAGCTTACACCGACGGATGTAGTGCTAACTGTGTTAAGAGTTTTGGAAAATTGTTACAAGTATTGAAAAATCTGTCATAGCAATCGTAAAAAAACTGTAAAAAAACATAAAATATTAGATTTTTATAGAGAAGTGGCACATAATCAACTTTGCACTGCTGCACGTGATCACGTCAAGGGGAAATTCTCAATATCCCTCCTTGTTTCCTCGCTCCTCCGTCCTCCATCCTATGACCCGGAAACTTTCATTTAAAATTTCATTTAATTTTCATTTATGCTTTACCTTTGCAGTTTAAATAAATCATATATCACACATATATCAATAGGGCATTTTATTATTTCATAATTTCTTAACCCTTTCGCACGTACGTTCTGAAATAGTCAGACTGGCAGCCTGGCGTGAGTTTTTTTCTGCGACCGTTATTTTGTAATCAATCGCGTTCTAATTTCCATGGAGACGCATGAACCTTGTCACGAGACATTTCGCAGTCACAATGGCGCACACGATGGATAACCGTCTGCAGGTGAGTAGTTTGAATGTTTCGCTTTATTTTTAATTAATTTTAAGCGTGTACCGACTATGGTTGATATTGTTTTGTTTATGTTCCGTTAAATCCTTTACATCGATTTTCTTGTTTGTTTTAGTTAATATTGTTACTGAGTTTTATATCTCTCAATAGTAAAGCAGAGAAAAGCTACATGGTATGAAATTGTTGAATTATATTTTCCTATATACAAAACATTTGAGCAAGCTGTGTGTTACGTCCGTAAGAACGTTATAGTTGTGTGTGTGGGGGGATTATGTTTTTTCTTAGGTTGTTTCTGATTGGCTATCGTGCTTGTCAGCTAAGAGGATGAGTGGCCGAGCCTTGGAAGGCGGGATCTGCATTAGCGTGATGAGTGACACCTGGTGAAGTGGATACTTAAAGACCATGCTGCTGCAAGATGGCAGAGAAGTTTTTTTATTTATTTTTTATTTTTTATTTATTTTTTATTATTATTATAATTTTTTTTATTATTATTATTATTATTTTTTTTTTTTTTCATTAAGACCTGAAGTATGTAAAGCCCTGATATTACACACTCCTGTACAGTAGGTGGCGGTATGCACCTATAAATACTGGTTTGCGATCCGCCATTAAACTGAAAGAAGAAGAAGAAGAAGAAGATGGCAGAGAACCTTGTATTCAGAGAACCTTGTCTTGTCTTGTGAGAACTGTTGCCTTGTCTTGTCTTGAGAGAACCTTGTACGTTGTTCACCTGTATGCTCATTGATCTTTGTTTTGGCTGCGTCCAAAACCTTCTCCTTCGTGAGCGTGGCGGTCTACCGGGAAGAAGGGGTTAACCCTCTGGGGTCCAAGGTGTTTTTGGGGTCCTTGAGCTGTTTTGACATACTCTGACATTTGTGCTTTTTTCAGTTGCTTATAAACATATTACTGGCAAAGGTGTAATTACACTCTATTTAGCACAAACAGGGCTACCATAATGTGTTATCAAGATGTATGTACATGTTTGTATTCTTGAGAGAATATTGTTTATGCGTGGTTATTGAAAAAACTAAAACTTAAATTTTCTGAAATAAGGCCACAAAACACATACTAAATATCTGTCCACAAGACTTTTGACTAATGGATGTTGTCGCCTAGAGTTTTTTCTTCAAAATTATCTGAAAATCATCCTGCCTTATCATTCACATAAAACAATAGATTGGTTTAAATTTAAAAATGACACTTTTTATTTGGAAAGGCAATATGCGCAGGGGTGTGACCTGCTGTGATTCACACCTGAGAAGACAATAGGCCCGCATAATGAGCGCATAATGGGGCTGCATACTAATGACCCTTTCATTCAGGTGTGTCACTGAGCCACAAGAATGCAATGACAATATATATATATATATATATAGGCCTATATAATACAAAATTGGTTCACAGTTCCAATTATTTATTTATTTTTCAAATTGTGCTTGCAAATTGTATAATATCAAATGTAAAAATTTCTAGTAATTGTGCAGTTAATTCTCATACTGTTTTTACAGAAAGTTTGGGAATGTATCCCAAATGTGTCACTAATAAAACACAATACAAATAATTTAAAGAGGAGGCTTATATTGAGCTTTTAAGATTTACCTAAGATTTATTTATATTTATAAAACGGTTAGTTCCAATCCTTGATTCTGATTGGTCAATAGCTGTGCTTTATTCACGATAAAACACGGCTATGACCGCTTCACCCAACGGTTCTATGTATCACTACACAACACCCCTAGCAACCACTCTTAGCAACTTAAACAGATGTTTCATCTCATTGATATTGTTCATTTAAAGCTAGAGCAGAGCATTGTGAGAGATCGAGTAAGCGAGTGTACCTGCATTTACAGTAGACGTAGCATTTTCCTTCAGGTCAGTCCTATATTCATAATAAAAAAATGCGTTTGAATGTCCGCTGCATATTTTGTCCTTTTAACAGTCATGGGGTTTTCCGTGCATAACGTTAGTCATCTGTCAGTTGCGTCTGTCTTCTCCGTGATCACAAGTTCGAGTCCTTTCAAAAGCCTTCTCTACAGACTCACTCACTCACTCACTCATAAAGACAGTCTTTGCCGCCATCTATTGGCGAAATAATATATGTAACTTCTGTTGCTGTTCACGTTCCGGGACTATTTTTTCCAGCGGAAGGCAGGCTTTTAGTGATTTTACTTCATGAAAGTTGCATAGATACATATTTTTCGGCTTTAATATTTTTATTGTGTGGCAACCGTTTTATAAAAGCAATAAGGTACTCGAGGCAAGTGCTGTATCGTGAATAAGTAACGGCTGAAGGGGTTGCAGGCACTCCGCTTCGCGTCGTGCCTAACAACGCCCTCCAGCCGTTACTTATTCACGATACAGCACAGCCTCTCGTACCTTATTGCTTACGTAGCCTACATATATTTTTGCTATTTTAATAAAAAGGTTACAATTACAACAACAATTAAAATTTTAACTATATTTCAAATGTAATCTTTCTTTGTATTACATACTAAAGTATACATTTTATCATACATATTTCACAGTTGCGGATTAATTAGTTTGAATATAGCCTACAATCGAACAAACACTATAATAACATCTTAGCAAACAAGCTTATTTGATGTGGCAGTATTTTACAGTAAAAACGACATCTTGTCTTTCATATGTAACATCGTTTTTATGATTAGGACATATAAATGTTAATTTGCAGTTTAATACGTTGCTTATACAAAAATATTTTATTTCAACATATTTCAGTCGATTTTTACTCATCTCAGTATTGGAATATAGTTATAAAAGCTGTTCATTCATTCACACACAAAAACGCGATTCAAACAGTCTTTTTGTTTACAGACACTATTCCATATCGCGATTAGAACAAACCACTTGAAAATAAAGAATGTACCTATTTCCTCGGCTGGATCCGTTGCTCCTCCAAATGAAACTACCTGTAGCCTACTTCTGAGGTAATTTTTTCCAGGATTATTATTAAGATAGTATTATTCCTCACAGCGTCGTAAATCTGAGTCTCTTTCGGTGGGTTATCCAGCTGATGTGTGGGCGTGGATCGCCTCAGAGCGTTTGTGTTTGACTAGAGCGCGCGCTCCGTGGGCGTGGTCAAATTAACTTTAATGAGCTGAGACGAGAACGACTATCATCTCTCTCTTTTCGTACAGATTACATAAAATGAGAAAATTTGTTTTTTATATAAATTAGTTCATTTAAAAGAAGATAATTCAGGCTGCATGCCTGTGTGCCTGTAAACTTGTTTGACTGAGTATTTGCAGAGTTACAGTTCATTTTTCGGACGCGTTTCAGAATGGACTTCACTGACAGAGAGAACGCAGAACGCGCATCATGTTTATTTTTCTTTATTAGGCGAAAAGCACAACACTTTGTTTTTATTATGAGGTTCCACAAAAAAAATACAAACTTAACAGGATCGAATGATGTACAACACTTATATGTAAGTTCAAAATCAACAGAGTAATTTGAGTCTCTTTTGCACTGATAAGGAAAAAAGTGAGCTGGTATCGCCGGCGAGACCGCCGACCCCAGAGGGTTAAGTAAGTTTGTCACGTGACATACATGGTGCACACGTAGTGAAATCTGTCTGTATTAAAAACACTAGTTAGGGAATTGTGCCACCCGCTGTATTTATGTTTTTTTAGTTAGTGTAGTTTAGTTATGACGTCTTGGACGTTGAAGACTTTTCTTTTTGGGTTTTCTTTGTATCCTAGTATTAGTTGTTGTTGTGTTAGATAACCTTTATGTTTATGTTACTTTCATTATTTTGGCACAATTCATTTTTCCCCTTTTTCCTTTGTGGTTGGTTCTGTTATCTCTTTATTCATTATCATAGTTATTAACCCTCATGTGGTGTTCGGGTCAATTTGACCCGGAGAAGATTTTCTTTTTCCCGAAAATACTAGTTAATGTTATCGCTTTGGACTGAAACTTAGTGACTTTTTTCCCAAACGGTTTAACTAAATCTCAGGTTTTTTTTGAAAATTTTCTTATTTTTTTGTGGGAGTTTTGTTACATTGTTACACTTGTGGTGTTCCCGGTCAAAAATGACCGGCCTATAGAAAATAGCTTATAAGTCACTCATTATACCATATTTTCACCCAATCTTGGATTCAATCTTTTTGTGATCTTGTTCTCTTTCAATTAGGACTGGTTTTATATTTCTGTTTGCATCTGATTAATCGGGGGCCTCATTTATCTGAAAGTAGGCATCTCATTTTTTGAGTAAAAAACAAATAATTTATGAGTAAATTTGGAAATATGAAAAAAAAAAAAGAAAAAAATGGCTACTGTTGATCACACTAGTCTACTCTAATGTTTCACCAGGAATTTTGTTTTGACAGAAACAGAAATATAAAACCAGTCCTAATTGAAAGAGAACAAGTTGACAAAAAGATTGAATCCAAGATTGGGTGAAAATATGGTATAATGAGTGATTTATAAGCTATTTTTTATAGGCCGGTCATTTTTGACCGGGAACACCACAAGTGTGACTATGTGCCATATTTTTTACAAAACAAAAGTATCAAAACAAAATTCCTGGTGAAAATGTTAAGTTGACTAGTGTGATCAACAGTACCAATTTTCTTCAGATTTTATTTAATATTTCCAAAATTATTCAATTTTTTTTTAAAAATTACTCAAAAAATGAAATGCTTACTCTCAAATAAATGAGGCCTATGATTATTCAGATGCAAATCAAAATATAAAACCAGTCCTAATTGAAAGAGAACATGTTGACAAAAAGATTGAATCCAAGATTGGGTGAAAATATGGTATAATGAGTGATTTATAAGGTTTTTTTTATGGCCCGGTCATTTTTGACCGGGAACACCACAGGTGTTATAGGGTTTTGAACACCACATGAGGGTTAAAACTTATTCACTTTATTCAGTGGTCTCTCGTGTTTTCTCACCTAATTCAGTGTTATAGTGTGACGTGTCTGAGATGGTTATATGTGTTCCCCTCCTAAAAGCCCTAGACGGGTATGAGTCATAGGAGGGTCGTAACATAATGGGGGCTCGTCCGGGATTCAACGGAATTAAACAGATAACCAGTTCATGACACTGTCTTCTGTATCACTGTGTGTGTTGAGGATTTGTGCGTGCGGTTCTATTGTCGCTAGGATGTTCATTTTAGAAAGGTTTCTTGATAGTCCTTCACAAGAGGAATTGGATGGTTGTAGGAAGGATGATTTGTTGAGGATAGCAAGTCATTTTCAGATCTCAGTAAATAAGCAGTCACTTAAGAGAGAGATTAAGTCTGTGATACTTAACCGTTTGGTGGAGTTGAATGTGCTGATATTGCAGGAGAAACAATCAGTTGGGATCAGTGTGGAGATGGATGCGTTTGAGGGGAGTGAAAAGGTGAGCGAGGAGGAGCTAACGGCTACGGCGGAGGTTGAGGCTGATGCTAGGGTGAGTTTACCTCCGTTTGAACCATTCTCCCCTTTGTCTGTTGGCTCAAAGAGCGACACGAGACTTAAAGTCCGTTTGGCTCGTTTGCAGTTTGAATCACAGGAGAAAATACAGGCTCGGCAGGCGGAAATTGATTTGCGATTACAAGTTCGTAAATTCGAGATCGAGGCGGAGAAACAGGTAAAGATGCGACAGCTGGAGCTTGACGCAATGCGAATTGTGGGAGGCTCCGCAGCGCTACCAGATCTCCCTCGTGTTAGTCCCGCTGCCACTGTTGATCGTACTCCTTCGGTAGTGTCTCCTCCCACTGTTGCCCCAACGTCTGTTTCGTCCGTAGCAACCAACTTATTCGATGTTAGTAAAAACATTATACTAGTGCCACTTTTTCGTGAAGCTGAGATTGATTCCTACTTTAGTGCTTTTGAGCGCATTGCTATGTCTTTTCGTTGGCCAAAGGATTGCTGGTCTTTGTTATTGCAATGTCGTTTAACGGGTAAAGCATTAGAGGTGTTCTCTACTCTTTCCTTAGAGGACAGTTTGAACTATGATGCTGTAAAATTAGCAATTCTACTTGCTTACGAATTAGTCCCCGAAGCCTATAGGCAGAAATTTAGAGGCCATAAGAAGAATTCGTCTCAAACATTCGTTGAATTTTCCAGAGAGAAGGCTCTTCTCTTTGATAAGTGGTGCAGTGCCACAAAGACTGACGATTTTAACTCCTTAAGAGAGTTAATTCTGTTGGAGGAGTTTAAAGGATGTTTATCCGAACGTGTGTTCGTCTATTTGAATGAACAGAAGGTTAGTTCGTTAGCACAAGCTGCTGTGTTAGCAGATGAATTTATGCTCACTCATAAAGGGGTATTTTTCGTGACTCGTACTGAAAAGCGCACGACCACTACTCCGTCTGAAAGTAAGGGTTTCCGAGAGAAAGCTGGAGCGTCGAAATCGAAAGAGCTAAGGGATTGTTTTTACTGTCATAAACCAGGACATTTGATTGCTGATTGTCCGGTGCTTATGCGTAAATCGCAGTCTAAGATTCCAAAAAGTGTTGCATTAGTGAAGACAGTACTGCCGTCTGATTTGTCATGTGGAACTGATGTTTGTGACGTAAGTTATAAACCTTTCGTGATGTCAGGTTTTGTTTCCTTATCCGGAGAAGAAGAGGATGGGAGAGAAATCTGTATTCTCCGAGATACTGGGGCAATGCAGTCCATTTTGCCGTCTGATATATTACCGTTCTCTGACGAATCATATTGTGGCTCAAGTGTGTTGATTCGTGGAATAGAAATGCAAGTAGTGTCTGTGCCTTTGCATAATGTACACTTACGATGTTCTCTACTTTCAGGAAAAATGTAGAGACTAATACAAATTCTGAAAACGTTCCTAAGGTGAAGAATTCAGAGAATGTATTAGAAAGTTTCGTTTCGTTGAATTTACCAGTTACTCGTTCTCAGATTGTGATGGCGCAAAATGATGATTCTTCTTTGAAGAAATGTTTATCAGCTGTGATAAGTTGTGAGGCCGCTAAGAAAAGAAATACTGCATATTTCAGAGACAATGGTTTGCTTATGCGAAAGTGGTGTGCTAAAGTTGAGGAGGATCTAGATTGGAACGTGGTATATCAAGTGGTAGTTCCACTCCGATATCGTTCTCATGTTTTGAGTTTAGCACATGAACATTTGCTCTCTGGACATTTAGGGGTAACTAAAACTTACCATCGCATTCTGCAGCATTTTTTTTGGCCTGGACTGAAACGAGATGTGGCTAAGTTTTGTCGTACATGTCATACGTGTCAAATTGCAGGAAAGCCGAATCAGGTTATCTCGCCCGCTCCACTGTCTCCAATTCCAGTTATCGGAGAAGCATTTGAGGAGGTACTGATTGACTGTGTCGGACCGCTACCGAAAACGAAGGCAGGTAACCAATATCTCTGTACTATTATGTGTAGAGCAACCAGATTTCCTGAAGCTATTCCGTTACGGAAGATTACGGCTCCTGTTGTTTTGAAATCGTTGATCAAGTTTTTTTCTACGTTTGGACTTCCGAAAGTTGTCCAAACAGATCAAGGGACTAACTTTTTGTCACGAGTTTTTACGCAAACATTGAAGTCTTTGTCCATCGAACATCGTATATCTAGTGCATACCATCCAGAGAGTCAAGGTGCAATTGAAAGATTTCATCAGACTTTGAAAGCTATGCTCCGAAAGTTTTGTATGGACACAAGTAAAGATTGGGATGAAGGTATTCCATTAGTGTTATTTGCGGCGCGAGAGAGTGTGCAAGAATCACTTGGATTTAGTCCAGCCGAGATGGTTTTTGGACATACACTTCGAGGACCATTAAAGGTTCTAAAAGACCAGATGTTAGACGATAAAACAGAGAAACGAACGAATGTTCTGGATTATGTTAATCGATTCCGGGCGAAGTTGCATAGTGCTTGCGACCTTGCGCGCAAGTTTTTGACAAACGCGCAATCAGAGATGAAGGATCGATTTGATAGACATGCTGAAGCACGGTCTTTTCTGCCTAATGATAAAGTGGTAGTATTATTACCGATACCAGGGTCAGCTGTGTCTGCTAAATTTTCGGGTCCGTATAGTGTTGTTAAGAAACTTAGTGATACGGATTATGTAATTTGCACTCCTGACAGACGGCGCAAAACGCGTGTTTGCCACATTAACATGCTTAAAGCCTATCACGAACATGACGAGTGTGAACCTGTGAAGCAGGACACTGACAATGTAGTGTTAGTAACGTCACCAGTTTTGTCTGTTGTAGAGGGTGATGCGAATGCTGATGAGGACGGATTGATGTTGAGAAATACTCCGCAACAGTGTAGTAAGTTGGAAAACTCTGCTATACTGTCTAATCTGTTTTCTCATTTGTCTTCTGTACCCAATGAGAAAAGAGGTGATGTGATGGCACTTATCATGTCATTCCCAGCTTTATTTTCTGATGTTCCCTCTCAGACTGGTGTTCTGGAACATGACATTGAAGTTAAAGATGCCAAACCGATAAAGCAACATCCATATCGTGTTAACGAAATCAAGAGATCCGCAATGAAGGTTGAAACTGACTATTTGTTAGAAAATGATTTAGCTCGTCATAGTCATAGTCCATGGAGTTCGCCATGTCTGTTGGTGAAGAAACCTGATGGTTCTTTTCCGTTTTTGTACGGACTACCGAAAGGTTAACGCTGTCACCGTACCTGATTGCTATCCACTACCGAGAATGGAGGATTGCGTTGATAGTGTTGGTTCAGCAAAAGTCGTTAGTAAACTTGACTTATTGAAGGGGTACTGGCAAGTGCCATTAACCGCCCGCGCGTCTGACATATCTGCTTTTGTAACTCCGGATTCTTTCCTACAGTACCAAGTTATGGCGTTCGGGTTACGAAACGCACCTGCTACGTTCCAGCGGTTGATACAAACTGTTCTTGCTGGCGTTCCGAATTGTAGAGCATATTTGGACGATTTAGTGATCTTTTCCAATGACTGGAATGAACATTTGATTTTATTACGTACTGTGTTTGAACGGTTGGAACGTGCGTCGTTAACTGTTAACCTCGCGAAATGTGTGTTTGGTCAAGCAACTGTGACTTATTTGGGAAAACATGTGGGAAATGGACAAGTAAAGCCGGTGGAAGAGAAAGTGGCGGCTATTACCGTTTTCCCGGTGCCAGTTACAAGGCGAGAGTTGAGGCGTTTTCTGGGTATGATTGGGTATTACCGAAGTTTCTGCAAGAATTTCGCTACCGTGGTAACCCCGCTTACGGATCTCCTCAGCCCTAAGAAAACTTTTGTGTGGACAGATGAATGTCAGGTAGCTTTTGAAAATGCGAAAGCATTAATGTGTACAAACCCTGTTTTGATCGCTCCTCAATTTGAGCGGGCATTCAAGTTAGAGGTTGATGCGAGCGCAGTAGGCGCTGGTGCAGTTCTGATTCAGGAAACGCAGGATGGAGTGGACCATCCAGTGTGTTTTTTTTCGCGTAAGTTCAACAAGTATCAAGCAAACTATTCTACCATCGAGAAGGAAACCTTGGCATTGTTACTAGCGTTACAATTCTTCGAAGTTTATCTGGGTTCTTCTAATTTGCCTATTCTTGTGTTTACGGATCACCAACCCCTTGTATTTTTGTCTCGCATGTATAATGCAAACCAACGACTAATGCGTTGGGCTTTGTTCATACAGAATTTTCAGCTGGAGATTCACCATAAGAAGGGATCTGAAAATATCCTCGCAGACACTCTTTCTAGAGCTTGAATCTTAAAAGTGTGGGTATGATCAGGGCCGTCCATAAGGGGGGATAAAGGGGAACGTTTTCTGGGGCCCAGCCGCTAGGGGGGGCCCATGCAGTCCAGCAATAATTATGTTCATCCTAAATATAAGCAAAGGTTACCATATTTTATTTTTAACCAAAATAGCACCATTTATTGTAGAAAGTGAGAAAAAATGCTTGAGTAAAATGTAGCCTGTGTCATAATGAAACACCCCTCTCCTGAAAATGGTCTGAGTAGGCTATTTTTTGTTGTACGTAACGCAAAGTCAAAACGCCAGTGCTTCGCGCCAGTTCGCGGTCAGCAGCGCAAGTGAGTGACACAAGATGGAGTGCGCGAATTGACGCGGTAAGACCATAGACAGTAAAAGAAAAAGTAAGACCTATTGCTCACCACCTCCCCAGTGTGATTGAAGCAATCGATTGCCTAAAATCGTCCTGTAAATTATCTAATGAGGCCTTATCAGATGCGCGAGGACTGAGAGAATATTTCATGTCATTTACAGCAGTTGTCATGTGAACTGTCCGGCTAAAACTACTCCAACATATCGAAGATAGGATGGAATTTGCTTCTGCAGAGTGGCAGCCTTATGGTGTGCGAATAGAGCGTCAAATACGCGTCTAGTTAGACGCTTGAATCTTCCACTCGAGTTCAAATTTTTCAACTTGCGCGAAAGACGTTCGCGGCAAACGCGTCGCCCAATTCGCGTCATTCGCGACTGTCAATAATAAATGTGTAGCCTACATATTGTGAATGCATTTAATAAACTTAATTACCTTTAGTAGCTTTCAGTAAATAAACACGTCTGAGAAAATGATTCATAGGCAAAATCAACCTATCAGTTGACCCTATGTTTACTTTCTTCACTGACAGACAAAAATGAAAAGCCTATATCAGTCAAAGCTCAGCTGGGCAAGATAAAAACAAAGAGAAAAAGAGTGTGATGCTGATGAGGAGAGAAAAATAATCAGCTGCCAACTATCTAAGTTTTTTGGCCTTCAGAACATCTTAAAATGCACATATGTAGATCAGAGAAACCAAAATTTTCTGGGGGAGACCCCGAACCCCCCTATTTGCCCTACCTCACATTTGGGACCACAGTTATTATAAAACCGTGCCTTTGCATGGTAATGGAAATGGTTAATAGTGAGCTTTAGATCCTAAACGAAAGTGTTACCTTTTTTTATAATTTTTTCAAAAAGTCATATTGGGGGCTTAGCCCCCCTAAAATGAAAATCCTAGTGACGCCCCTGCACACGCATGATATGAGTAGCCTATTGCAGATTTGGGGAGGGCCCATTCACTGGACCTTTTCAGGGGCCCAGTCATTTCTGTGGGCGGGCCTGGGTATGATCAAGTTTTGGTGTTACTGTTTTATTTAAACGTTGGGTTTAAAATCTTAAATGTGGGGGTGTTACGTCCGTAAGAACGTTATAGTTGTATGTGTGGGGGGATTATGTTTTTCCGCTCTCTGTTTCTTCTCACTTTCACTTTCTTAGGTTGTTTCTGATTGGCTATCGTGCTTGTCAGCTAAGAGGATGAGTGGCCGCGCCTTGGAAGGCGGGATCTGCATTAGCGTGATGAGTGACACCTGGTGAAGTGGATACTTAAAGACCATGCTGCTGCAAGATGGCAGAGAACCTTGTATTCAGAGAACCTTGTCTTGTCTTGTGAGAACTGTTGCCTTGTCTTGTCTTGAGAGAACCTTGTACGTTGTTCACCTGTATGCTCATTGATCTTTGTTTTGGCTGCGTCCAAAACCTTCTCCTTCGTGAGCGTGGCGGTCTACCGGGAAGAAGGGGTTAAGTAAGTGTGTCACGTGACATACATGGTGCACACGTAGTGAAATCTGTCTGTATTAAAAACACTAGTTAGGGAATTGTGCCACCCGCTGTATTTATGTTTTTTAGTTAGTGTAGTTTAGTTATGACGTCTTGGACGTTGAAGACTTTTCTTTTTGGGTTTTCTTTGTATCCTAGTATTAGTTGTTTGTTGTGTTAGATAACCTTTATGTTTATGTTACTTTCATTATTTTGGCACAATTCATTTTTCCCCTTTTTCCTTTGTGGTTGGTTCTGTTATCTCTTTATTCATTATCATAGTTATTAAAACTTATTCACTTTATTCAGTGGTCTCTCGCTTTTTCTCACCTAATTCAGTGTTATAGTGTGACGTGTCTGAGATGGTTATATGTGTTCCCCTCCTAAAAGCCCTAGACGGGTATGAGTCATAGGAGGGTCGTAACACTGTGTGACATATATATACAATTATATATGGTCACACCTTACTTATTAGCTTGCTCAAATGTTTGTTGGAAATATAATTTTAAAGGATAGTTCACTTTAAAATGAAAATTGTCATCATATACTCACCCTCAATTTGTTTCAAACCTGTATGAATTTCTTTCTTCTGCTGAACACAAAAGAAGATATTTTGAAGAATGTCAGTAACCAGACCGATAACTGGAGCCATTGACTTTTCAATAGTAGGATGGAAGTCAATGGCTTCAGTTAACTGTCTGGTCACTGACATTCTTCAAAATATCTTCTTTTGTGTTCAGCAGAAGAAAGAAATTCATACAGGTTTGAAACAAATTGAGGGTGAGTATATGATGACAGAATTTTCATTTTAAAGTGAACTATCCCTTTAACGATGTCATACCATGTAGCTTTTCTCTGCTTTGCTAGTGAGATATACACTCACCGGCCACTTTATTAGGTACCCCATGCTAGTAACGGGTTGGACCCCCTTTTGCCTTCAGAACTGCCTCAATTCTTCGTGGCATAGATTCAACAAGGTGCTGGAAGCATTCCTCAGGGAGTTTGGTCCATATTGACATGATGGCATCACACAGTTGCCGCAGATTTGTCGGCTGCACATCCATGATGCGAATCTCCCGTTCCACCACATCCCAAAGATGCTCTATTGGGTTGAGATCTGGTGACTGTGGAGGCCATTTTAGTACAGTGAACTCATTGTCATGTTCAAGAAACCAATTTGAAATGATTAGAGCTTTGTGACATGGTGGAAGTAGCCATCAGAGGATGGGTACATGGTGGCCATAAAGGGATGGACATGGTCAGAAACAATGCTCAGGTAGGCCGTGGCATTTAAACGATGCCCAATTGGCACTAAGGGGCCTAAAGTGTGCCAGGAAAACATCCCCCACACCATTACACCACCACCACCAGCCTGCACAGTGGTAACAAGGCATGATGGATCCATGTTCTCATTCTGTTTACGCCAAATTCTGACTCTGCCATCTGAATGTCTCAACAGAAAGCGGGACTCATCAGACCAGGCAACATTTTTCCAGTCTTCAACTGTCCAATTTTGGTGAGCTCTTGCAAATTGTAGCCTCTTTTTCCTATTTGTAGTGGAGAAGAGTGGTACCCAGTGGGGTCTTCTGCTGTTGTAGCCCATCCGCCTCAAGGTTGTGCGTGTTGTGGCTTCACAAATGCTTTGCTGCATACCTCGGTTGTAACGAGTGGTTATTTCAGTCACTGTTGCCCTTCTATCAGCTCGAACCAGTCTGGCCATTCTCCTCTGACCTCTGGCATCAACAAGGCATTTCCGCCCACAGAACTGCCGCTCACTGGATGTTTTTTCTTCTGGACCATTCTCTGTAAACCCTAGAGATGGTTGTGCGTGAAAATCCCAGTAGATTAGCAGTTTCTGAAATACTCAGACCAGCCCTTCTGGCACCAACAATCATGCCACGTTCAAAGTCACTCAAATCAACTTTCTTCCCCATACTGATGCTTGGTTTGAACTGCAGGAGATTGTCTTGACCATGTCTACATGCCTAAATGCACTGAGTTGCCGCCATGTGATTGGCTGCTTAGAAATTAAGTGTTAACGAGCAGTTGGACAGGTGTACCTAATAAAGTGGCCGGTGAGTGTATGTATAGTATAAGTTTAGCATTATTCATAGAATTCAAACGTATGACATTTGTTAAAAAGAAATCACAAAATGTACACATTTCATGTATGTTTTATTAAATCTATTTTAATGTAAGTTAAATGTTTTTTAACACAATACGTTTATACTTACTAATATAATTACAAAACAGATGACAAATATATTTACAATAAATATCAAAAAAGTATCATCATAAACAAACAAACAAAAATTCTATAAATATACTCTGACTTTTGATAAATGTTTTTGTTTAAAACAAACTATTATACATACCTTTATACTTAATAATATAATTACAATAAATAATAATTAAAATAGTATCATTATAAATTAATTAATATACTCTGACTTTTTACAGGCTTAATAATGCTTCAGTGTGTGGTACTCCTCAAAACATGGGACAGCACACAAGGGAGTGTTGCATGGCACACACATGTGCTTGGTGAGGCGCCTCTGCTTGCCCTTGCGTGTGCTGGAGAGGCAGACCTTGCAGTGCCGCCTGGTCTTGCTGCCCTGGGAAGTGGTCTGAGGGACTTCAGATGGGAAATGCCTGGCTGTAAGGCGCAGAGGAGTGTCTAAGGCAGGACGCCCTCCTTTGGTTGGACCACGCAATGTGCTGTACTCCTCCAGCAGCCCTCTCATCAGGTTCGTCCTGAATTGTAGGGAGGTGATTTCCTTTCCTACTCATAGTAGAGCACATCAATAGGGAGGGAGTGAGGAGAATAGAATAGTATGTGACAGTGTGGTCTGTTTATTATTGTGAATTTGTTAACACTTTAGATTACATTAATTAAAAATGTTATCACTTTTTATCTTGTTTATATTTATTATTAGATGATTTGTATCCATTTCTCACCAGTAATTTGCCGGTAGACGATGTGGCTGTTGAGTAAAACCGTGTCAAGTACATGAAAAAATATCTTCTTGTACCACTTGGTAGACTTTCTGGTGCATTCATGGAAACCAGTCATCATATCAGCTTTGTCAACTGCCCCCATCTTTTCGTTATACTCCAGCACACAGACTGGCTTCATCCTTGGTTGCCCAGTGATGTGATCAAGCTTCCCTGTGGCTGCCATACCAGTTGGGTGGACTGTGGTAAGGACATGAACATCCCTCTTGTTGTGCCATTTTACTGCCATCTGTGACCCATTCTCTTCGAATTCCACCTCACCTTTTTTCATCTTACAGGTGAACTTTGGCATCCCTTTCCTGTTTGCGCGCACAGTTCCACAAGCTCCAGTGCCAAGTGACAAGAGGTGCTGGAAAAGTGTGGGACTACTGTACCAGTTGTCCATATAAAGAACATGACATTTTTTTAGGTAAGGTGCTAGAAGTGTCATCACAACGGACCCAGAAATCCCAAGTCCTGGGTAATGTTGGATGTCAGTGGTAGATCCGGTGTAAATTATCATGTCCTCCACATAACCAGTTAGCACATCACACAAAACAAAAAACTTGACCCCAAATCTGTGCCGTTTAGATGGAATGAACTGACGAAATGCCAGCCTGCCTTTCCACTTCATCAGAGACTCATCCACACACAGATCCCTGTATGGCACAAAAATGCGACGAAAGGAGGAGGTGAGAGCAGTAAATATGTGTCTGATTTTTTTCAGCGGGTCATTGGAAACTGCTGTCGCATTGTTTGCGAAGTGAAGACAGCGGAGGAGCAGAAGGAAGCGATCCTGTGAGAACAGAGACCCAAAAAATGGGGTCAAGAGCATGGGGTCTGTGCTCCAGTAATCACGAAGTGATGTTTTTTTTATCACCCCCATTAAGAGAACTGCCACTAAAAATGTGTACATTTCAGGGATATTTGTTGGAACCCATTTAACCAGCTTTCCTTTAATTTCCCTTTCTTGCAAGTCAGAGGCATAGCGGTTTGTTTCCTCCACAATTTCTCCCATGACATCTTCTGTGAGGAACAATTTAAAACAATTGACCTCACTGGGTGATTCTGGTGGATTTTGCACACCACAGAGCTGGTTGTCAAAATTGCCCAGGAGGATTAAAAAGGTTGGTTGTCTTCCATAACAATGAGTTTACCTCTTCTGCCTCATTTGGGACTGGTGTCGTCTCTTCATCTGCAATGTTGTCAAGAGCTTCAAGGTTTGGGGGAAGATCTTCATCGCTGTCACTCTCTGCCTCGCTGTCAAAAATCTCCTCATCAGAATTAAAAAAAAATTCCTCAATTTCCTCATTTGTCAGTTGTCGTCTTTTATATAAATTTTCTGTCATTTTCTCTGAAGGTGGTGAGCTTGATTAAAGTTGTGTCTTTAAATTAGAACAAAGGCGAGTGTGAGGTAACGGTGACGTCAGCTCTACATCATTTGTCAGTGGGAAAAAAAGACTCGCAATGCATGACAGTTCAAATCTTTTTTAATTTATTATACAAAATATTTACAAACTTGTAGTTATTAACATCGTTAAATATATGTAAGGGAACTCCTAATGTGGTTTTAATACTTAGAGAAAAAAAGATCATGTTAGTTGATCGGTAAGATATACGGGCTATGGGCGCCGCCATTATTTGTTTACAACACTGATGGAGAGTTGGACTCAGAGCCTGCTGGATTTACAACATGCAAGATCATCCATGTCTCCCGAAATATATGACAGTAACCCCCGCTTCACTGCATCTCACGCGACGCTCCTGCTTGAGGCTCACGCGCTGCTCCTGGTGTGAATCCACTCATTGATTAACATGCACGCACGCCGAAAAAAATATGCGCTGACGCTTGCTGTGTGAAAAGGCCGTTTTCTCTACAAGGTGTGTTTGACTCGAATAAATATTAATATTACATCATGTTTAAAAGGTTATTTTGTTGTTATAAATATTAGTGTGCAATAATAAACTATATATTTGTTATTGTGTAATGTAATTTAAAGTGAATGAAACCTAAAATAAACATTAAAATACACTGAACTGTTGTGATAATGATGAGAGCTGTGCACGTCGGTCTCTGGCTCAGTGCCAGTCAAAGCGGGAAAGCAGTAAAAGCAAAAGTTTGAAATTTTGAATTTAGCAGTTGATCACGTGATTCACTGAACGTTCTAATCACACCGGTGTGATCGTACGCTCCAGGGACCAGCCAAGACTGATCACACCGGTGTGATCGTACGCGTCAAAGGGTTAAATAACCAAACTTTAAAAACATAAGGGCAGATCCTTTGAGCGCAGCTGATGACGCAGTGAAGTGATGCTCAAGTAATCAAGAATCAAATAGGGCCTACACAAATAAGTTTTTCTTAGATTTTCCCGTCCACATTTTATTTCCTTGCAGCCTTCCCTCGCATCCTACAGGGGGTGGAGCTGAGACGCGAGGAAAGGAAGCGAGGAAAGGAAACGAGGATGCAAAAATAAGAATTGGGAAGCACCAAGGGGGTAATCCATCGACCGGAAGTTGAAGCCGGCCGGGTGCCGCCATGTTGTAGCAGAACTTCACTTGCGTTAGCCTTTCCATTGACTCCCATTCATTTTGGCGTCACTTTGACAGCGAATAACATTACATCTGAGGCGTTTAAAGACTCCATTTGTCCATTATTTATTTCTAAAGAAACACGACAATGTATAAAGGGCTCCATTACCTTCTATGTTACAGTATGGCCCCGTAGAAACAGATTTAGTAAAAATAGGCTAACGATTGCGTCATAACCACTCGACTCTCTTTTGCGCTGTACAAAAATTACCATACAGACAGGAGGAGAAGCTCGCAGGCAATTGGGGGGACGTCCCGTCAAGGGAGAAGCCCATAGATAATGAGTCCACAAAAGCAACGGAATACTTACTCCTGCTCACTCACGCCAAAGAACTCTTTGCTCAAGTTCCCCGTCTCTGCAAGATTAACGTTGGCAATTTTCACGCACAGCTACTAGAAGATTAACGTCTGTCAGACAGGTTGCTCACGTCATCAAGCTTAGTTTGAGTCGGTTTGAGTCTGCGCGTCAGGAACGGAAGTGCTCAAAAATCGCTAAAAATGGGCTTCAACTGTCTCAACTGAGTTCCAATTAGATGGCTCTGTCCACTTCTTATACTGTCTATGGGAAGCACCCAAGGATCAGCCAAAAATCCGCTTGTATCTTGAAAAGCGGATGTTTTGGAAAGTGCCGCAGCAAGTTATTGTGCCATCTAGTGGTTTAGAGGAAAATAAAATCAAAGGAGCCTTTTACCACGTGGATCCTTTAGCCCATTGTACCCTATATCTCATGTTCTCTAAATGCCAAGTTATACTTTGAGATCTGAGAATGATCTTGGTGAAGAAGAGTGTGCAGTGTATTTCAATGGGTATGTGCTCATTTGATCGTCAAGCTTCAGATAAGAGTCTTCTCTTCTCTGTGAAGTGAATTGCTGATTTAAATTTTTAATCTTTCATACTTCAAGAGAGATCCACAAATAATTGACACTATGTACCAAACAAAAAGGATTTTTCACTGAACAGACGAATCTGGGGAGCTCTAATGTAGCCTAAAGGTACTTTTTCAGAAGTGAAGGTTATTTTCATGGATCTTTTTTATTGGACAATTTTTATATTTTTGAATTATTATAAATAAATAAATAAATAAATATATATAACAGTTCAAAAGTTTAGGGTTGTATGATTTTTTAATGTCTTTGAAAAAAATTATTTTGGATCAAAAATACAGAACAAACAGTTATACTGTAAAATATAATTAGAATTTAAAATAAGTTTTTTATTTTATTTGAAAATGCATTTTTGAAGCATCCTTTACATCCTTTAGTGTCACACAATCCTTTGATTGAGTCACTGATTGAGTAGACAAGAATATATTATTGCCTCTGCCTTGCTGCTGATGATCGCCATTAGCAACTAATGGTCTAACAACTGTCCATGCCCTGGTTGAAGGATATAAAAGCTGGTTCTTTGGAAGAGAAAGCGGGGGAGAGCACCACTTGCCCGGCTGTCGTCGTCGCGCTGCCATTGTGTTCATTGCACTCTACTGCTCTGCAAAGGAAGTCCAGGTTCCCAGACCTCTTTGTCTGAACGCTGGTGTACTGCAGCTGAAATCCCTCAACGCTCGCTATTTGTTGCCTGAAGGGCCGTAACTATATTTTACTACCACACATTGTGAGTGTGTGTGCCCCTTTGCTATCTGTGGTGTCGGTGGTCATTGTGGTTGCTTTCTTCTATCCTCTGCTATAACCATCCTGTGGTTCCAGTGTCTGGTGCTGTCCTGAAGACTGTGTGACTATCCTCAAACCTTCCTCAACGCTCGCTATTGTTGCCTGAAGGGCCGTAACTATATTTTACTACCACAGAGTTGTCTGGTGCTGTCCTGAAGACTGTGTGGCTATCCTCGAACCTCCTTCACACCTGCATAATGAGCTGCATAATGAGCCTTTCTCACAGGTGTGTCACTGAGCCACAAGAAAGAATGCAAGACGACGTAAAGTAGCCTACTGTAATCTGATTAAACTTGTTGTGTTTTATCGAGTTGATGATCATTCCCCACGCTCTCGCGCTCGATCTGCTCTCGTCTGCTGCTTTTGCTCGCTCGAACACTTTTATTTTTGGCAGTCGAGGGGCGGGACTTACTGTTTTAATAACCTCAAATGTCATTGGTTATTTCCCCTTTTCCGGAAGTCAGTTGTGATTGGACGCCTGTCCAATGACCCGTAATTCACTTGACTTGAGACGTGAGACATCACTTAATTTGTTTTATTTATTGTGGTTTATTAATGTGTAATGTGATTTAATGCATTGTTAATATAGAATAGATTCTTACCAGATACTTTATTAACAGGAAGTCTTACTAGTGATTGCATTGTGTTGTTAAGAGATATTTACAGACTGTAATGATGCATTTCCATGGTTATTAGCATTGTAAATGTACCAAAATTCTTGTACATTTTTACGTAATATAAATGGTTCATTATATTTTCTATTAAATGTAAAAGGGGTTCTGGCTTCTCAAGTTAAGATACAGTACACAGCATGAATTATAGCTTACAAATGCCTTTTCAGAATTTGCTTGAGTATCAATTAAAGAATTTTCATTTTTGGGTGAACTTTCCCTTTAAGCAGAGCCCTAAAGTGTCATCTAGGTGCCATGACTGGTATGCAACACTTCAACATAGCTAGCATGCACCAAGCATTTTTCTATAATATAAAAAAATAATACAAAAAATAAAAATGCATCACAGATATTTTTTCTTTAAAAAAAGCATGTTGATTGTACATTATACCAAGGAATTTAGTAACTCATGTACATTATCATTATAAACACCTAAATTAAATTGCTCAGAGCGTGGGGAATGATCATGCGCGCGAGGGCTTGTATTGCGTGCAGAGAAGATATCATGCGCGCTCGCACGGTTTGAATGAGCTCGCGAGTTCCTGTTTACTCGCGTGTAGATCTGTTATCCTCTCGCGGAAGTAATTTACCGCGTGCGCCAGCATCAGTTGTGCGCTCGGTTATTTTAGGCATTGATTTGTCGCCATAGTGATCAAATTAAAAGATAATGAGCCATAATATGTGAGCCACAAATTAATGTAAGTTAAGGGTTTTACAATATTCAATATAACTTTTTTAATCAATGTCATGCTGATATCATGACAGTCAGTGGAGAACTTGCTTTTACATTACCACACAATGTTTGTCACTTCCTGCTCATTTGTAGCTGAGAGGAAGAATGACAAAGAATTCCGTTCAATAGTTGATTTTGCAGCTCCATTGTCTGGAATATCAGCGGCCAACTTAGGGCCAACATTTACAAAGAAATTATTGAACTTATTTACTACATTACTCATATTATTTTCATCACCATTTTCATCAATAAAGTGATCAGGATATATCATCTTTGAGGATCCTTGTTTTATTAGGCTATTCAAAACATCCCAAGTTCCTTTTATATTGTTTTTATGTTCATATAGTTTTTTTGATAATATAACCGTTTGCTTGTTCTTATAATATCAGTTAATTTATTTTTGTACTTCTTATATCTTTGTTCCACTTCTTTTGTTTTTACTTTAATAAACACTTTATAGAGATTGTTTTTCCTTTTACAGGCATTAATTATTCCTTTCGTAATCCAGGGGCTTTTTTATGTTTTTCCTTTACAAAATATTCTTTCACAGGGCAATGTTTATTATGCAGGGAAGTGAAAATATCTAAAAAATTACAATAAGCACTGTCCACATTTGGTTCTCTGTAAACTGAAGTCCAATCCTGGAGCGCTAAACTATTGTTTAAGGCACGGATCATGTCCTCAGTGATTTTTCGTTTAGAGGTTTTTGCCATAGCATCTTTCGTTTTCTTGAGATTACAGTCATACAAAGTAAAAACAGGTAAGTGGTCAGTGATATCACATATAAATAGGCCACTGATGATTTGATTTCCCATAATATTAGTAAAAATGTTGTCAATGATTGTGGCACTATGTGACGTTATTCTACTCGGTTTCGTTATAGTTGGGTACAGAGACAAGCTATACATTGTGTCAGTGAAGTCATCAACGTTTTTTAGTTTGGTCGGATTTAACAAATCAATGTTGAAATCACCACAGATAAATATGTTTTTTTGGTTCACAGTAGAAAACAGTTTACCCATCCACTCATTAAAAGTTTCTATGCTTGAACCAGGTGCCCGGTACACACAACTCATGAAGATATTTGTCTTTTTATCCTTATGAATTTCCACTGTTATGCATTCAAATAAGCCATCCACAGCTATGGTCATATCAGTTGAAACATTAAATTGAACAGATTTATGAAGGTACAAAGCAAAGTTCCATTTGTTGATGTTGTAGGATGTTCTGTAACATATCCATATCAACACTTGATGTAGTCTGTGTTCTTGGTATGTTTAGCATTTTGATAATGTAAAGAGTCACAAGCTACTTTTGTACCAGGTGCTGCATCAATGTCAATACTTATCAAGATCTTCTATCCTCTTCACCACCAAAACTTTTGCTTCCTCCGGTGTCCCATTTAGTTTGATGAAGATCTTACAGTTAGTTACCCTGGTTTGTTGAATCTTGCCTTGTTTTCTAAGTTGTCGTGCAATCCTTGAGATGTCAGCATTTTTCTTTGTCAAGTGTTAATTTATGAAAACATTTGTGCCTTTCAGTTTGTGTCCTTGCTTCAGAAGTGCTATTTTCTTTTTCCGATTAGTAAACCTCATAATGACCGCTGGTGGTCTCTCGTTCTTCGTGGGCAGTGGGTGACACGCCTCGATGTGCTCCAGGTCCATCTCTATCCCCCTGTTCTGGAGGTAGGAAGCAACCTGTTGTTCCACCGACTGTGTCTCCTGGTCGCTGGGCTCCCCGCTGTCCGTGGCCACCGCACGCGCATAGGAGCACGGCCTGATCTTAATCCCGGTGATGACCACGTCAGTCATGCGGGAGTATTGCTCCAGCTCGTCCACTCTCCGCTCGAGATCCACAATACGCTGGTCTTTTTACGCGTTCTGGAGGCGTAGTTGTTTCACCTCCTCCAGTAGCCCCAGGAGCTGCTCCTGCTGCGCTCTAACCGCAGCCACATCGCCGCACAGGGAGTGGATAGAGAGCTTTATCTCCTCGAACTCGTCCGGTATTGGGCCTTTCCTCGATGGGGGCATTCTGATGATTTATACGCCAAGCATCCAGTATCCAGTATCCAGAGGTAATACACACTCCGTATCTCAGCTCTATTTGCACGTGGCCGCCATTAACAACGCCATGACCCGGAACTGTTGATTACATACTGTTACTTACATTTGTAACTTGTCATTCCAGACGGGCTGCTTTCCAAGTAAAATGAAAATCGCTAAAGTAATTCCAATTTTCAAACAGGATAACAAACACGCTTTTACTAATTACAGACCAATCTCTCTTTTGCCTCAGTTTTAAAAAAATTTAGAGAAACTCTTCAATTCTCGACTTGAAAAGTTTCTCGAGAAACATCATGTAATTAATGATGGTCAGTATGGTTTTAGGTCCAAAAGAACTACCTCAATGGCAATAACTGAAGCTATTGAAGAAATGACTAATGCACTGGAGCAAAAAAAGTATGCAGTTGGTATCTTTATTGATCTAAAAAAAAGCCTTTGATACTATTAATCACTCAATCCTATTAAATAAGATGGAAAGATATGGAATTAGGGGACTGGCTGGAGATTGGTTAAAAAGTTATTTAACAGGGAGGTTACAGTTTGTAAAAATTGGTCAGTATCTATCAGATACTCTTGGCATTGTTTGTGGTGTCCCCCAGGGGTGTATAAATGATATCTTTAATATATCGAAAAGTACTGAAACTCATACTATTTGCAGACGACACGAATATATTCTACAGTAGTGATGATTATAATGAGCTCGTAAATACGGTAAACAGGGAACTAAATATAATAAAAAATGGATGGACACAAATAAATTAGCCTTGAATATAAATAAAACTAAGATAATGATGTTCGGTAATCGCAACAAAATGTCTGAACAGAGAATAAGTATTGGTGGTACCCAAATTGAAATTGTGAGTGAGAATACATTTTTGGGGGTAAAAATTGACAGTAAATTGTCATGGAAACCCCATGTCAGACACATAAAAACAAAAATCTCCAAAAGCCTCTCAATTATAAATAAAGCAAAACTATACCTTGATGAAAATGCACTCCGTACTTTATACTGCACTTTGGTACTACCATACCTTATGTATTGTGTTGAAGTGTGGGGAAATAACTACCAGAACACAATAAATCCTCTGATCATATTACAGAAAAGAGCTGTGAGGATCATTCATAAGGTTGGTTTTTTAGAACATACTCATAAGCTGTTTACGCAGTCAAAGTTGTTAAAATTTGATGATCTTGTAAAATATAATACATCAATAGTCCTATATAAAGCATTTAACAACTTATTACCGCCTAACTTACAACGTTTTTTTCAAATTCCAGTGCGAGCTCATAACTTGAGAGGCTTTGGATATTTTTCATTACCAAGAGCCCGAACCACTCGTAAACATTATTGTGTGTCTGTATGCGGAGTGAAACTCTGGAACAAACTGGACTTGCAACAAAAGCAATGTCAAACTATTCATCAATTTAAACTGTTATATAAACATTGGCTCTGGTTAAAATACAGAGATGAGGATCCTTAATTTACATTGCTGTTGTAGTGTTAACATGTGCTCAATGTTTCCTTACCATCGTTGGCATATTGTCCATTACCATCGTTGGCATATTGTCCATTACCTTCGTTGGTATATTGTCCATTACCATTGTTGGTATATTGTCCATTACCATCGTTGGTATATTGTCCATTACCATTGTTGGTATATTGTCCATTACCATTGTTGGCAGGCATTGTTTATTCTTCTTAAATTGTTGGTACTGTTGTTATAATAAATACTTGTTACTGTGGTAACGCCACCATGATACAACATATGTAAACAATCCGTGACCAAAGTAACAATGAAGCTCAATGTATTAATCACCAAATGGGGAACTGGGGTGGGATTAAATAAGTTGTCTTCTTCCCACTCCCTTTCAGGCAGAATTCGATTGTTAGTTAAATACTGTATGTTCTGTTTTTGTTTTTTTTGTTTCTTTTTTGCACTGTATGACTTAACAATATTTTGCCTGCCTTGTACTTTCTGTGCCATTGCCTGAAATAAACCTTTAATAATGAGCTGATATGAGAATGACTGACATCTCTCTCTTTTCATATAGATTACATAAACAGAGAATATTTGTTTTTGTTATGAATTAGACCATTTAAAAGTACACACTTAAATGATTATAAAGATATATAGCTCATGCCTGGGTGAATAGTATTCGCTGAGTTTTGTTTAAGTTTAGAGACGTGCTCCAATAAAAAAGTTCACGGAGATGCAGAAATAACACCCTGTTTATTTTCTTTATTTTACAAAAGCACAATGTTTTGTCTCGATTGTAAGTGGACACATGAAAAAGAAGACATTCAACAGTTTATTTTTTCATATTTCTTAAGTCTGTATGACCAAAAATGACGGAGTATTTTAAGTATATGTTGCTGCTATGTAAAAAAAAAAGAGCAAAACGCGTTTGCCGACCCCAGAGGGTTAATAAATTGTATTTTTTTTATTCAACTTTGACTGTCTGTTGGGTTTCTGCGGCTTGGACCTGGGTCATTTATTATTCAACGTTGGTCACTAGGTGACATTTTTTTCGAGCATGGCCCTGTGTGACGTCATAAAGGGGGAATTCCTTGTATGGGCACTTCTCCCGGAAGAGCGCGCACACACATCAACCAGAGAGAGAGCAAGAGCACGTACCCATCAACGTGCTTCTTTGCTCGAGAAAGATTTTACATTTTATTTTTAGACCACGAAATCAACAATGTCACCAAAGAAGTGCATAGCTGCCAACTCTCACGCATTGGCCGTGAGACACCCGCATTTGATTGGTTTCACACGCTCACACGCCACACTCCCGATTTCTCACGCTGAAGTGTCAACCCGGGCGGTCAAATGCCTGGAAGATGAGTTTATCTATATATCTACCTGTTGAGCCACTCGTGATCGAGTAGTTATACCGCAAATTCGTTAAAAATCTCCCGTTATCTAGAGCGAGCGTGCATGCGAGACAGAGATTGTGCTCCAAACCGCGTAGAGCGAGCGAGAGACCTTGCGCGAGCGAGACCCCCCCCCCCCCCGTCAACAAATCTCACTCGTCTCTACCCCCCCACCCCGTCAACAAATCTAACTCGTCTCTACAACCGTCAACAAATCTCACTCGTCTTTACCCCCCCCCCCACACCCCCCCCCCCCCCCGTCAACAAATCTCACGCCGAGCAAAACTCAAAAGTTGGCAGGTATGGAAGTGTGTTTTTGGTTGTGAGGGAAAGATAACCTTGTTCAGCTTCCCAAAGAACCCAGCGTTAAGGGAACAGTGGATGCAGTTTGTTTTTCCGGGGCAGCAATGAAGTTGTGCATGTGTGTTTGTTCCGGGCAGTCCATGGTTCCCGGCATTTCGGTGACGAATGTTTTATAAACAAGGCCCGATGCTGTATTCACAGATCGTTTGAAACTGAAAGATGGAGCAGTCCCAGCGATAAAAGATCCCGGTCATGATGAGTCGGAAACGCAGCTGGTAGGGAAAACTGCATCAAATGTATATTCTAAAACCACTCCGTGCTCGTGACGCTTTAGCTCCGCCCACGGCACACCTTCCAGGAGATTGACTGTTTTCAGAAGGAATCTGTACAGCTGTATCTGTCTTTTATAAATCTGACTCTTCGGATATATGAAGGATGTAGTACTACTCTATAGGTACTCAAGATTAACATGAGATTGGGCGAAACTGTGTGCTATGTACCCTTTAATATTTTGGTAGAAACTGTGAAGAGTTTCTAAATGTTTTGTAACAATGCAAAAGTCTTTACTATCTCTTCTGATTAAATGAGTGCATTTTTGCTGAATAAAATACATTTCTTTCAAAAGAAAATCTAACCGACCTCAAACTTTTGAATGGTATTGTATAGGCTATGCTGTTTAACTTGGTGACAAAATATCCAAGCCTTTAGGTTTTAGCACAAGTATTCAGGCTGAGTAACTCAGCACTCATGAAATGTTTACTCTCAGTTACACAATAGAAAAAGAAACCACCTCGGTAGGCTACATATTAAATTGCCTGTAGGAGACTACTACATTTCTCATGACCCCAAAAGTTTCTAAAAGAGACTAGTGATAAACAAGAAGAAAAAGCCAGACAGATTTTTTTTTGTTGAACCCCTGCTATGCAGAATACCACACATCCCTGAATAATGAAAGTGAGGTTATGAAGCTGGAGATATTTGCATAAAAATTGCTATTTAAAAGCATAGCAACAGGGAATGGAAATCTCATTTGTCTCATTCATGCTCTGTGTCATCCAGATTTGACTGTCTTCGTATTCATATCCTAGACTTTGATTTACGTAACCAACAGTATACATGGCTAATTATCAAAGGTCAATGTCCCCAGAAACACAACACAGCGGTTATTTACTCATATCCAGACAATAAAATTTGTTGACTTTTCAAATTATAAAACATGGAGAGCTTTGCATTGCAAATGCTTTTTATAAAGGTTATGAACACCAATAGGTACTTCAACTGTTTTATGTAAATATATGGCAAAGAAAGTTGGGCAGAGCCTCTGACCTTTACCGGGTGGTCGTGAACACTCACAATTAGACATTGTAAGTAAAAGGACTGGCTACAAAGCCCCTCTCTCCCTCCTTTTTCCTGTTCTCTCCCACTGGTTTGAGGAAAGTCAGTTTTTAGAGCTGCAATATTTAATCCTCTTTAATGAGGGGGTGTGATATTAATCATGAAGCAAAAGGCTAATAATGAAAAAAGCATCCTGATTAATGGAGAATTACTGAATCTTGCTAAGCCCTGCCACCTCAGCGCCCAGGCGCTTTCATTTAAGCTATCTGATGGTTAAACAGAAAAGGGAGTAGAGGATTTAAAATATTTGCCTATCCTAAGATAAGGCTCCTTTGTGACTCTGTCAACATTGTCGGTATGACAAAGAGGACACGCTGAGCCAGAACTACACACCTCCAGCTAACACCACAGTCAAGTATTATAGTCAAGCACCAGCTTTAATGGGGAGAACTTAGGGAACCCTTACATTTCCATTATATGTTCACCAAGGCGTAAAAGACATTGTAATGCTCACAGAAAGTTTTGAGTTGTGGGAAAAGTGTGATCTCAGGTCAGGTTGATAACCCACAGACATTCATATCAAACAGTAGGCCAGCTCAGTTCCTGGCAGTATAGAATCGTTGTATAACGTCTATTGAACAAGAAGTCACCACTATGAGCCACAATAGTACAGCCTGAAATGTCAGACTTCATTCTTTCCCCTTCACCTCCCCCTCATACAAATGGTTGAATTATTCAGATTTTATTAGATTTGACCACATTTACCATCATCCATCACAGCTCATTGACCATCAATTCTCCTACCACACACATCGGTCTCTCACTATCTTTGCCTGCCTCTCTTTCTTTTATTTCATCACTTCGTCATCACGCCTCACTGCCACAGAGATATTGCTGTGCAATTATTGGGATCTGTAAGGCATTGTTTTGTTTGGCCCTCTCTGGTTGGGCTGTGGGTGAGTGGAGAGATTAAGATGCAGTGCGACTGCTGTAGTAATCTTCGCAGCATGGCTGCGCTTGGCTGCCCCTGAACCAGGCAGAGCAGGAGGGCCTAATTGAAAAGGACAGCAGTGTTTGCAGTTTATTGAGAGTGTTTGCTCTCACACGTTGTGTGGGAGATTATTTTCTGTTGCTTGTGTGTGTAAGAAATTGTTTATAGGGGAACGAGAAGTGTTTTTCATATTGAGTCTCATGGACATCACCTGTTGGTTTACCTTGTATTACCTACTTCTGAGGCAAACCTTCGGAAGAGTTAAAGACAGGGTAGGTGATTTCTTCCAAAAAAATGTTTTTTGCTGGTTGAAAGACTCTTCACATCCTGATAGAAATCAGTCAAGTGGTCTAAATGTATTTATATGTATACAGCATATATCGTGTGTGGAAGGCGTAGGATCATAAAATGTTCGTCCAATAATTGCATTCAGTCAACTTTTGTTTGCTCTGTGCTGTACGCATTCATGTGTTTTGAAGGAAGCGTGGTTTTGGAGACGCTCTGAAGAGAGGGTGGGATATTATGCTTTTAAAGCTAGCTCGCTATTGCTAGCCTCTCCGAAAATTGCCTACCCTACCTTTAATACTGTACAAGAAATTGATATACTTGATATGTTTTTATTTGTTTGATGACATTGACATGATTACTACACTGTACTACACACAAAAACAAAAAAAAGGAAAGCTATCACTCAACTTTTTAAGTTAACTCAACTAATTCGCTCCAATTAAAATCAACTTAAATACTTTTGTTTATCTAAACAAAGCAACCAGGCCCTCAGAAGTTTCCTTGCCTCGATATTTCAGGAAGGCCAGTCCATCGAGAGGTACGTGAGGGACTTTATGTCGTGCTGTCGTCTGGGGGCTTTAGACGACCCCGGGCTCATGGACTTGTTTTGGAGCAGGTTGGACGACGACGTTGCCCAGTTGATGCCGGATGACTGTACCGGCTGGACCCTAGAGGGGTATGTCAACCTGGCCCTCTTCTGGAGCGGTTCATCATTTACTGTGAGCATGGAGGAGAGGAAGCTTCGAGAGCCTGCTCTTCACGTCAGCCCAGTCGAGCCCACGCTCCACGTGAGCCCTACCCAGGCCGCGCTCCACGTCTGCCCAGCCGAGCCCGCGACTCTCGTCTACCCAGCCGAGCCCGCGACTCTCATCTGCCCAGCCGAGCCTGCGCTTCACGTCTGCCCAGCCGAGCCTGCGCTTCACGTCTACCCAGCCGAGCCCGCGACTCTCATCAGCCCAGCCGAGCCCGCGCTTCACGTCTGCCCAGCCGAGCCCGCGCTTCACGTCTACCTTGTAATGGACTCCTCACTGGCCTTCCTAAAAAGACCATAAGACAGTTGCAGCTTATACAGAACGCTGCTGTCAGGATTCTGAGCAGAACCAGAAAATTTGAACATATCACACCAGTCCTCAGGTCTTTACACTGGCTCCCAGTTACATTTAGGATTGATTTTAAAGTATTATTACTGGTATATAAATCATTCAATGGGCTAGGACCTCAATATATTGCAGATATGCTCACTGAATATAAACCCAACAGATCACTCAGATCATTAGGATCACATCAGTTAGAAATACCAAGGGTTCACTCTAAGCAAGGAGAGTCTGCTTTTAGCTACTATGCCAGCCGCAGCTGGAACCAGCTTCCAGAAGAGATCAGATGTGCTCCTACAGTAGTCACATTCAAAGCCAGACTCAAAACACATCTGTTTAGCTATGCATTTACTGAATGAGCACTGTGCCAATGTTCGTCCGACTGTTTTTACTGTACTTTATTTTATTTTTTATTCTAAACTTTTTTAATTATTTCCTCCTATGTAAAGCACTTTGAATTACCATTGTGTATGAAATGTGCTATATAAATAAACTTGCCTTGCCTTGCCTACCCAGCCGAGCCCGCGCTTCACGTCTGCCTAGCCGAACCCGCGCTTCACGTCTGCCCAGCCGAGCCAGAGCTTCCATGGTCTCCTGGAAGGGGTTCTCCACCGTGGCCGCCTGAATGGGCTTCTCCAGCATGGCCACCCGAGGAGCCTGCTCCGCCCTGGCCGTCGCCTCATCCTGCTCCGCCCTGGCCTTCGCCTCATCCTGCTCCGCCCTGGCCTTCGCCTCATCCCGCTCCACCCTGGCCTTCGGATCATCCTGCTCCGCCCTGGTCACCGGCCCAGTCTGGTCCGCCCACGCTCTGCGGCCCAGGCCCGCCTTGGCTACCTCCTGGTCCCGTTCCCCTGCACTGGCCTGGCCCTCCGTCCCTCCCCCAAGACCGCCTATGCTCCTCCGCCCTCCTGCATTTTTTGTTGTTCAACCGGACCCCGTTACAGTTATCAAACAGTTTGCACAGCATATTTTTTTAATTATATAGATTAATACTTATTTAAGTTACAAAAGATCTTTAGTCAAGAGCAGTGAGTGTTTTTCTCTGTTCCCTTTGTTCTTTGATTAACTTTACTGACAGACAGCATTATTGCCTGCTGCCTCTTTAAAACCAGTTGCTGCTGACAGAGCTAAAGAGTTAAAGTTAATCAAAGAACAAAGAGGATCTCATACGTGTCTCATTCTCTCACAACTCTTTACCTTCATTTAAGACTTTATTTAACTTAACTAAAGGGTTAGTTCACCCAAAAATTAAAATGTTGTCAGTAATTATCATTTTGTTCCAACCCCGTAAGACTTTCGTTCATCTTCAGAACACAAATTAAGATATTTTTGATGTAATCTGAGAGCTGGCTCACTCCTTCATAGGCTGCTAGGTAATTGCATCTGCCGGCCCTGAAAAATTAGTAAAGACATCATTAAAATAGTCCAAGTGACTACAGTGGCTCAACCTTAAAGGGATAGTTCACCCAAAAATGAAAATTAGCCCATGATTTACTCAACCTGAAGCCATCCTAGGTGTATATGATATTCTTCTTTAACCCTTTAAGGTACTACTCAACCATTTGGTAGACCACACTTAAAGTCACTCTATTTTATTGAAAAATGCATCAAGCTTAACTCAACCTGAATGAGCCATCTCTACCGTTTGGTGTAGTTGTGCAATGATAAAAAAATCCACTAGATGGCACTGTGTCTGTGAGCAGCATGTCATTTCAGTGTTCCTTCAAACAGCACATGACACAGCGAAAATTTGCTCCTCCTTTGATGACGCATATCGGCGGGACTTTTAAAGGTAAGACTATTTGGTTGACATATTATCGTTTCAGAGGAGTTGTTAAACAGAATTATGTAACTTAATTAAACAAAAATAAGTCTTATAAGGGTCAAATAATTTTTTTAAACATGCTCTACCAAACGGTTGAGTTGTCCTTTTAAGGTAGTAAAAATTAGCTAATAAAATTAGCTAATGTTGGTAAAATTAGCTATTTACAACGAACAAAAGGGTTAGTGTTGTTAAAATGATTAATTTTAATATTATTCAATTACATATTTGATAAAAAATATTTGATCAATATCATTTTTTCAGCATTTCTGTACTGTATTATGGTAAATATCAAGAATACATTTGAAGAATTAATACCAATTCTGGTGTTACTATTAATTTCATAATTTAAAATTGACTATTGTTTGTGTATTACTATATGACTAGCATTGTAAGAGCCATCAATAGCAGCCATCAGATTTTTTTATTGGTCAAGAAAATGCACTTAATATGACTTGTTCTTAATGTTGTTCTTTTATTATGAACAGACGTCTCAACCGTTTGGTAGAGGATTGTATCTAAAATACTGTAAGGTCTAATTAAAATTTTTTTTTTGATTGTTGTTATTGTTATCATAATTGAATAAAAAATGCAAAGAAATAATTTTTCCTTTGCTTTTTTCATGGTGCGTACCTTAAAGGGTTAAGACGAATACAATCGGAGTTATATTAAAAAATTTCCTGGCTCTAACAAGCTTGATAATGAGAGTGAATGGATGTTTGACTTTGGAAGTACATTAAAGCGCACCTATTCATGATTAAAGTGCTCGACACGGCTCTGCAAAGGTCTTCTGAAGTGAAGCGATGCGTTCGTGTAAGAAAAATATCCATATTTAAAATTAGGGATGCACTGAATCCGGGATTCGGCTTCGGATTCGGCTGAATATTGGGCTTTTTGACGGCGTTCGGTTTCTGCCGAACCTTAGAATTTTTTTCCACCGAAACCTAGGCTTGAACTACGCGCACTACGCTGGTCGACGTCACGCCGCCGTTGATTACAGGAAGGTGTTTACGTAGGTGGACCGTTCGAATGCAGTAGCCTGTGAGAAAGTGAAAAAGTGTTGTTTGGCAGTACTTTCAGTCAAAAGAAGGCGATTTAAGTCGAGCTACATGTTCAATTTGCAATGCCGATTTGTCTCGTGGTGGCAAGGACCATAAACAATACACAACATCGCCGCTGTTAAAACATTTGCTTATGAAACATCCGAAAGAATACGAGTTGTGCATGAAGGAATCTACAGACAGCAACCAAAATGCAGCAACTTCAGGTACGGCTAGGGATGAACGAAACCCGGTATTAAACGGGCCCCAGAGCTGAATTTTGAAAGACCGCTGAATCGATAAGCTCAGACATTATCGGTTCTGCTGTCGATACTGGAGAAATTAAGAAAATACATGTACTATTTATTATTGCTATAAAGACGTTTTCTTGATTTATTTTTTCTCGCCCGCCATTTCTATATACAATAATATTAAACCATTTATCTGTGATACATTTTTGCTATTCGCATTCAAGAAGAGAGAGAAAGAGAGAGAGATCTCTCTCATGCGGTGCTACAGCACGCACAACACAAGCCCTGCTTAATGAGTGACGATGGAGGACAGAACTAAACATGCAAACGTAGCCTATATGGTTACACTTTAGATCTGATATATTAGTCTAATTTTATTTTAGATTTCGGCTTCCAAAGATTATAAAAAGAATATATTTGAGGTAAATATACACTACCGTTCAAAAGTTTGGGGTCGGTACGATTTTAAATACTTTTAAAAGAATTCTCTTCTGCTAACCATGGCTGCGCTTATTTGATTAAAAATACAACAAAAATCAGTTATAGTATTAAATATTATTCCAGTGTAAATCAGCTGTTTTCTGTGTGAATATATAGTAAAGTGTAATTTATTCCTGTGATCAAAGCTGAATTTTCAGCATCACCAGTGTCAGCGTCTTCAGTGTCAAATGATCCTTCACAAATCAGTATAATATGAGGATTTGATGCTCAAGAAACATTTATTATTATTATCAATGTTGAAACAGTTGTTGGTCTGTCAGTTGTACAGTTTTTTTTTTTTTTTTTTTGATTCTTTGATGAATAGGAAGTTCAAAAGACTTTTGTAACATTATAAATGTCTTTACTGTCACTTTCGATCAAATTAATTATTCCTTGATAAATAAAAGTATTGATTTCTTTCCTCCAAAAAATAAAAATAAAATTCTCACTGACCCCAAACTTTTGAACGGTAGTGTATATACAGTATATATATATATTAAACAAAAAGAACCGATAAGAATACCGTTAAAGTACCGGATCGATAAGCAGTATCGGTTAGAGTAATACAGTTAAAACCTTAACGATACCCATCCCTAGGTACGGCAAAGGAAGGACAGTCACTTGTGTTAACCAGACGACCATTACCAGCTTTGCTAGCCCTACACCGAACAAACAGTGGGCCTCAGATCACCCATGAGCCAAAGCCGATTCAGCAATTGGGAAAATGATAGCCATTGACTTGCAGCCTTATAGCATAGTGGAAGACACTGGATTCAACGAGCTACTCCATCTGCTTGAGCCACGTTACAAAATCCCCTCCAGGCGCTTTTTTGCAAAAATGACAAAAATCATCCCTGAAATGAGTCCATCACTTCCCGCATACAAGCAGACGTTGCCGAAACACATGCTTTTGCATTTACATGCACTGCAAAAAATTATCAGAGCGTGGGACATACCTGTTAACAAGTGTCACCTGGTCTTGAGGGACAATGCTGCAAACATGCGGAAAGCCATGTTCGAGGCAGGGGTTCCAAGTGTTGGCTGTTTTGCGCACACGCTCCAGTTGTGCATCCACGACAGTCTCTTATCACAACAAAGTGTCTCTGACATGATCACACTGGCCAGGAAAACTGTTGGTCACTTTAGGCACTCTTCAAGTGCTAAATCAAGGCTTTCTGCTCTACAGCAGGAGTTGGGGCTGCCAAATCACCATTTAATCCAGGACGTGTCAACACGATGGAATTCGACATATCTGATGTTCGATCATTTAACAGAACAAAAACGTGCCATAAACATCTACGTGTCCGAGACAGATGGTATGCAACATATTCATGCACAGAGGTGGACTATGATGGAGGATGTTCTCAAGGTGCTCAGACCCTTCGAGGAGTTGACTATAGAAATAAGCACAGAAAATGCGTGTAAATCCACTGTCCTGCCAGCTGTGATGATGTTGAAGCGCTATATCCACAACGAAACAGACGATCATGGAATCAAGCAGATGAAAACCCGCTTGCTGAAATCTCTGCAGGGTAGGTTTGAGGGAAGCGAGCAGAATAGCCACTTAGTTGTGGCAACAAGTCTGGATCCCAGATACAAGGCAAATTTTGGGGTGAGTGATACAGAACAGTGTCGATCAAAGTTGCTTGTGCAGGAGGCTGTATCCCGTTTATCTGAATCAGATTAAAACGCATCTGCTAGGCCTACTACTACAGCAACTGAACAGCCTGAGGAGGAACAAGGCTGACAGTTCGCACTAAATGACACTGTTCAGGAATCTGGAGCGGCTGGGACGATCTGTACCGCAGCAATACTGAGGCAGTCACATCAGTGCTGATGTGGAGATAAGCGATTTTTTTCAGCAAGCCTCTGATTCCTCTTAGAGAGGATCCTCTTCAGTGGTGGAAGACAAACCAGCAGGGATTTCCCACTGCTGGCGAAAACGGCAACGATCTACCTCTGTGCGCCACCAACCTCTGTGCCCAATGAAAGACTTTTCAGTACTGCTGGGGACATTCGTTCCCACACTCGCAACCGGCTGTCACCTGTTAATGCCGAGCGTCTTGTTTTCCTGAAAGGAAACTCTCATTTCATGTGAAAGGTTAGAGGTTACAGGTTAATTATGATGCAGGAGATGTGTGTGATTAGGCCTACAATTTTTAGTAATATTTGGCTACTGTTCTAATCCTAGCTTACTGTTCTAAACGAAACAACAGCATCCATGTTTATTGAGTAAATGTTCAATAACATTAATTTCAGTTAAGTCACCAAACATATTCTGATTGTAAAAAAAGAAAAACACTTTTATTGCATTGTTGCACTTTTATTGAAAGGTTTTGGTTTGTACTTGTGGGTAGCCTACTTTATGGGATTATACATCTAAAAGGCTAATATTTGGGATATTGATTGGATCTTGAGATAGGGTAAACATAGGCCTATGGTAAATGTCAAAATAGTTTTTCCCACTTGTTATCCTGACATCATCCTGGCATAATGTTGCCTATTCTTTTTTTTTTTTAAGTTAACATAAAATAAAATGAAAAATACACTGCTGTGGACGTTGTTTACTTCATTACAGTTTTTTTTATTCGCTTTGGTACTATTTTCACAAGTAAGGTGTACATTTTCAAAACTCTTAGTGCTAATATCACAACAGATCATCAAAAGTGCACTTTTTTCAAACATTTCATCATGTTTTCAATTGTGTTAGTACAATTCACAAAATCACAAAGTATCCTTTTCACAACACAAAATAAGTGTTTCATCTACATAAATGTTTCATTCACAGTAACTGCCTTTCATAAAGCTCTTACTATCAAACTTTTGATTTGCATCTCTTTTTGTTCAGTTTAATACATTTGTCTATTATTTAATCCAACTGATCTTAATGGTTAACCAATTAATCATTTGGTACACCTATAGATTTCTATACAAGTGAAACTCGAAAAATTAGAATATCGTGCAAAAGTTAATGTATTTCAGTAATTCAAATTAAAAGGTGAAACTAATACATTTATAGTATATGGAACTACAGTATATAGGCTACACATGCATGATTATACTTTTCAGAGGGCCGACATTTCTGTATTTACGTACAGTAAAATTCTTTTTTTATTGATTTCATGTAATGTAATTTTCTGAGATTTTGAATTTGGGTTTTTCATAAGCTGTAAGCCATAATCATCAAAATTATAACTTTTGCACGATATTCAAATTTTTCGAGTTTCACCTGTAGATATTGATTCTATATTTCTATAGAACTTGTTTGCAATTTCCGATATGGATAACCAAATTTAATGAATTCTTATTCATTACATTCTTATTCTTATTCGATTTATAGATAACCACCACTATGTTCAAAGTGTGTGCACACGCATGTGTGTGTGTCTGTGTGTGAGAGAGATACAGATAAATTTGCCATTTGTGAAAACACTGTAAAGCAGAATAGAGTATAAGGGAGATAAACGGTCGATTACTGTAAAACATTAGATTGATTAGAGATGCATCAGTAGAAGGGAGACAGATGGCATCAAATACAGCATTTTACATTACAGTATGTATGCCATGTGATACTGTAAACAGATTACCATGGTAGAGACTGCCACATTACTGTAACCCAACCTTCATCTGTATAGGTCCACTACTGTATATATAGATTCAGTCAAATGGTATAGAGTGAAATCATTTACAGTACTGTATTGCCAGCAAACTCTGTTCTAGCACAGAACCTCATGGCTGTATCATACTTCATCACAGCTTTTGATAACTCACTGCAGATACTATTACAAACATTATGGATTCAATTACATAAGTTAGGTAATGCATGTGTATTTTCTAATGGGACAACTGTAGCCTGTATTACTGTAATTATTTCAGCAACAAGGGTGATTTGAAACATGTGTCTTGCATTGTTTGCTGTTGAATGAACTGATTGTTAAAAGTACTAAACTGAAAGAAGATCATACTGTTGTGTTTCTGTGGTTAAACCAAACGTTCTCATTACATATTACAATAATCTTGTTTTTGAAACAATGATTATGTGGACTGAAAAATGTACAACTGTAATGAAAGCATGAGGCCATGTTTTGAAAGAATGACTAGCTGCGTTACAAGTGTGATCAGTTTGGATTTTTGTACTAAGAGTTTTGAAAATGTACACCTTACTTGTGAAAATAGTACCAAAGCGAATAAAAAAAACTGTAATGTGTTTACTGTGTTAATGGACTGAGGATGGGAGTAGGATTCGGTATTCGGTTTCGGATTCGGCAGAATCTTAACCAGTGGATTAGGTATTCGCCTGAACCCCAAAAATCTGGATTTGGTGCATCCCTATTTAAAACTTTATCGACTAAAATAACTAGCTTCCGGCAGATGGCTGTACGCATCGATTTACGCCAAAAGAGTAACCCTTGAACTTGACGCACAACGTAATGATATAAAAATGGCATGTGGTGGTTTTATTATTTAAGTCCTCTCTCTTCATTTAGATTATTCTAGTTCAAAACAAAATTCATGTCCCAGACCCAGAGCTTAGGGCTGTGTGATATAGCTAAAAAAAATATCACAATATAATGTTTCATATAGTTCGGTATCGATAATTATTGCCATTTTTTATAACCTTTTTTTTTAAAGACAAGTAGAAAAGTTTGAATTTAAAACACTGTTTTTAATTTGATTTATCCATATTATTAAGGCAAACAACAAATTATATTAGTTTTAGCAGTCAAAAATAAAATGTAAACAAAAATATCTTCTTTATGTCTTATATTAAGATAAAAAAGTATGCGTTAAAGAAACTCTTGAACTTAAATAAAATGTTACAAAATGTGTGCAATGTAAAGTGTAAACGTAGAACAATCAAGGTGAATTTTGAGGTAGATCAACATCTGTAATAAGTAGGGGTTTAACGGTTCACAAAATTCACAGTTCGATACGACACAGTGGTGTCACGGTTAATTACATTTTCGATACAGCAAAAAGAAGGAATGCCAAAGAAATTTCCTTGATTTAAAAAATAAATAAATAATTAAAAGAAAAATATTTTTAAATAAGTGTGAGTTTTCCACCGGTGCTAAGCAAATTTTTGGTGGGGCCACACCCCCAGCAAGCCCCGGTCTAGCGCCGCCACTGGCTGTGTAGTAACAGTGTCGCTCGCGCTGCACTGACATTGATGGTCCAAACTGATAAACGGTCCGTGAAGCACAAAATAATAGCGCAGTTTCGTTCCGCTGAAAATGAAAATATTGAGCGCTATATCGAACATTTTTTATATCGTTACTGACAATGGTCTACCGTCGATAAATACCAATACCGTTTTATCGCCCAGCCCTAGCTATGGACCACTTGCACTAGAGCTTCGTGACGCACTTCCGTTTGGAAATAGTACGTGTCACTTATTTCCGGTTATGTTTACTAGTTGACAGTTAGTTGAGCAAACGCCATCTAAAATGAGTGTCCGCAATAAGATTTAAAGGGGTCATATAATGGTACATGCACTTTTACAAGTTGATTGTACTGAAATGTGTGTTGGCAGTGCCTGTACACAGCCATCATAAAATGATAAAAATCCATCCAGTGTTTTTGTTTTAATCTCCTTATATGTTTTCCCCTGCCTCAAATCAAGCCGTTCGATTTTGTGACGTCACACGCTCGGAAGCCCCTCCCACGATTGTTTATTGACAGCAGCGTTTCAACACAGACCCGCCCTCGCTCGTGAGCGAGCTGTCAATCATAGTCTGCGCGGACCGGCGCGGTCATTGTTGATATGCTGGAGCACTGTCTATGAGCAGAATGGCGTCTAAGCGATTGTGGTGTTCTGTTCTTGGGTGTAATAACGAACACAGCAGTCATTTTAATGTTCCTAAATCCGAACCGCTGAAGACGCAGTGGCTGAGTTTGTTTTCGAAGGGAATATTCCCCACGTCAATGCGCTCATGTTTGCGCGAATCATTTCTCACCAGACTGCTTTATAAGGAGGGTCAGTATAAAGCTGGTTTTGCTAAGAAGCTGCTCATGAAAAAAGGATCGGAACCTATTCGTCTTCCTGCTGAACCTCTAGAACAACTGAAGTGAGTGTAACGTTTTATTAAACTTTATATTAATATTTATATTAATCTTTGCAAATCGCTAGCTGCACGCTTCACAATGAATGCGTCTAAGGTTTACACTTAGGGTACATTACGGCATGTTTTCTATGTATGATGTTCTCAATATAATTCATAATCCCACGTTTATACTGAACAACGCGTTATGGTTATTGTGTTACAAACGGTGTACGCACAGAATAGAGGGGCGGGGTGAGCAAAGCTCATTATCATTTAAAGTCATATGCACTGAAACGGCGTGCTGAAAACAGAGCTGTTTTTGACCAAGTAAAATAAGTGTTTTCTTACAATACTAATGAGAATTTGTAATTAAAGTATATTACAAACTTTTAATTTAGACCCTAAAGAATCATACTAGCTTGTACAAAAATGGCATTATATGACCCCTTTAAAAATTTGGCAATTTTTATTGACAGGAGAAGGTATATTCTGATGTTTTCTGTGTGCAGAATTTTCCAAACTTATCGGAATATGAAGTTTTAATCCAACACAAGCCGATCTGAGAAAGCAGCGGGTGTTAAAAATATGCCATTATTTCACCACAGGGTGTCAGTGTTCGTCTAAACTAGTGACCGCGACGCTGAAGTGTATGAGAACCATAGACAGTATAAGAAGTGGACAGAGCCATCTCATTGGAACTCAGTTGAGACAGTTGAAGCCCATTTTTAGCGATTTTGAGCACTTCCGTTCCTGACGCGCAGACTTAAACCGACTCAAACTAAGCTTGATGACGTGAGCAACCTGTCTGACAGACGTAAATCTTCTAGTAGCTGTGCTTGAAAATTGCCAACGTTAATCTTGCAGAGACGGGGAACTTGAGCAAAGAGTTCTTTGGCGTGAGTGAGCAGGAGTAAGTATTCCGTTGCTTTTGTGGACTCATTATCTATGGGCTTCTCCCTTGACGGGACGTCCCCCCGATTGCCTGCGAGCTTCTCCTCCTGTCTGTACGGTAATTTTTGTACAGCGCGACAGAGAGTCGAGTGGTTATGACGCAATCGTTAGCTTATTTTTACAAAAACTGTTTCTACGGGGCCATAATGTAACATAGAAGGTAATGGAGCCCTTTATACATTGTCGTGTTTCTTTAGAAATAAATAATGGACAAATGGAGTCTTTAAACGCCTCAGATGTAAAGTTATTCGCTGTCAAAGTGACGCCAAAATGAATGGGAGTCAATGGAAATGCTAACGCAAGTGAAGTTCTGCTACAAGATGGCGGCACCCGGCCGGCTTCAACTTCCGGTCGATGGATTACCCCCTTGATGAGAACAGATGAATAACATCAGTATGCACCACAATCATTTATTTATTTGGATTGAAAAATGACACAGAATGATTAAAATATTTAATGTCAATCTTTTCAATATTTACATGTTTATGCCCAAAATGCTATAATATTCAAAGTAGTTGACTGTCATTCTCTCTACGCTGTGTGCGTTACTTATTAAATAGCCTAGCCTATTTAACATTGTTACAGGCACCTCGCGAGCATTCATTCATTCAACTATTTTAAAAGACTGGAATAAACACACAAGCAATCCTTCAAATAGTCAATTTCATTTAAAATGTAAACCCAACAGGTATGAAATGTCAGAAAGAGAAAAAAACTGTTAATGAGAAGACGACCATATAGGACTGCTGCAGCTTAGTGGATACATATATTTAGCCTATTTATTATTCAGAATGCACAGTTGGAAAGAAAATATATTTATAAGAACATTTCAGCAGGCTCAAGATAATTAAAGGGTAACTCTTGCCAAAATTGAACCTAGGCTCTTTTTGTTAATCTACCCGAGTCAAACTTTCGTGTAAAAGCATAATTATAAAGGAAACGCCACTTTTAAGATTGACCGTATTTTCGTTTTAGGTCAAATTGCATTTTGAATGGGAGTGCATGGGGCTTTTCTATGATAGCATCAAAATCGCTATTTTTAAAACACTAAGAAGGCTCGACACAACATAAAACCAGGGGTTCTACACATGAACTTGAGCATTGACTACATTGTTTGTGTACAGAAAGTTTACTAAAAATAAAGGTTTTGAACAACTCACTGTAGCTGTTGTTCTTCGCGGCCGCCGACATTTTGTCAGTCAAAAATAGTCGATCTGTATCACTGAATCAATTCATAATTATATGAGGATCCTTTTTCATATACAAGGTCAATATTGATTTTGACTAACGACAAAACAACAAATTATCCGTGAATTTATATGGAACTAAGCTTTAGAAGCTTTCCATCTTTACTCTCCTCCCTGTTACGTTGCATTCGGAGATCGACTATTTTTGACTGACAAAATGCCGGCGGACGGAAACTAACTGATAAAGTGAGTAGTACAAAACCTTTCCTTTTAGTAAACTTTGTGTACACAAACAATGTAGTCAATGCTCAAGTTCATGTGTAGAGCTCCTGGTGATACTTCGAGCACAGTTGTATGTTGTGTCGAGCCTTCTTCGAGCGATTTTGATGCTATCATAGAAGTGCCCCATGCACTCCCATTCAAAAGGCAATTTGACCTAAAACGAAAATACGGTCAATCTTAAAAGTAGCGTTTTCATTCTAATTATGCTTTTACACGAAAGTTTGACTCGGGTAGATTAACAAAAAGAGCCTAGGTTCAATTTTGGCAAGAGTTACCCTTTAATACAGAGATCATTATTCATTGTTTTAATCAATTGGCAGCCATAAAACATAGTGATAATCTGCATTCTCATGTATGTAGGTGCGCTGAACGCTCTAACCGGCAACTCCCGATATGTAGGCTACTAACTAGAACACGGAAGTAGTTGTGCATGTAGTCCATTGGATGTTTACTTATTTTTTAAGTTAAAAGAATATGGTGCCTCGCATTATCATTGAGAAACCACAATAATTATATTTTTTATGTTTTACATGTGTTGCATAGTAACACCAATAGTATTTAGTTATAGCCTATATTTAATTAATTACTACTAACAGTTGTTCAGATAAATATAATAATATTAACAGACACTTTTGCTCATTAGTCATCAAATCCTTAAATAGCGCAGATGTAGGCTATTGATGGTCAAGGTTTAACACTTAACCCTTTCACACATAAGTTAAAACTATTGTAGCTGACCCCCCAGCGTGAGTTTTTTTTAGGCGACCATTATTTTAGAATGTATCACGTTATTATTTCCATCAACATGCTTTTCATGTGACACACAGCAGCCACAAAACTCTCTCCGTCCACACTGGTGTTTTCAAGCGTTTTCCAAAAGTTTCTCATCCACACTGAAACGTAGGAAAGCCCTAAATTCACCTTACAGCGCATGCGTAAACCCTCAAAAAAGCTCACTGAGATGATACAGACAACACAAGACATAGTAAAGTTATCACGCAATTCTTCTGGCAGGATCATTTTATTTAGCAAAATATCTCACATTCACTGATGCGTCCAGGTCGCACTCACTCACTGTCACGGTTTGGGTTTTGTTTCTTGTTCCTGGTTTTGTCTTGTCATGTGATTCCGTTTGTCATGTGATCCTGCCATGTGTCTTGTCATTGGTTAATCGTCTGATTATTGTTCACAGATGTCCCTTGTCTTGTCGTTAGTCTTGTGTATTTAAGCCCTCATGTTTGCCCTGTGTCTTTGTCTAGTATTGTATGTTACCTGTGAATGTTACCAGTCGTTGTTCTTGTTTCCAGTTTCTAGCCTTTGTTTTTGTTTGAACTTATGTTTATTATTAAAGTTGCATTTGGGTTCGCTACATCTTGCCGCCGTTGGAGTCAATTCATGACAGAATACTAGACCGCATTATGGACCCAGCAATCCGCCTCTTCCGCCTCAGCCAGGGAAACCGTCCAGTCGAGGAGTACGTCAAGGAATTCTGCGAGCTTTGCCATGGGGAGGATTTCAATGATGCTGTGTTAAAGGATATGTTCCGCCATGGACTCAATGAACCACTTTACCAGCTTATGCCAGCCAATACCCCTCGGAACACTCTGGTGGAGTATATTGACTTTGCCCTGATGTGGAGTGGCTCGTCGTTCACGGTGGGCTCTACGGATGAAGAGCCTCGCAAGCCCACGGCACCATCTGAGCCTGAGGTTCACGTCAGTCCCGCTGAACTTGCGTTTCTTCACGTCACACCAGTCCTCAGACTGGCCACCAGATCGGACTCTGGTCGTCTGAGATTACTATCCAGCATGACAGACCCACCGCTGGCGTCTGTACGATCGGCCAGAAGGGCCGCTACCAAGCACAACCCAGGGTCTCGTCCCGCCAAGATCGCCAGTCCATGGTTTCATCCCGCCGAGACTGCCCATCCGGGGTCTCGGTCTACCGATCCAGAGACTGTTCACGTCAAGCCTGCCGAGCAAGAGGCTGTTCAAGTCACGCCTGCCGAGCAAGAGGCTGTTCACGTCACGCCTGCCGAGCAAAAGGCTGTTGTTCACGTCACTTCTGCCGATCCAGAGCCAGAGCTTCACGTCAGCCACGTCCAGCCAGAGCTTCACGTCAGCCACGTCCAGCCAGAGCTTCACGTCAGCCACGTCCAGCCAGAGCTTCACGTCAGCCACGTCCAGCCAGAGCTTCACGTCAGCCACGTCCAGCCAGAGCTTCACGTCAGCCACGTCCAGCCAGAGCTTCACGTCAGCCACGTCCAGCCAGAGCTTCACGTCAGCCACGTCCAGCCAGAGACTGTTCAGGTCACGTCTGCCCAGCCAGAGACCGTTCACGTCACGTCTGCCCAGCCAGAGACCGTTCATGTCACGTCTGCCCAGCCAGAGACTGTTCACGCCACGCGTGCGCTGCCTGAGCCCTCAGTGACCGCAACACTGGCCATTATGGCCACAGCCATGTGGTGTGTGTGGGCTGCGCACACACTTGAGCCAGAGCCCGCTGATCCTGCGCCAGAGCCCGCTGATCCTGCGCCAGAGCCCGCTGATCCTGCGCCAGAGCCCGCTGATCCTGCACCAGAGCCCACTGATCCTGCGCCAGTCCTGTTCAGCCCAGAGTTTCCTTCACCGCTGGTCCTGCCCAGCCAAAAGCCCTCTTCACCGCTGGTTCTGCCTGTATCTCTTGAGCCGGGGTTCGGTCCTGAGCCGGTGCCTTCTCCAGGCTACGACCCCGTAGCTACCCCCAATAATTTTTTGGGGGGGGGCAGTAGGCCCCCACCATGGCCACCCGAAGGGTCTTCACCGCCGTGGCCGCCCGAAGGGTCTTCACCGCCGTGGCCGCCCGAGGGGTCTTCACCGCCGTGGCCGCCCGAGGGGTCTTCACCGCCGTGGCCGCCCGAGGGGTCTTCTCCACCGTGGCCACCCGAAGGGTCTGCTCCGCCCTGGACGCCCGAGGGTCCGACAGTTCCGCCCTGGACGCCCGAGGGTCCACAGCCTGCTCCGCCCTGGTCACGCCCTCAGCCTGCTCCGCCGTGGCCACGCCCTCAGCCTGCTCTGTCATGGACACGCCCACAGCCTGCTCCGCCCTGGCAGCCTGTTCGTCCTGCTCCGCCCTGGCCGCCTGCACGTCCAGCTCCGCCCACGTTCCATGGCCCAGGTCCGCTCACGTTCCATGGCCCATGCCCATCATTGCAAGGCCCTGGTCCCTTTCCCTGCGCGGACCTGGCCCTCCGTCCCTCCCCCAAGACCGCCTCCACTCACCACCCTCCTGAACTTGTGTTTTTTTGTTTGTTTTGATGGGCGTCGGGAGCCGCCCATAGAGGGGGGGCTATGTCACGGTTTGGGTTTTGTTTCTTGTTCCTGGTTTTGTCTTGTCATGTGATTCCGTTTGTCATGTGATCCTGCCATGTGTCTTGTCATTGGTTAATCGTCTGATTATTGTTCACAGATGTCCCTTGTCTTGTCGTTAGTCTTGTGTATTTAAGCCCTCATGTTTGCCCTGTGTCTTTGTCTAGTATTGTATGTTACCTGTGAATGTTACCAGTCGTTGTTCTTGTTTCCAGTTTCTAGCCTTTGTTTTTGTTTGAACTTATGTTTATTATTAAAGTTGCATTTGGGTTAGCTACATCTTGCCGCCGTTGGAGTCAATTCATGACACTCACCATTATATGTTTGGTCTAAAACACAATTGCCCTCATGGTTTGCCACAGGGCAGCAAATGCTAGTAAATTTTCTGTCATCTTTGCAGGACTATGATATGAAGAGTGAGCAAAGTAATATATTTTAGCAACTGTGTGAAAGTGAATTGCACATTACAGGCACACCGGTATAAACATGAATATCAGTTCAAACCTTCACATGACTAAACATGTGTCATTGTTTTCAAATACCTCCATTTTATAATGATCTATTATGGGTGATGGGCGCTGCCCTTCAGAGAATCGGATCTGTCGGATTTACAACATGTAAATTCATCCATTTCTCCTGAAATACATGCAAGTAAGTGACCGGTGAAGTGGGAGAAGAATATAGTAAACGTTATAGTTTGTGTAATAATATAATATAATTATAATTATTATATATTGATCTGTATAATTATTATTATATTGATATGAATAAAACACCTCGTCAATTTATAATTGAAAAGATTGTCATTTCTGTTTCAGTGTGTATTTTACAAACTATAAATGTCTTGTTTTGCAAGTGCTTATGGAAAGTGCTTATTGGCTCACTCACAAATTTCACGTTTCAAGTGTGTTCCAGTTAATTTAGATTTGTATGTGACCTAAAATTATGATGTCCGTGTTTTAATTTTGTAATTATTTCATCCATTTTCATTTTCAGGCTGGTTTTCGAACCAGTTACAAACACCGCGGGTGGATATTATCCTGTTGACAACGTAATTAGCCTATCACAGCTATACCACAGCTATTAGACACAAGAGATGCTGCCTTCATCCTCTGGTCTCGCTGTTGGACAGTGTTACTTTATAAACATGAGTGGTTTATACATCATTCAATCTAATATTTTGTATGTTTTGTTTTCCTTTTTTACTGTCGATTACATTATCTTTGTTTAAAAAAGACTCTACCTCCTATTCTCTTGGAGAAAACACCCCTGGAATGTTTCCACCACTATCTCTCCCTCTGTCTCCTGTTTAGTTTCTCTGTCTTTGTCTCTTTCCCTCTGTCCATTCAGATAGACGTGCTCAGCTCTAATTCGTTCAATATATCAATCCTTTCCTTTCTGTCACCAGAATAGGGCAATTTACCGAGGGAGGGCAGGCTGCAGGGCTAACGAGGCATGCCTTTTGTTCTAAATCAGGTCCTTGTATTTGCCTATTGGGCAGAAATACTGAGTAAGTGAGGAAGAGAAAGAATCAGGAAGGGCAAGAACTAGATGAAAAAGATAGAGAGAGGGAGAATGAGCTGGCAAAAACTAGACGGAACGGCTAGCCACAGAAGACGGGTGAAGGCTACAGCTCAGAGTGTTTTGAGCCCCAAGAGGTAGATATGGAGCGAAATAACTGCCTTGATTCAAGCGATGGCACGTGCAGAGACGAGAGAGCACACTTGTCTATCCCTGCTGATGGAAATGCTTTATTAAGCCACACCATGCCTTTAATTCACAACATGTGCTAAGAATGACTGGATGAGTTAGTTCACCAATGACTAAAATAAAATAAAAAGGTAGGGAATTTAAACACTCAAGAATACCGGTTTTATTAGATTTTGATATACACATACACGATTCAAAGGTTTGGGGTCGTTGGGATTTTGAAAGTTTTTAAAAGTCTGTTATGCGCACCAAGGCACAGTAAAAATTACAGCAAAAATTCAGTAAAAACAGTAATATAATGAAACATTATTACAATTCAAAATAACCATTTACTTGGCTGGCATTTCAATATATATTTAAATTTTATTTATTCCTTTGAGCTAAGCGAAGCTGAATTTGCAGCATCATTACTCCAGTCTTCAGTGTCGCATGATCCTCCAGAAATCATTCTAATATGCTCATTTGCTGCTCAAAAAACATTTCTTATTATTATCAATGTTGAAAACAGTTGTGCTGATTGATATTTTTGCGGAAACCACAGTACAGTTTATTTTCAAGATTATTTAATGAATAGGAAGTTTAAAAGAACACCATTTATTTTAAAGGGACACTTCGCCCATTTCCATTAAGCTTTGTATCTTTAGAAACCCAGTCATATTTTTGAATGGTCACGGTTTATTCCCTTATTTTCCCCTGAGATGGGAGAAATAAGGATTTAAGTGTTCCACTTCCTGCTTTTTATGACGTAAAAATCGTCATTTTGCATCATAAAAAGCAGGAAGTCCCATGTCTTTGTATAAGGGTTGAGACTACAAACACTAGCTCATCATTTATCCAGGGTGTGGGACCCACTCACGCTACAGACCTATTACAGATCAGTGGGTGGGACTTCACTTGCAGATACTGAAATCAATATCATCCATCTTGTTTGGAAGCTAAGCTAACAAGCGCTGTGGAGATAGGAAGTTACGACAATGACGGAAGAAACTAAACATGATATGGAAGAAGAGGATTTAGAAATTCTGCTGCTCGAATACGATGTTCATGGCTATCTTTATGAGCTGCAATATAGTGAAGAGCAGCTGAGGCTGATGGAGGAACAGGAGGCGGCTGCCTGTCGCGGACTGGCTCGAGCTGGGCGGACTGCTGGTGCCTGTGCTCTCGCTGTGCGCTACGGACACAGATAGAGTCCGTCTGCTGCAGAGAATTTCAACGATGGCAATTTCTCCTGGACGAAATCTCTGAATAAGACGAGCACACTGACGTTTGTGTTGTGATGTGAACCATCCTAGTTTCGCACCGCATATGTTCTGACTGAACATCCCGGTATCATGCAATAATTCACCATATAGAAAGAAATACAAACGAGGAGTAATTCACTAATGATTTTGCCAATGTAACAGGGTTCGTTGTTGTGGGAAGAAGGCGGGAACCGGCGAACATTTTAACATTTTAATAGTAAAATAAACAAATACAAAACAAAAGTATAAGCCAGCAGCCCCTCACAGACGACTGCTGGCCACACACAACAGAAACAAAACACAACATAAAATTAGGCCTGTTCCTCTCTCGGTCTGCACTGTCGTCGCTCCTCCTTTTATGCTTCCGCTCCTCCGTGAGAGATACGAGACGGGTGCGTCTCACAGGTGTTATTCATTATCACTCACGCCACCGGCCTCGGCCTTTTAAATAAGGAAAGGAATTTAAAAAAAAATCCCCATAATACATTGTGCATATATCTTGTTTGTTTTCTCTCATCATAATTTCTAATCATTTGCCTAAGGTGTCAACAAACATATGTTGGTTGTATTGATAGTTATGCTCATTCATTCTGGCTGATGTTATCCATGTTGGAAAAGGATTTAGTAATAGATTTAGTTGTGGATTTAGTTGTAATTGTGATGTATTACTGCATGTTTTTTTTTTTTTTTCTGTTAGCTGATATTTACGCATTCAACTTTACAAGTTTTTCCTTTGTTTTTTTCTCACCTTCTCTTCCCTGCTAGAATGTTTGACTCCTGTCCTCTTAAGCTGCAGAGGTAATTTATAATAATTAAAAGTGACCTCTGCATGCAGATCAGATGGTATTATTAATGTCATTTTCTGTTCCTAGAGCATGCACAGTATGGCAGGACTCATGACAGGAAAACAAATGAAGGCAGCCACGAATTGATGAACTTTGTTAATTAATAGCCCTGTCAATGAGCGAAAAAAATTAAGGAGTAGGGAGAGAGAGAAAGAGAAAGAGAGGGAGAGGAGGAAGTGGGAGGAGCACAGACACACTGGCTCAGACACAATGAGAAAGATGTCTTTATTGGCACAGCTATGTTTATAGTTCAGAGCGAAGCTTGTAGATCAATTTGAACGCTCCAACTAACAACATTTGATTAATTTAATTTGATTCCACTGTGCTGATCATAACTCATGATGCAACCAGATGGCAGAAGAGAGGTAGGGTGGGAAACAGTGCTAAAAAGGGAGGGGAGATTGACAATTACTTTTATTGGCTGTCTGCATTGTTCATTGATCTTTTCCTTTCCCAATAAACCTAAAATGATCAGCAACAGCTGTACAAATAGAAATATTTCTGTCAAAAGGCCCCGATTTACAAAGATACCAAATAAAGGTATCAAATTTATACACCCATATTCAAAGTGGCTTTGGCTTGTGCAGTCGAAAAAAAGTCTAAAAATTGGGCACAATGTAATGTTAATATTTTTTCACGGTGTGCTTACCCGTATTTTGAATTACACATTACATTTCAGCCCATTCTCATCCCTAGGCGTCATGAAATTGACGCCTTGGGAATCATTTTGACCATGCTTCAATATTCGACGCTTTAGGCACCCTTTAGCGTCAGTTACATGACGCGATCCTAGGGCGTCATCTTACTGACGCTTTACCTTTAACGTCAGTTAGATGACGCTATCTAATCCTAACCCTACCCCAGACCTAAACCTACCCGCGTCATCTAACTGACGCTTAGGTAAAGCGTCAGTAAGATGACGCCCTAGGATCGCGTCATGTAACTGACGCTAAAGGGTGCCTAAAGCTTCGAATATTGAAGCATGGTCAAAATTGTCATTTTAGTGACGCCTTGGGGTGAGAATGCGTTGTACATTTTGTTGTGTTTTAGGGTTAAAGGAAATGTCTGTAAAACTAACCAATCTGGCAGAAAATTACCAGTGCCTTTTCCCTTTTTGTGCAGATTTTTTTTCGAAATACCTTTTTGGTCACTGTGATTTTGCCAAGTAAGACATGTTCCTGCATCAACATATTTTGTTGATCCTGGAACAACATTTCTGTCCGAAAATGTAGTCCTAATCCTATCTCTACCCCTACCTAAACCTACTGTACCATAACGTGTCCATAAAATCAGACGGAAATTATATGTGAATAACACTGATGTAGAAGTATCTAACCCTGGTTGGAAGCATCACCTTGACATAAACTGCAAATTTGTCCCTCAAATCTGATTGGTTGATTGGAATGTTGTTCCAGGATCAACAAAGATGTTGATCCAGGAACATGTTGTACTAGGTGAAATCCATGATGCTCACTTGCGCCTCACTAAATATCTTGATTTATTTCTATTAATATATGGACAATATATGTAGAGAAAATATATTGTTTATATAGACACATTTCATTTATACTATATTTTTATATAAATATAAAAATAATATACTTAAATTTGATCTGAATACACAAATAAAAAAAAATTAATAAAAAAAATCACCTGAATTCTGAAATCACAAAGAGAAAGTCGTAATATTACTCATGTGATTCAAATTATCTTCGTTCAACACAAATGCACATCCAGGTCCTTCAAATCACTCTCTCCATGTGGCATCTCCCATGTGGTAGAGATGAGAGGAGGAGGTGAGGTGAAAAGACATACCAACTTGAACACACTTAAAAAAAAAAAAATTTAATGATGGTTACAGTACGTTGATAGTAAAAATAAATAAATAAAAATAAAATGCAAGATTATGAAAAGATGTATATTTAGCTTTCTTGTATACACACAAACTTTTGTTGAATAAGAGTCTGCGAAGTGGATAAGAGATTTAACTTAAGAGATGCACCACTATATCACGCTTGTAATTTGTTCAGAATGTGGCAGCTCGGCAGCTGGTGGGTGCTAAGAAAAGTCATCATATTTCTTCTATTTTAGCTTCTCTCAGGTGGCTACCAGTAGCCTGGCTAACGTCAGACCCAAGTCTCATTGAGACTTGGGTCTGGGAACCACATGTTCATTTTCTCGTATTTGAGGCGTGGTTTACGAATGCCCAGAGCCGTTTATTGGGTGCTACTAATGTCTATCAAATGCGCCTGTACATAGCTCATAGCCAATCGTTTCAATTATACCAGATGACGTATGTAGAGCGACAGAAATTAGACGAGGAAGAAGACGATGGGTCAGAGATTTATGTGTACACGATGGCGTGTATCTAACGGCCGTTTCACACCGCATCACGTATTTTTTTCGGATGTTGTTAATCAATGAGTGCATTCACACCGGGAGCAGGAGCCGTGCGTGAGCAGCAGTGAAGCGGGGGTTTCGGCGTCGAATCTGTTTTTGCTGCACTGCTCACGTTCAATTAAAGTGAAAGCACACTTTTGATGGACAAAAATAAATATGATTTCACACAAAAAGTGCCCAAAATGCACAGAATAAGCATGTCTGTGTTTTAACAAGAACTTGAGTAGGCAAATAAAATAAAATAAAGACTCAAAAATATTTATAGAAGATTTAGGCTACCCGGTAAAAACTTGTTTTTAATTATTCAGTTTGGGTGAAAGTTGTGTATTATATTTAAAAAAGTAAACTAGCCAGAAAATATTATATATAAACGTTCTTTTAGTTTTTGTAACACAGACAGCTACATAGGCTAGCACAACCCAAATCAAACACCTCCCCATTACAAACTTTCAAGACTATCAATGTTATAAATGATCAACTACTAAAAACAAATGTATAGTTGTCTTTGTAAAGAATTGCTCACTTATGTAGCTTTGGAGCCGCTGCTGCTATTCACACTATTCCAGTGTGAATACTCTCGCGCGTCTGCAGTGACAATGTAGTTACGCTGACGCGCTGCTCAAGTGCCGCTCACGCTTGCGGTGTGAAACGGCCATAAGGCTGCATCGAAAGGTAACTTCGCGTCTGCTGCCATGTTGGATCCATATGTAACAAACTGCTTCGGTGTGTCGCATAGACGTCGTCATCGTCTTGCTGCTCCCTCCCCGTTCTGTGATTGGTTCCCTAGATGAGGCGAAAATCTGGTCCATGGTATCCAGACTACCTAGCAGCGTGAATAAAATCGAGCTGCGGCAAGGTAGTATGGGGAAACCCAGGCTAGGCTACCAGTGGATTTCAGGATAAAATATAAAGCTCTGGTGTATGTTTTTTAAAGCAGTGCATGGGTTAGCTCCTGCTTATGTATCTCTTACTCTTCATCAAGCACCTAGGTCTTTAAGATCAAATATTAAGTCATTGCTTTCTGTCCCTCAATCTCATTTAAAGTTAAAAGGCGATCAGGCCTTTGCTGTTGCGGGTCTGATGCTTTGGAATAGTCTGCCTCTTGAACTTGGAGAGATCCCATCTTTAAATGTTTTTAAAGCTTGTGTTAAAAATTACTTATTGTCTTTTAGCCTTTGAGAGGTTGGTTGGGCTAGTATCTGTATTAGTAAGTTGTATGTTGTTTTTGTGTTGTTTGTTCTCATGCTGCTGATTACAGCACTTTGGTCTGCAGGTGCAGTTGTAAAGTGCTTTATAAATAAATTAAGTAAGTAACTGAAAAGCCAATGAATTTTTTTATTTTTTTTTTGTGTCAAGGTTGTATGCTTATGTGTGTATTTATTTATATGCATGTACAGACCCTTTCTGCCTGACTGTGGAGTTTAAGCTGTGGTAGTTGTCTCTGGGGGCCTGAACAACAAACTCTACTCCTGTCTTGATCACTTGTGCAGCCCAATGATTTACATAATGTTAGAACAAATTCAGCTCAGGCAGACCACCACCAATAAATCACACTTGAAGCAATTCTGTCATCATTCACTCACTCTCTCACAACCCCTCCCCCCCCCCCCCCCCGGTCATTAAAGCAACACTAAGTAAGAATTTTTTACCTTAAAAATAATGTTTTCAAAATCGTTTTAGTGGTTCATCAAGTCGTGACATGGTGAAATGCACTTATGCCACCGCTTTGCGGTCCTTTATCTGATATGTCCACGCCATGTAAGATTGCCAGATCGGGTCGCGTTTCTGTAGTGCGAATGAGACCTAAGAAAACTACAAATTTGACATGCGTTACATCAAGCGTTACAATTGCCGATAGCTGGAGCGTACTCGACAGTAGACTACAACTACACTTTCATAAAATCATGCATCATACTCTACCTTGTCTGTGGCCATTATTGATTCCAAAGCCGGTGCCAGATAAACAGAGAGCATGTGCGTGCGTCAGTAGGATGTAGTAGGCTAAATGATTTACGACAGCAGTAATGGACAATTCCGCTTCCAACCTGTAGGGCGACCGCAGAGGAAAAGTCACTTGGTGTTGCTTTAAAACCCAAATGTTTGTTTATTTTTTGCATTTTTACATTTTGGAGCTTGACATACTTTTTTCCACAGAAGTAAGCAAGCCATTTGGGTTTAGAACGACATGAATTTGAGTAAATTATGACAGACCATCCTCAGTCCAGGTCACAGCTCATTTCCAGCCGAGGGGCTGAGCTCACCTATGACTGAAAGTGTAGAATCTTCCCCTGTTCCAAACTCTCCTGTAACTGAATGGAGACATGTCCCCACAGTGTATTATGATGACAATAGCTTTGGCACTGAGAGATGAGACACTGGATCAGGCTTTGGATGGCAACTTTGGCAGTTCAGCATAGTCAAGCAAATGTGGATCAGGGGATGCAGCTGAGCCATGAACCCGGTAACAATATGCTAGCACACTGTACATCAGAGCTTAAGAGCTGTGATTCAGATCATAGAATTGGATGTGACCTGATGGCAGAGCAGATTAAGGCACTATTACTACGACGGAAAGCGACATTGTTTCACTCCATAAAAAATTCTGCTGATAGAGCTGTTAATTTTTAAAATGCCCAATAAACTCCCCAATGAACCTTAAACAGATGACCGAAGATGCAGAACAAAAGCAGACCTTGATATGATATCTTTAGGCAGGGGAAGAAACAAGAAGCATGCTTTGAACACTCTTTTCTCTCTTATTTGTCTCCTCCTACTTCATTTGAGTAGAGAGGACATTTGCAGTCTCTCTAAGGGCCAGTATGCAAATTCACAGGCCTAATTCAGATATTCTGTTAACAATGTGGCCAGTACACAGTCAGTGGAACAACTGACAAAAGAACAGAACACTAATACAACAAACAAATCGCTCTCTGTTCCTGTGGGAATTACCAAACAAATTATGTTAGAAGTGGCAAGGAACGTAGAAAAATATGGGGGGAAAATTAAATCTTTGGAGGTTATTTGAGGGAGAATATCTAAGGACAAAGAGAGAGTCAAATCAATATAGCTATTGACCACATCTCATGTGTAGATCTTTATGGCTTACGTAATTGCCGCAAATGGATAGAGTTGCCACACTAACAGGTTATTTAAAAAGCAAATGTTCCATTCATCACCCTTTGATTCGCTTGTCCAGTGCTCTCATTTATTTGAGCTGTCAGTATTCCCAGGTCTGTGTAAACTCCCAGTCCACTCAGCACTATATAAATTGGTCCAAATGAACAATAATTACTTCAAAAACTTGCTCAAATGGCATGAATGGCAAATTATTTAGTCTCCTTGCAGTGGTGAAAGTCTAATTTACAGCCTGGCACCAGTTGTAGTGTGTGACAGTCAGCTTAGAACACATACACACACACGTTTCACCCATTTAAAAAACAACAACAAAAAAAACTAATTCATTTAACCCTAGCCTGGCTTTCTGAAGAGTGGGTGAGTGGGGTGGGGTGGGAAGGGGAGGGGAGGGGAGGGGTGATGTTTGATGGCGTAAACATCTTATGTAGCACTTTCAAGGAATTGTGTGATTAATCATCAGGGTTTGCCTCAGGAAAGAGGAGAAAAGTTCCTAAAGAGAAAAAGTGCTTTACCTCATTTTCTTTCTTTGTGAATGTGAGAGGCAGAGCAAGAGATGGAGGCTGCACAATAAATGAGATTTCTTTTGTCTTACTGCATGTTTATGTATTGACATTATTAGTTTGGACAAAATAAGTCAATCAATGAGGCATGTGGGATTTCAGTAAATTGAACCCATTTAGAAGCTCTTCAACTAAGAAACTTTTTAAAACATAAAACTTATTAGTCTAAATAGTATTGTTTTATTAGTCCCTGAGTCACTGACTGTCTTTTAGTCTTCAGCTTCATACCTAGCTCCTCATATAGATACATTTGAGTCTAGATTGTTGCATCGCAATTGCTACTCATAAAAAAAACAATCTTCTCCTGGAAAGAAAAAGAGTGAGAGAGGGCAAGAGATTGATGGTGGGGCTGACTAATGGGGCTCTCTGTGCTAATTAACATTAGCAAACCTGAGCTAGAATATTGTAAGGCATGTCATGCTGACACAGGAAGTGGCCCACACTGCCCATCACACCTTTAACGTAAATAATAAAAATGTTAAGGCTATTATGGACACGTTTTCAAAAAACAAAGCTGCCATTCAGTGTTTTTATTACTGCAGCGAAGTGTGTGAAATGAGCTGTTTTGTTGTGTTAACAGTCTTTAAACAACTGGAACTTGGAGGCTGTCTTGACATGGTTACCTGTAAATTCAAAGAGGCTTGATTACAATGTTGTGGTGATGAAAGGGAGACATTGTAGAATGGCAGTATAACAAAAACGGGAGTAAAAAGAGAGTTTAGGTTCTAGTACACTAATCAGGTTCATCAATGAAGATGCTCCACATTTCAATTGTACTGAGCTTCATCAAATACATCTTTAAAGATTTTCAGGGCCAAGTGAAGAAGTCTTAGTTGGTGACTGGAGAGCCACAGCCACAAAAATTTTCATACACCTAATAATTTAGCTGCATTGTGTAACAAATGGGTCTCACAGGCAGAGGTTGAGTGGATCGACTGTGAGAAAAATGATTCTGTACAAGACTATGTGATAAAGAGCACTGTGAATGCAAGGACATTATGTTTTTCTTGTGGAAAAGCAGAAGTTACCCAGTTCAAAAGTATGCGCAGCGTCTATAAGATGTTTTTAATGTTTTTGATTAATGTATCTTATGCTGCCTGTAGGAGCCAGCGTAAGTCTCCCATGTGTTCTATGTTTATGGTCTCATTCATAATATTCACAGCACTCGTATTGTAGATGGTGGGCGTGTCCACCGGAGTTTGGGCGGAAGTGATAGTGGTCTATATGTTTGCTTCACTGGATCACCTGGGTTTTATGGCTTTGACAGAGAGAGGGGGTGAGCCTGGGAGCGAACACTTTCTGTTGACCGCACCCGCACCCGCACCCGCACTCGCGCACTTCCGCACTTACACGGAATCCTTATGACTTGGTAACTGCAGTGCCAGTTGTACTTTTATGTGTTGAAGTGAAATAAATGATTGAAATGAGATCGTCGAGTGGAGCTGAGTTTCTGCGCGTCACAGTGTTTTCCATCTCTCAGTGTTTAGCCCCTCGTGGCTGCAAGATTTTGTTTTGCGTTGTCTACAGCCGCTATACTGCCCAATGCTGCATTAATTAGATAAAAAATACAGTAAAACAGCAATATTCTGAATATATCTTAAAATGCAATTCCTGTAATGGCAAAGCTGGATTTTCAGCAGCAATTACTCCTGTCTTCAGTTTCACATGAACCTTCAGAAATTATATTATGCCGATTTCTTTCAAAACTAATTTGAATGGCAGTGTCCACTTGCTAACCTTGCAGACTTTGGAAAATCCATTGATTATTTCATCCTTGTAGCTTATAAACAACCTTATTTACAGATGGACTAACATAAAAACATCTTTACTCTTGGAGGTGTTATAAAACCAGCCAGTCAGATTAGATCTTACTAGATCGAGAAAGTGTTTTCCAGTTATATGGGAGCTCTTATAATAAAGAATTTGCATCATCACACTCTGTTAGGAAACTTGACTTAATGAAAGAGAAATAAAAATATTATCCACAACACAATGTGCAGCTTTTATTTAGAGATATATTCGATAACATAACACACACACTTACCCTGTTAGCCTTTATTACTGTCCAGTGAAAATACAGTTTGGCTCTTGTCTGAGAGTTGATGTGAGATAGACGTGGTTCTCATACTTATTTTATATCCACAAATGTTTGAGGCAGAGCTTTTTGGGCCCCAAGCACGGAAAAGAAATGAAAATAAGTACACACTCAGATGAAACTGGATTGGAAATAAGGAATATAACCCAGCATATTTATTGACTTTAGTGCAATCGAGTTCTGAAGAGTGGCACACAACGCAAATCTCACCCATATACCGCTATACAGTATGTGCGTGTTCCCTTTTCGAAGGAACTCGCACTGTCGATAATGACACTATGGGGAACGCCTCTTAGCATAGCGCATCTGAAGTATGAATGAAGCAAGGCATGGACCCAGTTAACTGCCCGGTGGCTTCAGTGCTGGAGTTCCTCCAAGACCGCTTCTCTGCTGGTCTTACCCCGGTCCCCACACTCAAGCCTCTGGGAAGACATCAGCTGGTCTTACGTTTCCTCCGTGGGGCTTGGAGGATGAGACCTGCGACTCAGACTGGAGTTCCCACATGGGACCTGGCAGTGGTTCTTGAAGGGCTGGTTGAGGCCCCCTTCGAACCTCTTGGGCCGGCTGCGGCCAAGAACCTGTCACTTGAGTTGGTCTTTCTCCTTGCCATCACCTCTCTCAAGAGGGTAGGAGATCTCCAGACGCTCCCCATATCTCCGCAGTGCCTGAAGTTTGCTCCTGGGAGAATTAATGCCATCTTGCACCCCAGACCTGGCTATGTCCTTAAGGTTCCTTCAAATATGGCGAGGTCAGCGGTTCTGCAGGCTTTTCATCCCCCACCTCATGTGATGGCGGAAGATGGGAGACTTCATTTGCTCTGCCCTGTCAGAGCACTTAACATCTATGTTAAGAGGTCTTCTCAGTGGAGGAAGGTGGACCAGTTGTTGGTGTGTTTTGGGTCACCCAAGAAGGGTCTCCCAGCTTCTAAACAGACCATCAGCAACTGGATAGTTCAGGATATATCCCTGGCCTATCAGGTGCGTAGTTTGCCTTAACCTTTGGCCGTGAGGGTTCACTCTACCAGAGGGATGGCATCCTCTAGAGCCCTCCTTTCAGGGGCACCTATTCATGAGATATGTGATGTGGCTGACTGGGCCACTCCACACACATTCATGAGATTTTATAGCTTGGATATCCCCTCTATACCTGGCGCACGAGTGCTCTCGTCCTAGTTGTGCCTGAGACAGCTTCACAATGGGACAGGCAGGTTTCGTTGTGGCATAGTGGGTATTTTTTTCCCCATAGTGTCGTCATCGACGCAGTGCGAGTTCCCTCAAAAGGGAACGTCTTGGGTTACAACTGTAACCCTTGTTCCCTGAGAAGGGAATGAGACACTGCGGCCCTTTGCCACGCCTCCTCCTGCCTGGGAGCGGCTTGCTTCATCGTGAAGCTAACACTGTTGTGTGCCGGCGTCCCTTCGTAGCTTCCGTGTATGCCGTCACAAGCTACATCATCACTTAACGCCAATAGGATTGGATTAGTTTCATTCACACTTCAGACGCGTTACACTAAGAGGCGTTCCCATAGTGTCGCCATCAACGCAATGTCTCGTTCACTTATCAGGGAACAAGGGTTACAGTCGTAACCAGAGATGTTTTTCCAGACAGAAGGAGAAAGATCAAACCAACATCCCAACTTAGAACAAATACAGCATACGAAAGAACTCAATGTAGACTGCTGCCTCATAGTGAAGAAAGTCTTCTGACGCATATTAAATGACTCGTTTACAATTTGTCAATCACTTCATTTTTGTAGAATGACCTCTAAAATTGTATAACTGACCATTATGCCAATCAACAAACTTCCTAAATAGCTGTTTGTTCCGTGTCTCACGTCACTGTGATATTTCTTCACATATCACAAAGTAATTTAAACTCAAAATGATATTTCACATCCATGTATTTATTTGGTATGTAGATGAGTAAAAGTTGGGATAATGTACAGTCAGCTGATCTTTATCCCTTGCAGCACCATATGCTGTAAAGTGTAAATGTTTTATTCTGCTGCTGCACACAGGTTCTCTCACTCATACAGAGGAACATTTTAATGAATTTGATGAGCTCACACATTCTGTATACCAGTGCTGATCTTGAAAATGTGCTAGAAATATGTGTGCACAAATATAACAACTCCATCATGACTTATGAGTATAACAATATATTTATAACCCTTTCTGCTTAACCAATCTGAAATGAACTACATACTTGACCACCATCCTCCTGAGGCCACAATTGAAGTTGGAAGATTTTGTGTAAAACCTTACTGTTTGGGTTAATCACATGGTCATTTCTGGTTTATAATTGGAGATAAATATGATTAATGACAAAATGTGTATCGCCTGATTAAGCAGATTATCTTGTTTAAGTTATGATGTGTAACATTTACTTACATTTTCACCTGTAATGTAATAATAATACAAAAAAACTATGTAGATAGCTGACCAGACTAGTATATTTCCTATTGATTTATTTACCTTTCTGAATTAAAATGCTTTAAATGAAATAACTACATAAGCGTGCACACCAATGAATGACAAAGTTCTGTTTATTATTACTTTTACATTACATTTAATCATTTAGCAGACACTTTTATACAAAGCGACTTACAAATGAGGATAACAATAGAAGCAATCAAACCAACAATATGCAAGTGCTGTGACTAGTATAGCACAGTGCTCGTAGCAAGGTTTTTTTCTTTCAGATATATAGAATAGTAAGTGTTAGTATCAGTGTTCGGAGTAACGAGTTACAAAAGTAATGCATTACAGTAACATATTACTTTTAGCTGTAACAGTAGTGTAAGGCATTACTAATCAATTTTCAGTAATATTTTACTCAGTACATGTTCAGTAACGCTTGCTTGCAACACACTTTTAGCCCAAAATTTAATTGTTCAAAAAACCCCCAAAAAAAACAAATAGCAAGACCGCGAGACATTAACGAATGAAAAATGCAAGATATTACCTGTTCGTGGTCAGTCAATAGCCGCTTCTGGTGTCCAAGTTTGTAAATAAAGACTAAATGACAGCTTCTGATATATTTGTATAGCGATTTATTTCATTCATCTCCCTCTTGCTGGTGTACCTTTGTATTGTGTGACATACCGTAATTCCTCAAATAAAGACCGGTATTCAAATAAACGCCGGGCCTCTGATAGTGGCCGGGGGCGTGGTCAACGCGGACAAATAAAGGCCGGTCTCAAATTAAGGCCGGGGAAAAAATAGTGTGAATAGGTACACTTTAAATGAGTGTACACTCAAAGACGGACGCGCTCAGCGCTTGTCATATATCACAACTATTCAGTGTTTTTAACCACATGTTTATTTTAGGTTTCAGACATTTAAATAGATATGATTTATAGCAAAACAATAAATTTATAGTTTGTAAAATACACAATGGTGTCTATGGAAGCAGCAATAACAATCCATTCAAATATATTTGGCGACGTGTTTTATTCATATCAGATACACAGTGTAAGTAACTATAAAGTTTACTCTATTCTTCTCCCAGTTCACCGGCCACTTACTTTCATGTATTTCGGGAGAAACTGAAGAATTCACGCGCTGTAACTTAACAAATACAACAGGAATCTCCGAACTGCGGTGCCCATCTCACGTTACAGATCAAGATCATTTATAAAGGGTTTTAAACGACAAAACAAACTCACTTACACGGATTTGAGAGTCAGAATAGAAGATAGTTGATTACATGGTAAGCAAGTTTGTTAATATTTAGAAATAAAAGCGCTACATCTGTCATACAGCGCTATTTTGGCTGTGGTGAACACGTGCCAAGCATGACGCGTCACCATGGAAACTTGGCTGGCGGGCGGGCGGGCGGGGATCGCGAATTAGAAATAAAGGCCTGCCTCTAATAAAAGCCTGCTTCAAATAAAAGCCGGCTACCATCTGCAGTTCAGGTAAATAAAGGCCCCGGCCTTTATTTGAGGAATTACGGTAGTCCAGTGAAGGTTTAGGGCAGGTTTTACAGGAGTGTTGCGAGGCATGATTTCGGCGTCTGTGCTCGTGCTGGCCAGTGGAAAAGCGGCTAATGTGTGAAGATAGCAGAAGAGGACTGTACATTCACGAGAATGTGCATTATGCGCATTACTTCGAGTTTGTCAGAGATAAGGACAAGAACATAATAGTCAAATGCAACCTTTGTCTAAAACCGAAAGAACTTTCGACGTCGCGAAATAGCATAGCAATAAAAAAAATATATATATCTCGACCGGTGCCATGCAACCACTCCCCTTGCTGAGAAGAGAAAAAAAAACTATTTTTAACTATTAGTAGCCTGGATAGCCCACAGTCATTATGCTACATCATATCGCCTTCTACAGGATGTAAAATGCTCTGTAGTACATTTTGTCATTTTAGAATGTTAAGTTCTACTTCTGTAGTTATTTTGGTGAAAGTAATACAGGATTAATGTAATGCATTACAATTATGAGACAATAATATTGTAAGATAAATAATTAATTTTAAATAACCGTAACAAGTAATCTATAATGTATTACAGTTTGGAAGTAACTTGCTCAACACTGGTTAGTATTAATGGATCAAGTGTTTATAAAAAAGATGCATTTTGGCTGTTTCTTGAAAATGGCTAAAGACTCAGCAGCTCGGGTTGAGTTAGGCAGGTCATTCCACCAGCTTGGAACAGTCAAGGTAAAGGTCAGTGAAAGTGATTTTGTCCCTCTTTGGGATTCCACCACATGGCGCCGTTCACTTGGAGGGCACATGAGTTTGAAGTAGTGAGTTTAGGTATAGGCGTGCAAAGACAGTGGTTGTTCTGTAGTCAGTGCCTTCAATTTGATGCAATTGGCACTTGGCAACCAGTACAATTTTATGAGAGGTGTGACGTGTGCTCTCTTCGGCTTGTTAAAGATCACTATTGGTGCAGCATTCTGGATCAGTTGCAGAGTTTTAACAGTGCATGCTGGAAGGCCTGTCAAGAGAGCATTACAATAGTCCAGTCTGAATAGAACAAGAGCTTGGACAAGGAGTTGTGTAGCCTGCTCCGATAGGAAGGGCCTGATTCTCCTAATGATGTATAGGGAAAATCTGCAGGGCCGGGCAATTCTAGCAATGTGGTCTGTGAAGTTCAACGGATCATCAAGCACAACTCCAAGGTTTCTGGGTGTCCTGGATGGAGTTATGGTTGACAAACCTAGATGAATGCAAGTTGTGATGAAGTGTTGGCTTGGCTGAAACCACAAGCAGTTCTGTGTTCACAAGGTTGAGTTGAAGGTGGTGGTTCTTGATTCAGCAAGAAACATCTGTCAGGCAGGCTGAGCCGTGAGCAGTTAACGCCGGATCATCTGGCTGGAATGAGAGGTAGAGTTGTGTGTTATCAGCATAGCAGTGATAGGAAAAATCATGTTTCTGAATGACAGATCATAATGACGACATGTAGAAGAGAAGTAGTCCAAACACTGAGCCCTGAGGCACCCCAGTAGCTTGATTTTGCAACTTAGACACCTCACCCCTCCACGACACCCTGAAGGAGGTAAGACACCATTGGAGTGCGGTTCCTGAGATACCCTTCGTCATGAGCATTGACAGGAGGATCTGGTGGTTAACTGTTTCAAAAGCAGTAGACAGATCCAGCAAGATGAGTACTGAGGATTTACAAGCTGCACTTGCCAGTCTCAGAACTTAAATAACAGAGAGCAGGGCAGTCTCAGATGAGTAGCCGCTTTTAAAAACCAGACTGGTTGTCATATAATTGTTTTCTGTTATTATGAGCATGCTCTACAGTTTTTTCATCTGCCGTTTTTTCATAGTTATTGTCTTGGTGTGAAAGGGCCTTCGTTCTTTTTTTTTTAAGGCTTACACAAATAAGAATTTGATGCGGAGCTTTAGAATTTTTTTTTAAGTCCTAACATGTGCCTTTTTCTTCATATATATTTTTCTCCAAGTAATTTTAGCAGTGGATCATATTTTTTTTTTCTAAATCACTTGTATTATTATTATTACTACTACAACTCTTCATATATTTGTGGTTTTGTTTTGCTGTTTTTCTTTTTCACTGCAGCTGCTACTTGTCCTCTAAGGCCTTGTCCACAAGGACACGGGTATTTTTATAACCGGGTATTTAACACGTACTTTAACACGGGTATTTTTATAAAAGGAGTTTTTCCTCCTGCGTTTAAAAAAAAAAATCCCGTCCACACATGCTCGGTTTAAAAAAAATCTCTGTCTACATGAAAACGCAAAAACACGCTATCAAGCGCTGTCAAGAGCATGCCACACCAGCAGGCGGTGATATAACCCTAACCGTAAAGCCACGTTGGCCAATCAGAAGCCTAACAAAAAGTTATTACCGGTTCCGGTAGGCTAACAACATGACGCACAGAGGAAAGGGAGAGTCATATGTTTGGACTGACGATGAAGTTGAATTGTTCCTTAACCCTCTGGGGTCTAAGGTGTTTTTGGGGTCCTTGATATGTTTTGACATGCCCTGACATTGTGCTTTTTTCAGTTGCTTATAAACATATTAATGGCACAGGTGTAATTACACTATTTAGCACAAACAGGGCTACCATAATATGTGAGCAACATGTATGTACATATTTGTATTTTTGAGAGAATATTGTTTATGCATGGTTATTGAAAAAAAACTAAAAATTTAAGTTTCTGAAATAAGGCCACAAAACACATATTGATTATTTCTTCACAAGACTTTTGAAAATTGTATCACATAGCCTAGAATATTTGCTCCAAAACTATGTGTGAATCACCCTGACTACTCATTCAGACAAGTCAATAAAGTATTTTACATTTTTAATGACGTGTTTTGTGTCAGAAAGCTTTATGCGAAGGGGCATGATCTCTCATTAATATGTATGCATTTCACACCTGAGAAAGACAAAGACCCTCCCATAATGGCCCTATTAGGTGTGCTATCAGGCCATATCATTATGAGGAGCCTTGCACAAAGAATGAGGAGATTTAAAAAAGAATGGCTTTTAGATTGTTTGGATTTATTTACAACACAACAAAGGACAAAAAAGCACATTAGTAAACACACTGATCTAAAGACAGAGGCTTGAACAGTCAAACAACTTTGTGCCATTCCTGAAACATAGTACATACCTGTCATTTCCAAGGTGTTTGATTTTTCATTTTACCATGTTCATGTACAGAGACTGTTGAATGTTGAAGTCAGCAGGACTCTCGTCCCTGTAAAAAAGAAAAAGAAAAAAAAAAAAACCTTTGAACATGCTGATATCAAGAGAAACTATATGGCTGCACGACTTTGGGCATGCATTGTAGATTTTTCTGGTTAAAATTGCGATTTAATTTTATATATATATATACACACACACACACACACACACACAGTGCTTAGAATAAGTGAACACACCCATGCTAAAGTTGACTACCCTTCACAATATAGACATGGTTTTATTTCAGTTAGCCTAACTGAACATTTATACATAAATAATATATTGTATTTAGACAGTATCACATATTTTACCAGAGGCTGAAATATATTTCACTAAATCATTATATAACCTAAGCAGTTATTCGCAAACACAATAAATTACGCATAAGGCAGTATTTTAGCATGATAATCAGTGTCATAAACTAATCTCAAAACTGATTGAAATATATGTAGTAGGCTAATATCACATTTAAAAAGTTTACACGAGCGTATAGGCCTACGTATAGGGATATTGTGACTGAGGTAATCTTTCCTATGTCAAAAGCTAGCCAAAACTAGGCAAAATATAGTCTGAAAATTCATTTGAGCTCTATAATCAGAAAAGGAATTATATAACACTAAACAACTTACTCCGAACTTGTATCCTCGGCGGGGTCAATTCGTCCTTCAAAATGCAGCTGTTGGTCGTCCGAGTTTCAAATTCCTCTGAGGAAAAGGTGAATCCTTCCCCGCTGTCCAGAATCATCTGAAGGAGTAGAGTGCCATTCTCAAAACGCAATGAACTATCAGTGAATCTGATGGAGAAACTTCGTGTTTTTATGCCATTGATCGCTGAAGGGAGAACGAAAGGGAGAACGAAAGGAAGGGAGAACGAAAAAACTGTACCTCTCCTTGGTTTCAAACGGATTACATAAACTGGAAATATTTTTTAAAAAATAAATTACTTCATTAAAAAGAAGAGAATTTCAGCTTCATAAATGTGGCCTTACGTAACTACGCCACTCCCACTTATCTGAAAGGTGTGGGAGAACCTATTTACCCACCAGACTAAGACTTTCCCCACGCTAGTGTCAATCAAAAATGAGACGAGCTGGAGGCGGATGTGCAAACGCAATACAAAGAGTTTATTGATAGTCACATTAAAATTGTATTTATTACCAATATTACTAGGTCAAAAACTATGACCATCACATATAGCGACTTATAGGAAGCAAATGGGCAGCACACAGATCCTGGTGCAAAACGGGGAACCACTTTTTTTCTTTTTTAGAACAACCAATTTATTCTATAAGCCTATTATGCTACAACTTCCACAGCAACCGTGACAGCAACGCATCAACATGGGTGTCTCCCCCTACTTACCACAGCATTCCCAATCAGAATCACAGCAACAAAGTGGTCCCCTTATCACATCCAAGAAGTGCCCGCTGCTCCCCTCGAATCCTGGGTCAAAGCATAGGCTGGAACTTGACCATATACATAAATTAATAATGCACATGAATAACAACCCAGAGTGGGTACTTTTGTAGTTCATTACCCCACCATATTGCACAATGCCCAATCCCAAAAGGGAAGAAAAACCCTTTACAACTGCCCTCTTAAAAAGAGGAAGTGCACTCCTGTCTTAACACTGATACTTCATTGACAGGACATGATACAAAAGCTAAAACACATAATAATTCACAGTATGGGAAAACAGTGGCTGCAACGTCCTACAAAATCCATAATCCTACAAGAGAAATTAAAACACATTTATTCAATTGTAGGCTACAGTCATAACTCATTCACTCCTATTATAAAATATTATACTATCAATCACACATAAGACTAACACTCAACACATGCAAACAATAGACCAAACACTCACAATCAACGGGCCTCGAGGCCAAAGGGCTTCTAATGTGCGCGACTCCGTCACTGAAGCCAAATCCCGGGAGATCACGGGCTACACATAATAAACGCGCATAAGTCATTGCCAAACTGAAATATAGCAACAGCTTAGTAAACCAACAGGTACCTACTTTTGCGAGGAGATCCGCCCAAGCACACACTACCAGTTCAGCATTTGCGATGCAGCTCCCAAAGCTTATCTGTTAAAGGGCAATAAAACATAAGTTTCCCAATCACGCTGATCAGGACTACCATTTCAAACACTTAAGTTATTCTACGCACCCTAAAGGGGAGACAGTATCCACAAGAACGGTTAGTAATGCTTCTGTTCAGTCGCCAGTTACGTTCTACAAAATAGCTGATAGTCAAATCACATAGACCCATTTTACGGGGCTCACATCACCACACTTTGCAAGGTGATACATACCAGTGATACAACCGATGTTGTGTTTGTATGTTGCCGCTGATTCGGGCCACTCCCCAAACTCACTGCACACCAGTGTACTAGTCCAACATGTACTCGCTGAAAATCTATAAAAACCAAATTTCAAATAAAAACCATATACTGTGACAAAATATACAACTAGCCACGTCCAGCAGCAACACCAAACAATTCGAGCTTACCGCGTTTCCACTCCTGTCCACTCCCCCTGCCTCACAGCTGATTCCAATGCGCTATTCTACCTCAACGGACGTCATCATTTATACTGCGTGACTCTGGGTAATGAAGTCCCACTAGCTACATAAAGAGAAATCTCTCGTATCTCTGTGACAAGTATTGACTGAGTTACAGTTAATTTTTCGGATGGACTTTACTGACAGAGAGAAGGCAAAACACGCATCAGGTTTATTTTTCTTTATTTGACGAAAAGCACAACACTTTGTTTTTATTGTGAGTACCCACAAAAAAAATAGACACATAACAGGATCTAATGATGTACAACACTTATATGTAAGATCAAAATCAACAGAGTAATTTGATTCTCTTTTGCACTGATAAGGAAAAAAAATTAATAAATCGAGCTCGTCGCGCCGGCCGACCCCAGAGGGTTAATGTCACACGTGAATACAGAGTTAGCAAAACTCAAGAAAACGTGGACTGGGAGTCTTGCCAGTCCAAGTACGCCGACATCCTAGCGCTGTTCCTATAGCAGTACCCTTCTGCGACGTCCCAAGAGTTTCCTCATCGTAAAGAGGATATAACCAGGACCATCATCACCAACAAGCTTAAGGCGATACGGGGCAAATACAGGCAAGCGGTGGATTCCGGTCGGAAAAGCGGCCATGGCAGAGTGGTTCTACTTTACTTTGAACTATGTGAGCAGATATGGGGTGGTTCTCCTGCAACGACTACCATTATACTACCATGTATAGAAACAACGGATGTTGATACGGCCTCTCATCGCAGTTCAGATTCTGCATCTTCATCTATACTTGATCTCTCGGCTGCGGAAATGTCTCCTGTGTCTGATCAACTTCAAGACTCTGATGGCAGCATTTGGCCCCCTCAGTGTTGAAGGAGAGGAGAACTCTACGTAATGTATGTATCCTTAATCGTTGACCATTAAGAAGTGCATTTGTTTATAAAAGTTGAATGTAGATTAATTACATGGTTTGGTTGAATTATAATGTAGAAAGCAGCGTCTGTTATCAAGAAATAACAGACCGCAAAGTATAACACACGTTGCCATGAAAAACAGAGCGTTGCCATGGACGCAGTTCAGAGACGAAACGGACTATTTTGTTTAGCGGAAGCAAAACAATCGTTTTTAAACCAACAAACTCCTTTTTAAATCAATATTTTGTGTCAAATTATTGATTTATTTAGTAGGTAGCCATGTAATAAGCGGGATAATGTAGAGCGAGGCGGTTGTTAGCGAATACCACCCCTTCAGGTTCCGCTTCGCGTCGGGCTCCTGATCAGCCTGTCGGGGTTGTATTCGCTAACAACCACCTTGCTCTACATCCCTTACATACACATCATTTACTTGAGTAAAAGTAGCAATAGCACAGTAGAAAGATACACTGTTACAAGTAAAAGTCCTGCATTCAAAATCGTAAGAGTACAAAGGTATAAGCATATACGTTTCAACAAAAGCATGAAAAGATACTAAGTACCAAAAGAAAAAATACAGAATTTCAGAAAACAGATATTTTATTACTGGATATTTTATCAATGTGTTCATCATGTTAATGTTGCAACTTGTAAAGGCACGAATCATCTTAAGTACTTATACTTAAGTACTATACACTGGTGGGTATTGATGATCTGAAACTGCAGTACTAGACATTGGAAATACTCAAAACATAAGTTACACAAAACTGTATTTAAGTACAATGTAAATGTATTTAGCTTTATTCCACCAATGGCGTGTTGTGATGGTCATGTGGCTAACTTGGTTGTAACATTTTATCATTTTGGCCTATGTAGTTGAAACTTTCTTATGTAAGTTTGAAATAATTATTTTAAATCTACTCTTTTCCAGGCAAAACTCAAAGGACACAAACAGGACAGACTTAAAAGAAAGCTTCCAGCTGAGACACAGTTGCTGCATGCAGCCGAGGAAGACATCCAGATGAAAAAAAGAATTCTGGACATGGAGACGTCAGAGAAGCAAGCATCTGAAAATTTCAGGAAACTATCTAGCAGTCTTGAGAGTCTGACAAGCTCAATTGCAGATGGATTTTCACTTCTGATACAAGTTATGATGCATCCACCACCACAAACATTCAACATGTCACCATACCAAACCAGGGGTCCTTATGGACACGTGTATGCATCTGCACCACCACCCAACACTACACCTGCCAGATTTCCACCCAACACTACACCTGCCACATTTCCACCCAACACTACACCTGCCACATTTCCTCCCAACACTACCATAAGTGTGTAACCACACACCTGGCTCTACCTCACCTGTGTAGGGATTCAGACAGTTTTCATTCACACAAGCACTTTTTCAGGATGACATTTGAAGTCATTGACAAAAAAAAACATTAGAAAGCTGTTGTCTGGCCTGCATCTTTATATTTATTTCATGTTTTATTATACTTTGAGTTTGTGTTCACAAAGACTGTTGAAGTACACCTGTTTTTGAGGTGTTAAATGTGTAACATTTGTTGTTAGGCGGTTTCAATATTGTATGTGGAAAATAAGGTCTGTTTCGTTTTTAATGGACTGTCAAACCCTTTAAGTTTGTTGTATGAAAGATTTTCTGTAAAGGTAGCCCGCCTACCTTTAAGTTTTGCGTTCAGGTCATGCCAGTAGCTTTGTTGACACTGGTAATGCTCCTGAAGTTAATTTGTTAAATTGTGCTGAAACAGTACTCAGGCAGGTTGTGACTTTTTGTGCAGTGGCTGGTTCAACCCAACAATGTGAAGAATGTATTCAATACAAAGAGTTTGAAAATTGTACATGTCTGAGTGACTGTTTATTTAACATAAGACAATGCTGTGAACTGTAAACTCACAAGGACAGGATAACCACATACAAAAATTTCATATTAAATTGCCTTAATTGATTTCCTGCAACAAAACAACAACTTTTAACTTAAGGCACTTAACAGTTTTTCACATGTTCAGGATTACATTTTATAGACCGTAAGCAGGTTTGACTGGCATGTAACACACACACACTCATGTACTAGGCAGAGAAGACTGAAGCCACAGTGGCCAACAGATAGAAGTCCCTTTTATGGATCTAGAAATTCAGTAAGGACTCTCCTGACCCTTTTACCTTCTGCTGTGATGCAGTCAGCTCTGAAATAAGTCTGTGTGTCTGGCTGGTTGTCCTTGTCATGCTGAATTGTCTCATTGACTCTGTTCTCATCCATCGTCTCCTTGTTGGCCTCACAGTAGTTATGGAGCACAAAACATAGATGACATAGATGACAAAGGGAAGGTCGTTTAGATTAATGTCCATCGCCCTTCTCAATGCTCCAAATTGTGCTTTCAGTCTGCCAAAGGCACATTCAATAACCATTCTGGCTCGACATAAGGAGAGTCCAAAATACTGTTCCTGAAAAGTGCTTCCCCCATTTGGATACTCCAGGTAGGGGAGCAAAGGATATGCAGGGTCCCCAAGAAGAAAAACTGGAATGGGTTCCTCATGTTCTAGAATTTGTTTTTTTGAGGAGGGTATCGTGCCATTTTTCAAATGTGTGTTCAGCATTGAATTTGCAAACATACGAGCGTCATGGACACTACCTGGCCATTTGACTATGACATCAATAAATATGTGTCACATGTGGCTTGTATGTTAAGAGAAAACCTCCCCTTTCTGTTCAAGTAATCCATAGCATTTGTAGATGGCTGCTTTATTTCCACATGGGTCCCATCCACGGCACCAATGCACTGAGGAATGCCATGGGCTTGGTGAAACCCCGCTACAAAGTTCATTTACTTTGGACTCAGTGACAGGTAACTGTATATACACATGGCCCAAGTGGACAGTAATTGCTTCACATACATGTCTTACTATTTTCGACACCACCTGTTTTGACAATCCAAAGGAGTTTGCCGTCTTGCGTAATCTCCCCTTGTCTGCTAAATAGTACAGTGTGCAGGCAACTTTTTTGACAACACTGACAGGCGATCTCATTACAGTTGTCTGCCCTTCAATGTGCGGGCGAAGCAGCTCACTCAAAGTCAACAGCGATGTCCTCGACAAACGAAAATTTTCTCTCCATTCTTCAGCAACAACCACTTCGTTCTCAAAGCTGTCCCACCAACTAGAGGTCCGACCGGGTCTCATCCAAAACCGGCGACGGTGGCGGCGGGGTCTGTGTCGTCGGAGTGTTGTCATTAGCAGTGCCCTGCGTAGAATTGCATTCTGACGCCTCTGTTCCTCAATATAGTAGAATAACTGAGCATGTATCTGTATACATGTTATAAGCCCAGCTATTATACTCAATATTTGGGCTACGTCCGCCATTGCACAGCAATGCACATCGTCAACAAAGCAGTCAGCGGCGCACAATCTGACGTCAAACACAGCGGATAACGGCGCACACGCTGACGTCGCAAGGCAAAACCCCCGGTTTCACTGTCTACACAACAACACTGTAACCGGCGTTTTTGAAAATCCTCACCCTGGCAGGGGTTTTCAAAAATGTTCGGTTTCAGTGACCTGATACTGCGTTTCCGTGTGGACGAACGGCGTAAAAAAAGTCACGGTTATAAAAATACCCATGTCCGTGTGGACAAGGCCTAATTCTAGACCATGAAGATCTTCTTTAAATGTGTGAAAATAAATAAGTCTACATTGATTTGCATTTGAATTGAACACCAGCGTAAATCAAGAAAGCTGAGGACTTCTCATTGAAGGCAGAGCAAATGTGTGCTTGGACTAGGTGAGATAATTTATCAGTCTCAAATCTCCACGTCAGAGGCATCGGCCAGCAGCTGATGCTGCCTGAGGTGCTTTACACATCTGATGGAAATGAAAATGGATGTTTCCCATGATGGGAGAGCTCCATACAGGGATTACTTACCCATTTCCAACCTGTGGCAGAGTCTTTTGAAACATAAGCTTACACAGTCGTGTCTGTCAGAAGATGCATCTGTCTTTCTATAACCGGCAGAGTAGTCACTGTCTGGGTGAAGTTTGTCCCTCTGCAGCTACGGTAGCCCCCTGACGTCACGGAGCCCAGTTAGCCGCTGAGTGGCTAACAATTCATTGGCAGCTAGGCCAGTTTCTATAAAACAGTTCTCACTGTCGGGCTAAGAGAGATTCCCTGGTGTCCAGATAGGTCTACAGTCTTGTTACCGTTTGGATGCGTGGTTCCCCTGTGCAACCAAAGTGTCAGACTGATTGCCAGACGCTTCCGGGTAGTCGTGCTGTGTACTACCGAAGGTCGTGGGCAAGGCACCCGCCGGGTAGCTGTACCGCAATTAAGCTGCAACATCTAAAAGGATTCTGAAGACTGGCGCAAGGGCTGTTTTCCCACTGTGTCATTTCATGTCACATTGAGGCAGATTGCTCCTGCGGCTTTGCCTAGCCTAAATTAAGTGTATTGTTAGTTTTGCCTTTCTTTATATTTTCTTCTTTTCTTTCTTTTGTTTGGTTATGCTGCAGTGGCCTCCGTCTAGTGCCCCCATCCGACTGATGGGGTATTGGCTGTTCCAGTAGTTTACATAGTCCTGTTAAGATTCTGCCCAGCTGTATACTCTATCCATCCTGCTAGTGATAACAACCTCTTCATCCTTGTCCCCCTTCTCCATCCTTGTCCCCCTTCTCCAGAGTACTAGAGCAGCTGCTCACAGGAGAGGTTCCTGGGTCCGTCTTCGCGCACTGCACCGCGTATTGTAGTGGTAAACCGCACCTCACAATATTGATTGAATCACTTGCTTGTAGTGGCTGTGCCTATGTGTGTAAGTCCTACCACGTGTGTGTGTGTGTGTGTGTGTGTGTGTGTGTGTGTGTGTGTGTGTGTGTGTGTGTGTGTGTGTGTGTATGCATTTGACTGTAGGCACCAGAGTTCAGAGCACCGTTGGTGAACTTCACGCTTATCCCGGACAGGTAACCTACCTTGACAGCGAATCAGTATTATCCTGTTAAAATGCTAATTATATTGTCTCTGGTAGCAGCCAATACCAGTCTTGGTCTCTCCCTTTAGGCCAAGCCTTTTCGTTTGCACCTACTGTGCCTCTATCATGACGGTGTGGCTCTTTTAATTATACTATTGACTAATAAAGTACTGTTATTTTTCTACTGAAAGCACATCTGTCTAGTTCATCTTTGATGTATTTCTATGAACCTGCTTGCCTTAGATCAGGTATTCAGCAGTTAATGTGCAAAGTATATCTTGGTGTGAGAGGCACCAGGTGGCGTAGTCAAGAACCTTTAATCTGGTCAAAGTTTCGTAAGGTCACATTTCTTTCTAACTTTAACTCTCTCACTTTCTCACTTCCCTCAATTCTTTCTGTCTGTGCTGTCCTTCATCGGATTTAAACTAGCTGTAAATCTCAAAATGCTTATTACTAGAAAATGAATTCTTTGACAAGTATCGGCAAAATCTTTGTTAGAAATCCATATAAAGTTCATTTTTCATTTATTATCATTATAGCTTCCATCAAAGGACATATTAACTTGCAGCAAGGGAAGTGAATGCTGTCACGTGAATAATAGTATTGATTCCAATACCAAAAATCTCATCGATCCTACCACGTTTTTCAGAAAATTGAACAGGGTGTCTCAGTAATTTGATCTATATTTTTAAATTATGTAGCAACTATGAGAATGAACCAAACACAATTGAAGCTTTCATACATAATCACACGAAAGAGGCTTCACATTCCAGATTCAAGTCACCACACCCAGAGAGTCTGCAACAAAAAAAAATACTTTTTGTTGTTTAACTAAAGGAAGAGCGTTGTCAATGTCTTATAATTTGGCAAGACAGATCTGTTCAGAAATGGTGAAACAAGAGGCCCTAACAAGAGGTCACCTGACCCCTGCGACTAACAGACTACTCTTTCTCAAGGACCAGAGGTCCCATGAGAGATGAACAAAACAGCCTTCAGCAGGAACGACCCCTGACCTCAGACTGGAATGGCTTAAACCCCATAAACTTTACATACTAACACACTTTACATATCAAAATCCATAAAACTCATCCCAGAACAATTCTCGATGGACTTATAATCAAACATTATGGAACTACATAATTCTGTCGTTTCTACCATATATGTGTGTGCCTAATATGCTTAGACGCCATACAATGCATAATTGTTATAAATATTAGGTGTGTGAATGAAAGTGTGTGTCATGCTTCCTGTCAGTATTCTTATAATAGTAGTGTATTCATGTAGTAATGTTCCTGTATTTTTTTATAATAGTAATAATGCCTAAACTGTACCCTCTTGGGTAACACTTTATAATAACTGCACGCTATTAATCATTTGTTACGCATGAGTAAACCGTTCATTCATCATTCATAAAGCATTAATAGACATTAATAAGCAGTTTATAAATACAGCTATAGATGCTTTTTTTCTTGATTTATAAGCATATCTATAATGCGTTTAATAATTGTATTTTCATACTTTGTTAATGATCAATTAATAATTTCTAAATGAAGTATAGCATTTACAAACCAGTTATTTAAGAGTTGTCAGTCATTAATAAGATCACTTAGAAAGTGTAAGTAAATGTAGTAAATACAGGTAGTTATAAAGCATTTAGTAGTGGTCAGTTAACTATTTTGTGAGCTCATCTAAAGTGAGGACTATTCATGCCTTGTAAAGCATTTATAAAGGAGATTTAAAGGCTCATCAATCTTCTAAACAGTAAAATGTAACAAACACAACACAGTGATACAGAACATAGAAATATTTAACAGCCTTTAAATCTCCTTTATAAATGCTTTATAAGGCATGACTAGTCCTCACTTTAGATGAGCTCACAATCATAGTTAACTGACCACTACTAAATGCTTTATAACTACCCGAATTAACCCTGAATTACAGCATAAATACATGTTAATAAAGCATTTATTAACACACTAAGTAACCATCACTATATGTCTGAATAATAAGATGTATGAATGTACATTTAAATAGTTTATTAATCATTTACTTACACGTTCTAAGTAATGTTATGAACCACTGACAACTTTTAAATAACTGGTTTATAAAAAATGCAATTCTTCATTTAGAAATGATAAATTGATCATTAATAAAGGATGAAAATACAATTATTAAACAAATTATAGATATGCTTTTAAATCAAGAAGAAAGCATTTATAGCTGTATTTATAAACTGCTTATTAATGTCTATTAATGCTTTATGAATGATGAATGAACTGTTTACTCATGCTTAACTAATGATTATTAGCGTGTAGTTATTATAAAGTGTTACCAACAAAGTATAGATATGCTTTTAAATCAAGAAGAAAGCATTTATAGCTGTATTTATAAACTGCTTATTAATGTCTATTAATGCTTTATGAATGATGAATGAACTGTTTACTCATGCTTAACTAATGATTATTAGCGTGTAGTTATTATAAAGTGTTACCCTCTTGTTCTCTCTGCTAGTGCTGGAGAACAAGGAGATCTCAGATAACCCATGATTCACGATAAGAAGAAAATAGGGCCACCTCCTAATTGGCCAGAACCCATCCGGGAGGTTGGACAAACTTTGAGTTTAAAATCTTAGACCCGAACACAGAATCTCTCTCTAGCTCTTGTGTCTTGCTCGTGCGCTCTTGCTCTTGTGCTCTCTCTGGTTCTCTGGGGCTCTTGCCCTCTGCTCTCTGGTGCTCTTGCTCCCTCCCTCGGAAAAGGTCTCGGCAGAACAAGTCGGGTGGAGCAGACGATGGTTATAGTAGCCATGTAGACGCATAGAGACAAATGACCCAAATCAAGATCAGGGTTAAAACAGATTTATTCAAGCCATCTAACTCGTCTCACCTTCCTTTCTTTTCCGTTAAAAGTCTCGGTTCTAAGTTAAGTTTTGCTGTAAAGTTTCGTTTGAACGTTTCGACTGCAACGCGCTTCCAACTTCAAAGACTTTCATCCATCCGCCAACACACCACGTGATTGGCTGCCCAAGATCTAGCAGGCACGAGGAGACTGCCAGCCAAGCAACGGACCCGGGAAACCCCTTTACACCGACAAAAGGGAATCCCCAAAGCAAGGACAAGCAAGTAGCCTTCAGACTTTTAACTGAATTGGTGCAGTAATGTAAAATTGAATAACCTGCCTAAGAAACGATAGAAGGGTTAAATCGATGATTGATGGTTCGTTCAGGTCATGTCTTTTAAGTGCATAAACATTGGGATCTCACCATCTGACTCCTAAAACTCATTCTTCCTCACTCTCTGTCTTTCTGCAACTCGTATGAATGTGTGTGTGTGTGTGTGTGTGTGTGTGTGTGTGTTAGGTATTAGTTTTAGGTGTTAGTTTTATAATCAATAAGTTATTGTTTGTGTGTGTTAGATATTAGTTTTATGTGTTAGTCATAGGCTTATAATCAATAAAGTATTGTTTGTGTTATGTGCTTACAAATTTATTGTCTTGAACTGCGACCTAAGCTACTTATGCTTTTACCCTTGAATTATTTCTTAATTTAGCTGTTAGCTGGGAATTAGTCTTTCTTGGCCAGGAAGATATTATATTTCCTAGAATTAATAATTGTTTATGCTTTCCGTTCATTGGATGAACTGATAAAATGATCATACTATTGATTCTGCTACAGTAAATTCTGAAAATAATCAAATTAATCATAATCCGTTATGAATAATAATTAGTTATATTTATACAGGCGTATAAACGCTACATTAATAACACAAAGTTTGTTATTTTATATGTTTCTGATATAATAATGGAGTAAACACAAATTTTAATTGTAGAGACATAAATTAACACAAGCTGGTTTTAACTTGTGTGGGATGTTTAAATATATGTAAATATATGATTGTGTTCATTGCAACATGCATTATTCAGCAAGCATTCTTCCTCAAGCACTTCTTAACTTTGCTGTCCAATGAAAACAATGTCCTACTTTTCACTCTAGGCATAAAGACATGGGGGACTGATTGTTGCCTGGGTCTGCTTTCCTGATGTTTGAGGAATTGCCAGGAATCAAGTCCCATGGGGTGGCACAGAGGGGTTTGGATGGAGATGGAACAACCTCTCCTGCTGAATGGACGGTCTAGGGAGCAACACAATATGCCTTGGGCTGAATGCTTTGCTAAACAGATGCTACGAGTAGGAAGGTAATGTTTGTGAGTGCAATTCACTGTGAATGAATTTCACCTACTGATATTGTTGTATATTTGCAACGGTTGTCTTTATAGTTTTAGTGAGAGATTCCCTAATAATTTAGCAAGTTGGGTAACATCACTGAGAAAAAAAAATTGTGCAGAATGCAATTTACATGGATTAAATGTTTTTCAAAATAAATTACAAAAGAGCCGTAATCTAAGAATATTTTCATACTCCTAAGGCATGTTAAGACCTTTATTTTGAAATAGTGATGAACATGAAAATCATGAAAAAAATGGTATAAACCTCAGTTTGTTTTCATGCCAATAGGTCAAAAAATAACGTTTTTCCAGCGAGCTATAACCTTTTTTAGCTCATGCATGTTCTTTTTATGTGATTATTAGAGTTTGTATTTATTTATTTATTTATTTTTATTTTGAACATGCGAAAAAAAAAAGAAAAAAAAAATTAAATATATATACAGACATGCATACATATATAAAATTAAAATAACGGCTATATAAAATCATGTACATCTCAGCACAATCTTCCAAAAATTATTGTAAGTAAATCAAATTAGAATTTCCCATGTTCAAAAAGGAGTAGGAAGAAGTTCATAAACTTTTCGGGTCCTACCCCCTATCTCTATCTTTATCTTTTAATCAAATACAAAACAAATTGATGCATCTCATTCATTTCCATACATCTATAGCAAATCAAATAGTAACACCTCCATGCTAAACTAAATATGTAGACCAAGGAACCTGATCCTATCACCTCAAGTCCATTTCGTATCCATTTAATATCTTCAGTTTAAATAGTCTTTTAAATTTACTCATTGTTGAACATGATTTCATCTCTTCACTGCAGCCGTTCCATACATTTACTCCTTTGGTTGTGATGCAGTGATATTTAGAATTTGTTCTTATAAATTTCTTTTTAAAAACAAATGTTCCCTCTTAAGTGATGTTTGCTCTCTCTAATTTGGAACAACCCTTGAATACTGTTCGATAGCTGTTGATTATTTATTTTATACATAATTTGTGCAGTTTTGAAGTCAACAATATCTCTGAATTTTAGTGCTTTTAATTTAATAAACAGTGGAGTAGTTGGTGCTCTGTAAGTGGTTTTATTTATAATTCTTAAGGCTCTCTTTTGAAGGATAAATATAGATTCAGTATTGGTTTTGTAAGTGTTTCCCCATACTTCCAGACAGTAAGTAATGTATGGAAGTATGAAGGAACAATACAACGTGTACAATGTTTGTTGATTTAATAGGTAGTTGATTTTATACAATATAGCAATTGATTTGGATATTTTGGCCTTGATATAGTGTATATGTGGCTTCCAACATAATTTTTCATCAATTATTACTCCCAGAAATTTTAGTTCATTTACCGTTTCTATTTCAATATCATAAGTTTTTTGTTTAAAGTTGTCACGATTACCAAAAATTATAAATTTAGTTTTACTTAAGTTCAGTGTTAATTTATTTGCATCAAACCAGCTCTTCATCTTTTTTAATTCATTGTCCACTGTATCCAAGAGTTGTTCCAGATTATCCCCAGAACAGATTAAATTAGTGTCATCAGCAAATAAAATGGTTTTCAGTGTTTTTGACACCTCCCATAAATTTTTTATATACAAATTAAACAACAATGGACCCAACAGGTAATTTTCTTTAACTCTGAATTATGGCTTTGCAATTCAACATATTGTTGTCGATTATGTAAGTAGCTATTTAACCAAGAAAGTGCAGTCCCCCTAATTCCATATTTGTGTAATTTCATAATCAAGAAATTGTGGTCAACTGTATCAAATGCCTTCTTAAGATCCAAAAATACCCCCACTGCATATTTTCTTTGTTCTATTGCTGTTGTTATTTCTTCCACAAATTGAATAAGTGCATGTGAAGTTGTCCTATTAGCCCTGAAACCATATTGCTGATCACACAGTATATTATGTTTAGTAATGAAGTTATCAAGCCTTTTAAAGAATATTTTTTCTAGTATTTTTGAAAATTGGGAGAGCAGTGAAACAGGTCTGTAGTTTGAAAGTGTGTTTTTCATCAGCCTTATATATTGGTATCACTTTTGCCATTTTCATTTTATCTGGAAAGACTCCAGTTTTCAGAGATTGATTACATACATGCGTTAGAGGTTTAACAACACAACCAATAATACTTTTTACCATAAACATGTCAATACCATTCCAGTCAGTTGACTTTTTACTCTTAAATGTTTCAACAATCTCTATAATTTCTTTTTCATCAGTTTCCTTAAGTAAGAATGTAAATATTAATGAATCTATTTCCAACTCCAACAAAAAAAAAAATTTAAATTCATTTGCAGCTAATGTCATATCCTTAATTTATATATTACTTTTGGTCAGAAAGTAATTAGTGTCTCCTGTTTTACCTTTTTTATTCTTGATAATTTCATTCAACACCTTCCAGGTGTTTCTTATATTACTTCTAATGTCCTCCAGTAATTTACTATAATAATTCTTTTTATTGCTCATGATTCTGGTTAGTTTGTTTTTATATATCTTATATTTATTTTCTGCTTCTTTTGTCCTCTTCTTTAAAAACTCTTTATATAATACATTTTTCTTCTTACATGCATTTAATATTCCATTAGTTAACCACGGTTTTTCCTCAAATTTCAGTTTAACTTCTTTCTTTACTACAGGACAGTTTTTTTTCATAAAGTGATGTTACAACAGCCAAAAATGAATCATAGGCTTCATTCGCGTTCTCTTATGATAGTATCTCTCGTACTGCGTAAATAGCTTTACGCTATGGGGAAAACCTCTTTTCCACGAGATATTGAAGCCAAAAATTATCCTTAATTTTTTATTAATGTAAAACGCTTTGCAGCAGCAAGCAAACATAGGCGAGACAGCTCACGCGCCTATTGGCTGCTCATGCGGCAAATGCAGCAGCCTATCGAGAGAGACTCTGCGTGACGTTATGACCAATGGGGGCAATTCGCGCCCATATCGTCACGTCCCGCCAGAAAAGGCGTGGTCTCGCCCTATAAATAAGCTCGGTAGGCTGGTACAAGCTGATTTTCATCTCTTCAGCGAAGCGTACGCATCGCTGGATCCGGAGTGAGAAGCCGCGCCGTCGACGCAAGCCTTTCAGCAGGACGAGCTTCTGGAGTCGCTGGCCTCGCCGCCTTCAACTGCCGTACCTGCTGCGCTTTCCGGCATTCTATATCCTTTGTATCCTTACTCTGCTGAGAGTGTTAGCTCGCTTACGTGACGCGACTTGCACTTCTCATCACAAAAAGAGCTGCGTCTTTTTAAAGATGCCATCCTGTGGCTCGTGCCGCGCCCCACTCAGCGACGAGGACCGTCATGTCATCTGCGTGTCCTGCCTGGGTGAGGATCACGCGGCTATCGCGCTCGCAGACGGCGGATGCCCTCATTGCGAGCTTCTGTCTATGGTGACTCTGAGGACTCGCCTGGCGTCATTCTCCGAGCCTTCACCACAGCCCGCCGTGGCGCCGCGCCGCAAGAAGCACCGCGCTCCCGAGCTCTCTCCAGCCCGCCAAAGCTCGCCGGTTCGCCCGCCAGCTTTGCTCGAGTCGCTCACTGACGGACAACGGCCACCGTCTGCCGCCGTGTCCGTCCACGAGTTCGACGAACCCACCGAGGCGTGTTCTCTTCTGGCATCTGATAGCGAGGATTGGGCGAGCTCCATGGACCTCCCCTCCGCTAGTGTTTCCCGCCAATCCACTGGGAAGAGAGTCGGCATTGAGACTGAGCTGATGCGTCTGCTCTCTCAGGCCGTGGAAAGCATCGGCCTCGACTGGGAGGCGCCCGCTATGGGCTGCTGCATTTGCCGCATGAGCAGCCAATAGGCGCGCGAGCTATCTCGCCTATGTTTGCTTGCTGCTGGATGAATTAAGGATAATTTTTGGCTTCAATATCTCGTGGAAAAGAGGTTTTCCCCATAGCGTAAAGCTATTTACGCAGTACTCGTTCCCTCTCTATAGAGAACCGAGGTTACGTTAGTAACCGAGTACGTTTTCTACGTACACTTTGCCCCAGTCTTGTTTCATTAAATCCTCTTTGAATATATTGATGTTTTCTTGGGTTCTGTGTCGGGTCATTGTGTATCTTTTTGTTGTCTTTCTTTGTCCTAGTGTAGCTATGTATGTTTGCAAAAACTGGCAGGTGGTCCCTGGAATCGTTTAATATTAATCCACTTTCAACTTTATAGTCAATGACATTGGTAAATATGTTATCAATTAATGTTGCACTATTTGTTGTAATTCTGGTTGGTCGAGTAATTGAGGGATATAAACCGGTACTGTACATCAAATTAATGAACTCTGTAGTTTTGTTGTGTTCTTGTGGGTTGAGCAAGTCAATATTGAAGTCACCGCAGATAAAAAAATTTTTTTGTTAATGCTATTACTAAATATTTCTGTAATTTTTCCCTTAAACATGTCAATATTTGATCCCGGTTTCCTATAAATACAGCTAATTAGAATGTTCTTAGACTTTTCCATTTCAATCCGTACTGTGATGTCTTTTGTTTTAGATACAATAATGGAATGCATTTTATTAACTATTTTACATTGATATCTTTGGTCAATAATGCAACCCCCCCACCTTTTGAGTGTTTCCTGTTGATGATAAACAGTTCGTACAGGTTGAATTCATATCAAAATATGCCAAACTTCCCTTACTACTTCTGAATAGGATGCCTACTTCATAAATTGTATATGGAAATTGTGGAAATAATGGTTCAGATCACTCAAAACACATATGGAAATGGAGGCGCCTTATATGGGCAGTAATGGAGTCTGGTTGTGACCTAGTTAAACACAACTTGTTCAGAGTTTTGGCTTTGATTTTCTTGCAGTTTTAGAGTCCACCAGGGTTTTGAAAAAATATATTTTATATAAAATATTAATAACAAAATTTACATTTTACATTTTCATAAACTCAAACTTCTATACAAATCTGCCAAATGTCTTCTTTAAAACAAGACCAATCTTACATCTATATCCCCAAGCATTCTTGAATTACAACCATTTAAATTCGGATTGTGCATTTTCATGCTTATTCAAAAAAAGGGGCGTGACACTTAAGAGGTTAGAGCGGCTGTTAAAGCATTAACACCTGGCAACTTGAAATACACACACACACATATATATACATACATAAAATATATCAATTTAACCCGCCCCTGTCGGTGATTGGTTGGAACACTGTTTATTTTGGTTTTGAGTGGTGGTTGTACCCCAATGTTTTTGTGTGCAGATCTCAGAGCCTAGGCTGCCTACAGAGACGTGGTTTTTTGACAGCCTGCTTATGGGGCGGGCAGCTAGCGGATCGTTAGGAAAGATTAGATGAATGTGATCATTTATTTTTTGGCCTGAAATCGCTGATACAACCTCTAAGGCGAGATACTACAGATGAATAGGGTACATTTTTTAAAATAATAGATATCAACTTTAAACTTCCTCAGTTGATTACTTACACAAGTATATATGAAAAATGTATTATAAGTTTTTGGAATTTGTATGTTTAATTATGCAAATTAGGCATTATCTCATTAAATATGCGCAATTTTGCATTTATTTTCGGTAGATAGATCTGAACATAATGATAAAGCCAGGTGCAATATTCTTTTTTCATTTTGTTTACACACAAGATGAAAAAAAAAGTTCGGAGGGATTTCAGGATATATTATGCTTTCATTACCTAGGAAATCAAAATATACTGTCCATAGCCTTAAAAAAAAATCGATTTTCGCCATATTTTTTATTTTTATTAAAATTTCACAAATCAGGCCAGGAATGATTTATTAACAAATCCCTCTGAAACAATCTTCAGAATACTGCTATGTGTATAACTGGAAAGTTTGGTGTACATAGGCTGAGATATTTGTACTGGAGAATGACAAAAAACTCATTTTGAGAAAAAGGCATTTAAAGATTTAAGTAGGGAATTTAATACATTTCTATTGGAAAAAAATGTAGGCCCTCAGGCCCTTAGTAATAATAATAATATATATTTCAAGCTCATGAAAACTGATTATTTAATAACATGGCAGGCATATAAGGCCTACAACTGCAGTAACTCAATGAATTAACATTGGCAGAGTACCACGTGATGCGTCTGAGCGAATCACGTTAGCAGAAACCAGCAGTAGCTAATGAGATTTCGTCATTAGCTTTAAATCACCCTTTGGACATTCACGATTGGTTACTGATAGAAAGGAAATGCCCATATTTGTTACATAGCGTTGTGCAGGAGACTCAGAGCTTTACAATGATACCGGTCATGACAGACTTCAGTAAACAGACGGACACGTTGGAATGCTAACTTCTTGGTAAATTCGGGAGAAATTTACTGTAAACAAAATGTAATAAAATAAACATCTTAATGTATATTTTCAACGTTTTCTTTATAGCAGCTTGAAAGAACACATACTGAAGGAGTAAACTAGCCCAAAATCTCAAAACTGATCACTGCATGAAAAATCGATGTTTTTGCCTGCCGTGTCTCGCCTTAATATTAAAGGGATAGTTCCCCCAAAAATGAAAAAATGTCATCATTTACATACACCGACATTATGTACACCGACACGGACACAGGCACAGGAACGGAAACCAGCACCGGTATGGGCACGGACACATTGGCACGGACACACCGCCACAGACAGCAGCAGTGCCACGGAAACCGGCACCTGCACGGGGACACTGGCAGGGACACGGACACACTGGCATGGACCCCGGCACAGACACCGGACACACCGTTACGGAAACCGGCATCGGCACAGGAACGGGTACCAGCACCGGTACGGGCACGGACATGGACACACCGGCATGGACACACGGGCGCGGGCACCAACACGGACACACTGGAACGGACACCGGCACCGACACGAACACACCGCCAAAGACACCGACACCGGCACAGGAACAGAAAGCAGCACCGGTAAGGACACCAGCACCGACACGGACACACTACCACATACACCAGCACCGCCATGGAAACCGGCACACCGGCACGGACACACTGGCACGGACACGAACACCGACACACGGACATTGGCACGGACGCACCGGCATGGGCACACCTGCACGGGGACACTGGCAGGAACACGGACACAGACCCACCGGCACGGAAACCAGCAACGGCACACCTGCACGGACACACTGGCAGGGACATTGACACACCGTTACGGAAACCGGCATCGGCACATTGGCACGAACACACCGGCACGAGCACATCGACACGGACATTGGCACGAACACACCGGCACATGGAAACTGGCACCGGAACGGACACGGAAACGGAAAACGACACACGGACATTGGCACAAACACGGACACACTGGCACCGACACCAGTACCGACACACGGACACACCAGCACGGACACCGGCACGGGCACACCGACACGGACATTGACAAACACGGACATACCGGCACAGATACGGACATCGACACGGACACACCGGCACACCGTCACGGACATTGGCACAGACACGGAACACCGGCATGGGGACACCGGCACGGACACACCGATACAAACACTGGCACGGACCCGGACACATCGGCACAGACATTGACACGGACACACATGGTAATTTCATGTCATTTTCATGTTAAGTGTTTGGTTTCCACAAGATGACAAATTATCGGATCGCTGTTCTTCTCACACTACACAACTGTCTGGGGTACCATTTAGTTGCTGTTGTGTGCACATTACATGATGGATAGGTGACATGGGGGAGTCACACATTACACAACATATCAATAGGAAGAATCGCCGACATCTGTCTGGTCTAAAAACTATAGCTGCGTACGAAAACTTAGGCAGCTCACTTGTTGCCTCGCTGCCTTATCAGGCAATGCCTTTGTAGGCAGTGTTTGCACATGAAGGTACATCAAAAAACTGATTTAGGACAGACTTCTGAGGAAGGGTAACAGTTTAATGATCTACAGCACACTGTGGGGGGTTTTAGTGAGCGATCAGCTTGGTGAAATTAAAGGTACATCTTCGTGTCTGTGACCAGTGTATACAAGTTTGTTGACTGCTGGAAATTTGTTGACTATTAAAAAGAAAAGCTGAACATTAGTAACAAATAATATATATTGTTTAAACTGTACTGCCTTTAGTTATTATTTTGGAATACATATAAAAAATGCGTAAAAACACTTGATTAAATTTATACTTGGTTTTAATAAATAGATCTTTACATTGGCCTAGTGCAAAAATACAAAATAGAATTGTATTTGGTCTCTCTTTTTTTTATGTAATGTTTATTTAACCAGGAAAAGTAAGCGTGACAGGGACATAAATTTACATTTGATATACAGTATATAAAAGTGAGGACTTTGCCGCCTCATTTTAAAACACCACCGCACACCACTGCCATATAGGTGACTTCAAACAAAACTAATATTAACAAGAAAACAGAAAAATACAACATCAACAAATACACATTAGCTCAAAAATACTTTTCAATTGCCAAGACAGAATATGAAGGATAATAACAGAAGAGTTATTAATCTTATATTAACCTAGGCTACAGTACTTTTGACTGGCGACTTTCAAAGGATGGATGGAAAGATAGATAGATGGAGAAAGAGATAGACTTGTTCTCTGCAATATATAGGCTAGTGTCTTATGTTTTTGGAAGTTTTTTTTTTTGTATATATTTTTTTGTATGAGTTTTATGTATATATTTGAAGTTGAACCTTTCTTTTTTCTTGCGTCTATTGTTAAGACTATAATACATTTAGTGAGGACAGTATGTCACAGTACTGTGGATATATCAAAACACAGCATCGATCAATAGTAAATCAGTGCTGAACCAAACTACATCTCCACCCATCTATCAGAGCCGGTCCTCTTGACCGGAAGCAACAGCTAAAAAACAGTGGGCATGAACCAGAACCTGATTAGGTTATTCCTGCATGCACTGAGCTGGGGGCCATAAAAGGAACTGAATTACTATCATATACTTTTTAAAATATTACTTGCTACTTTACATCTAAGTGATGTCCTGTGGAATGTACCATGTGTGGGACTGTGTCAGGTTAGTCCACCATAAAGTAACCTTTCGAAACACTTCCTGAGCGGCCCTGTATATAATTAATAGTGGTTTGTGATTCATAATGCACAATATAATCCATGATGCATATTTTTGGGAGCATTTGAGGACATTTGTGGGCTGTTTTCAGTCAGAGAATTGGCATTTATTTAAATGAGATCAAGTCAAGTCAAGGCACCTTTATTTATATAGTGCTTTTTACAATACAGATTGTATCAAAGCAGCTTCACAGTGATAACATGAAAATAATACAACAAAGTTTGTTTCTAGAAGAAAATTGCGTTATCGTCCACCTTAAGTAAAGAAGATCAATAATATAGTTGAATATTAAATGTTCCCAACTAAGCAAACCCAAAAGCCCAGGCAACAGTGGCAACACTTAACAATTTTCTTGTATTTTTACAGTACAGTACTGGCAGCAAGGTTGCCAGCAAGGTACTGTATTTCGATTTACAGTAACTGTACTGTAATTCAATTTACAGTACACACGAACAGTACTGTAAACTACAAAACAGTATTGTACTGTATTTTTACTGTATTTTGTCATTTTTGTCTGCTTCTGTTGTAATTTATACGATATTGTACTGTAATATCTATATTGATATATTGATACATTATTGCAAAACATTGTAATTTTCTAATTACTAATGATATTATAACTATATAATATGTAGTTATTACAGTATATAAATCTCTAGGTAATAATATTATAATGCAACTTTAGAATAACTGCAAATCAAAAGACAATCCAAACAATGTTCTTGTCAAAAAAAAATTTTATTGATCAATTACACTATTAAAACCATGTATGGTGAACGCATTTAAGAGAGAGGTTGAGAAACTGCATGACTTGCAGCTGTAGCTGGACATACTTAAAGGGATACTCTACTGGTTTTTCATATTAAACTGTTATTCCCTTAACTAAGACGAGTTGATACATACCTCTCTCGTCTCAGTGCGTGCACTAAATCGCTGTCTTGCGGCGAAACTTTGTTAGATCTTATCTCAGCCCTGTTCATTCAATACGTGCCCAGAAGAGAAGCGATCAAACACCTCCACGTTTTCCCTATTTAAATACAGTTACACAAAAGTCCTCTCCCCCCGCTCCCTCTCCTCCTCCCTCTCATTTCAATGGGAGCGGACTTTTCACGAGAGATGATATTACTGCGCCGAGTCGAAGTGCTCCCAAGCACTTGCTATGGTATTCTGCCATTCAATATAGTTATCCATTTTACACGCTTAGAAAAGCGCAACGTTTTATTTTGTGTCACCGTCCTAGGTCGAGTTACACTACTCGTGTAACTGTATTTAAATAGGGAAAACGTGGAGGTGTTTGGTCGCTTCTCTTCTTGGCACGTATTGAATGAACAGGGCTGAGATAAGATCTAACAAAGTTTCGCCGCAAGACAGCGATTTAGTGCACGCACTGAGACGAGAGAGGTATGTATCAACTTGTCTTAGTTAAGGGAATAACATAGTTTAATATGAAAAACCAGTAGAGTATCCCTTTAAAAACTTGGCTGGGATTTTGAGGTGGTACTGGAACCTTGGACCGATGACCAAAACTGAAAAAGACATGACACACAAAAACACATGACAAAATCTGTTAGCCACAGCACCAAAGATGAGCAGACAGACAGTGGAAGAGAGAAAATTCTGTAGAAATAACAAAAACAGCCACAAAAAAAAATGGTAATCTTTAGATTTGAAAACTTTAAGTTTAAAACATTGTATTAACATGGCTAATACTTACATAAAACTCCTTCCCAGGCTGCAAATTGTCCCACACTGTAGAGCTGTAAGAAATCAAAATAAATAGTATTCAGTTAACGGTTATGTGTTTCTTGTTAAGGAAATATCTCATAAATCTGCTTACAATACATCTAAGTTAGGTTAATAAAACATAAGCTTCACTTGACCTCTCTAAATATTCTAACTTGATTTTTTGGCATGCAGTTTACTTATCTTTGTTGCCTAATAGATCATTAACTCTGATAGTCTGAAGTTTTTCAACAATTTACACCTTTATTTATAATTATTATAATAATCAATATAACTGGGTCTCCTGCCTAAATAGAAATGAAGTAAAAGGCTAAACTGGTACCAATAGCCAATCTCTCTAAGCCCATCTCTCTAAGCCCAAATAAATCACCCATTTTGCGTTGCAAAGGAAAGTGCAGTATTTTTAAGCCTTATTTTCACGCGTCTTATTTTGTGTCTAAACGACTTCAATTTGGTCCAGTATTGATCATAAAATCATCAAGTTCGTCATTCGGGAAACGGATTGCAAATATAGCAGTTTGATCAAAATGTATATAACGTTATGTCTATTATAAGTGCTTGTTTTTACCACTGATAGGCTCGGGTGTTCCCTACAGAGATAGGCCAAACAGTTAGACTAACATGTCAAATGCAGTAATTTGATCTCGCAGACCATCGTAAAACACATTTATTTAAAACTCGACAGAAACAAAATAAAACTCACAAAAGACCATCTCGATTTGTCTTTCCACCGTTCCAACAATCACCAAATCTGTTTTGGTCGAAATAAACCGTAAGGTAATGTTAATTCACGGAGTTATAACGTTAAATTTGAAAATGTCAGGACAAGCAGCGGGGTGAAAGAGCAGATAACGTTAACAAACTTAACAGTGTTTTTGCAAACGTCGCTGGCTAAACTTCCACTGTCATTTCACATTAAAAGCTATGTAGGCTACACACTATAGCGTAAAATCCTAAAACCTTATTATAAAATTCAAAATTAACTTACCAAATTTCCAGATATCCGCAGAGTGAGATATCCGTGCTGAGTGAGTGAACTGCCGCAGTTGTGCTCTGACGTCAGTCAGGCGGCGCGCGCGCTCTCAGTTTACAGCAACCCTGTATATTTGCCTGGCATGTTACAGCCAGGTTACAGCTAGGTTACAGCAACACTAAAATGTACTGTAAAATGTTCCCGCTCAAACAAAATTACCCAGAATGCAATGCAAATTACGGTATTTTACTGTAATATAGAAATGCAGTATTGTACTGTAGGTTTTTACAGTACTGTGCTGCTAAATCTACAGCGAAAGTTAACAGTGAGGAACCAAAACTCCATCAGGTGACAGAATGGAGAATAAAAACTTGGGAGAACCCAGGCTCAGTGGGGGCCAGTTCTCCTCTGGCCAACAAGCGAACAGTGTATGATTATGATCCAGGCAGCATTACAGGTCAGAAGTCATATTGGATCAGAACATTCAGAATATTTATCCAGTTCTATCAACACACATTGTGACCATTTCAAAGATTTTAGCAGCCAAGCATTGTAATCACTTTGCTCTAGTTTCTTTGAAGGAGTCGTTAACAAGATAATATTACAGACAGCGTAGCTAATAATATACCGCAGCTTTGTTTACAACTAGTTATGAGACAGCGTAGAGCTCACTCGTTGTGGCTAATGTGTTAATTGACTCCAGCTTTTAAAAGCTTGGCTCATATTTGAGCACATTAACTTCTGTTAAAATCTGAACTGAGTCTTAATTGGAGACTATGTTAAACACTAATTCTGACAAAAGGATTAAACACTCTCTGTTCCACTGGCCAGTAATCCAGATTTCCTTCACAGTACATTACATCCATTGGTTGTCATTAAGTATTCTGAAGACTATTCTGAGCTGATCCACTGGTGTAGTTTCACTCAAGAGGAAAAAACGAATATGTTTTAAGAAAAAAAAAAGTATATGTACTAGGGCTCTGGTAAATATATATATATATATATATATATATAGTAGTATATATTTATTGTCCCTTTAGGGGAAATTCTTTTTCACATTTCCAGAAACGTTTTGCCTCATACATGTGTATATTCATGGCACATATAGACATACATATTTCATACACAATAGACATTTGACATAGCCATATATGGGAGAAACATATATTATTACACTGCATACAATTTATTTTATTTTATCTGTGTGGCTTTGACCTTGAGTGTTTGGATAGCTGAAGGAATTAGGCTTCTGCTGAAGCGAGTTTTATTGCATCTTATGCTTCTGAACCTCCCGCCAGAGGGTAGGAGTGAGAAGTATCGACTTAGTGGGTGAGTAATGTCCAGGGATAGAGCGATACGTGTGATGGCTTTGGTGTTTAGTTCATGTAGATTTGGAGTGGACAAACCTATTATTTTGGTGGCGGTATTGGTTATCTGGGTAAGTTTGTTTCGGTTTTTTACAGTAAGCATGTTGAAAAAGCAAGTGGAACAGTATAATAGGATAGGTTGAACAATGCTAATATACAGTAGTAGGAGTAAATGGGGGGCAACATGAAGTCCTTTTAGTTTACGCACCGCTGACAATCTTTGAGTCCCTTTTTTTTGTATGTCTGTGGTGTGGTGTTCAAAGGTGAGGTTATTGTCAATTATGAGTCCAAGATATTTGAAATGGTCTACTATCCCTACTGTTTCGTCATGGGCGGCGCTAGGGAGGGGCTAGCAGGTGCTTCAGCACCCCCAAGAAAGACCAAAGCACCCCGATAGCACCCCCCAAAATAATGTCTGGAATCAATTATATTCAAATATATGTTATTTCAATATAATATCTCGGTATTTCGACATAATAACGGCAAATTTTTGTCCCGCCAAAGCCTTTTTTGATCGGTGAGTGATGTTGAATAGAATGACTGCTGCGCTTGACAGGGCGCATCACGAGCAGAGAGAGAGAGAGCCCCGGCCGCGCGCACTCACGTCTTCAAACACTTCTCGCGCATATTAATCAAAATCAATTGACACGATAGTAAAAGGTCGGAAGACCGCAGTTTCACGTGGAGCATTTGAAGATTTGTTCTCCTGAATTACCGCGGTGTGTGAATTGTGCTAAAAAAAACACGTTGCCGTCTCTAAAAAGCGTTCCGCCCATTCAGCTGACCTAAACCACATTTCAATAAACGAAAAAAACTATCCAGTGATATGTTTTCTGTATTGACGCAAATCTTGTGCGATGTCCTAAACTGCCGAGATAATCACACAAGCGTGCCGTAGACGTCCACTACTGACACGTCCGATACGCGAATGACTCATTTTAACCATTCACTTTAATGAATAGTTAAAACAACTGGCATGTCCAACACTGAACTCACGAGACCTCTGAATCGGTGTATATAAAAAAAAAATTCGGTAACACTTAATTAGATTAGTTAACATTTACTATTAATTAACTGCACTTCAGCATTGTTAATGTTAATTGTTTCAATATTTAGAGAGTCAGGCCCACTACATGTGTTGTAGCCATTAAATAGGCGCATTTAATTTCATTTTTGTTAAAATATTATAAAGTTGTTGTTTTTTTTACATCTATGCTGATTATGAAAATTGAACAGCATGAGTAAGATGCGCGATATATCGGAAGATATGATGGGTCAGACATGATTTTGACCACTACATTTACATTTAGTCATTTATTTGAGCAGACGCTTTTATCCAAAGCGACTCAACTGAGGACTAAACCAAGCGAGTCATCGTGAAAAGGCAAAAACAACGCAAGTGCTCAAAATACCAAGTGCGTACATTGCTCGGAGTAGCATAAGCCAGACAAGCCAGGATTTAAAGGAAAAGGATTTTTATTTTTTTATGTTAAGTATAAATTAAGTTTTGTTTTGTAGAAAGCCTTTTTTAAAGGTTCTCTAAGCGATCCTGGGTGACGTCACTTCTTGTTGACGTTCGAACTATTGTCAAACAAAACGGAGGCTAGCTAGACCCTCCCTCCTCCTCATCCGCACACTAGGGACTTTAAGCAACAGCCTCTGGTGGAACGGCAACGGCATTCTGTCGTTCTATTGCGCATGCGCGACATTAACTGCTACTTCGCGACGTTCTACTGTAACCGTCTACAACGGGAGAACAGCTGATTTGCCGTAGTCGATACTACGTGACAGATTAAGAAAGTTAATGTTATGTTTTAGGTTATGTGGCATTATAATCGTTTCTGTATATCATTAAATGCCAAAATCAACCCTTCTCTTACTTTTTAAAATCAGTTTATTTTTTGTATTTTGTCTGATGATTAAATTATCCCCTATGCCGTCCTCTTTACTGTTGCTTAGTGATTTTTGCGCTCTTTAGCTACGGCAGTTAACCGTTTACTTCCGGCTGCCGTTGCCGTTCTATCAGCAGCTGTTGCTTAAAGTCCCTACTAACCCCCCAAACCACACCCCCAAACCCTTCTTGTCGGTCATTGGCTGGAACAGTTTGTTATGTTTTGGGGAGCGGGTCGCTGCAGTTTGTTTTTGGTGCTGTTTGTGAAGCATGGGCTGTCTACAGAGATCGCGTTTCTTTACAGTGTGTTCAGGGGACAGGCAGCCAGCGGATAGTGAGGAGATGTTTGCTGTATGTGACAAAAAATGTTTTGGCCTAAAAAACACATGACATCGCTTAGAGCACCTTTAAAGTGAATTTCGTTTTGTATAAATTGTATCTTAATTTTAATCAATTTTTCATCAACCAATTGAGTGGGTATAATAGCATAAATAAGAAGCAAATATAGCAGACAATATGATAAAGATAAGGAGGCGCAGGCGCGATTGCATTGCACGTGAACTGGAGCACATCTCATCATAAATTTTGCTCATTTAAATAATAGTGTGTGTGTGTGTATGTATATATATATATATATATATATATATATAGGCTAATTGCGCAGCTCCCCCTGCCAATGATAGCACCCCCTCAGCACCTGCAATTATCTGGCGCCGCCCCTGTGTTTCGTTGTTAATGATAATGGGGTGGTGGAATTGTGCCGATCCAAAAGACATTTCTTTTGTTTTGCTGACGTTAAGTTTTAGATAGTTATTTCCACACCACTGTAAAGTGAGAAACTGTATCAAAATATTCTTGAGTTGAATGAGTGTCTGTGAGTATCCAAGGATTGCAGTGTCATCGGCATACTTAAGGAATATATACTCGTGTATAAAATATACTATATACAAATATACTAATGCTTAGTTAACAACTTGTTAACAGTAAATAGTTCTGTTTAGATTAGGTCATGGAAAATTACATTAAGTGCTTTAAACCAAACTTTGGATGTACATCATCCCACTTATTACATGGCTATTTGCCACATAAGTAAATAATTAGACACGAAATATTGATCCAAGTTAATTTATTTTACTAGCTCTTTAATCGCAAAGCTTCAGCAGAGAGAGAAGTTGCAGCGCGGCAAGTTCAAAGTCAAACTAGACAGACATTCAGGAGATAAAGTATACAGTCATACCACTTATTATACAGCATTTTGCCACATAAATAAGTATGGAGATAAGAGATATTGATTTCAGATTAAACTGTTTTAAAATCGTACCTGTTTATATTTTATAATCCAACAGTGTACAAAACAATGGCCACAAAATGGCAGCAGCTGCGTTTGTATGAAACGAGAGAGTCCACGATACTGGATGGCATAATTAAATAACTGTATACAAAATATTGATTTGACTGAGTTTTTTATATTATATTAGCTCACCAAATGCAAAACTTCCACGAAGAAAAAACATTCCTAGCAAGCATATAGCACTGTTGACTTCAGTAACCCGGATGTGCCTGCGTTTTCTGCTTTGAGCGGTTGTTATCTGGGAATAATTTACCACTGGATGGCACTATTGACCAATCAGAATCAAGAATTCCACAGAGCCGTGTCATTATAACGGTTTTCTTATCGGTACTTTGTGTTGTGTTTTTTTAATGAAAAAAATAAACAAATTGAGAACAGAATTAACATTGCTTTATTTTTTAAAATGTAAAATGAATAAAATTATTATCTATAGTGAACAAAACAGCCGTGTTTCAACAAATATTATACAAACAAAACAAAAGAATGTAAAACAAATTAAATAAACTATATTTTTCTGTAAAAGAACATACAGTGGTATAGAGCAACACGGGTGGGGCATGCAGGTAGGCTGCAAAATGACTAAGAGTTTTTAACCATTCTTCTGGAGAAAGATTAACATATTTACCTTTTCTGAAAAAAGACGGGACCTCTCCTGGTTTAAAGTGCCCCTATTATGGATTTTTGAAAATGACCTTTCATGTAGTGTGTAACATAGCTCTAAATGAATGAAAACATCCTGCAAAGTTTTAAATCTGAAAGTGCACTGTATAAAGTTATTGTCTTTCAAAAGTAAAGAGTCGAGGAAATGAATCTTTTTTCAAACGAGTCATAAGCCGTTTCGTTGTGACGAAACATTAGCATATTGCCCGCCCACTTATTGCGTGTGCAGACACCAGGGAAAACTTGAATCCCCTCAAACACTGCAGCTGATTCCTGTGGATGATGGATAGCATCATGTCCAGAAGACAGTGCTCTACAATGTGAAGGTAAAGCCACTGCCCAAGGACGAGCATGTGAAGAATCGGTGGTTAAAATTCATCTTTACCACGATACCACAGCAGTATAATCCTAAACTTTTGCCGTGTTCCCCTTTATTTTACTGACGACTGCTTCTCAAATCTCGGAGTTCAATGTAGGATTCACATGGTTTGCTCTTGAAAGATGGTGTTCAGAAAACTTAGTTTTGAGTTTTATATTGTGAGGTCTCCTGCTAACTGGTTAACTCACATTATTACTGTCTTACTGAAATACTTCTGCTAATCAGTTGTGGGCCACTATTACCTAAAACGGTGTCTATTGATTTGTTTTACAACGTTTATGTTACATCAGTCATTCACGCTAGCTCGGCTAATGTATACATTGCATGCTCTGTTATTGATACAGTTTCCACGTATTTACCGCAATATATTAGAAAAATACTCGGTAAATAAATTAGTACAAGTAAAATAATCGGTTTGTTGATGGACATGCACTTGTTAATGCTGATGGTAAGAATTACAGTTGCAACATTTCATAATGTACTTCAAACTAAGTAGTGCATCACTCACTGTATTCCCGAACAGTATAACCTACTTATTAAAATTAAGTGAACTATACTCAAAACAGTGAAAAAGTTCCCGTTTTAAGTTCCAGGAACTCAAATAAAATAAGTAAAACTTGACATCATCTTAAATACCATAGCCTTACTTTTGCCTCTTGGTGGCGGTAATGAGCTTTATTGCGTTAAAATCTGCCAATTCAACAAAGAAGAGTCTCTACACCCTGTCTATGCCAAGAGGGTAATCCAGCGACCGGAAGTTGAAGCCGGCCGGGTGCCGCCATGTTGTAGCAGAACTTCACTTGCGTTAGCATTTCCATTGACTCCCATTCATTTTGGCGTCACTTTGACAGCGAATAACTTTACATCTGAGGCGTTTAAAGACTCCATTTGTCCATTATTTATTTCTAAAGAAACACGACAATGTATAAAGGGCTCCATTACCTTCTATGTTACATTATGGCCCCGTAGAAACAGATTTAGTAAAAATAGGCTAACGATTGCGTCATAACCACTCGACTCTCTGTCGCGCTGTACAGAAATGACCGTACAGACAGGAGGAGAAGCTCGCAGGCAATCGGGGGGACGTCCCGTCAAGGGAGAAGCCCATAGATAACGAGTTCATAAAAGCAACGGAATACTTACTCCTGCTCACTCACGCCAAAGAACTCTTTGCTCAAGTTCCCCGTCTCTGCAAGATTAACGTTGGCAATTTTCACGCACAGCTACTAGAAGATTTACGTCTGTCAGACAGGTTGCTCACGTCATTAAGCTTAGTTTGAGTCGGTTTGAGTCTGCGCGTCAGGAACGGAAGTGCTCAAAAATCGCTAAAAATGGGCTTCAACTGTCTCAACTGAGTTCCAATGAGATGGCTCTGTCCACTTCTTATACTGTCTATGGTCTATGCTCTACACTCAAAGCCTTTTTAAAAGATATACAAATTTCAATAGTAAAATTCCATCACATTGAGTTTAATGATCCTTACATATTTTATTTTAATTTATTAAGGATTGTTCAATTATTCAATTAAAATATGTAAGGGTTATTCAATTCAATTTGATGGAATTTTACTATTAATTGAAATGCATAAATCTTAAAAGTAAAACGTTTTAAGTATTCTCAATGCACTTTATTTGCTATTTTTAAAACATACTGTAAAACTCTCCAAAACAGACTAGTCAACATGACTATCATGATATGTCCGTTTATTTCATGTTTTACTCAAATGACTGTAAAAATAACAACGGAGTAAAACCGAGTAAAACTAATTACCATAGCCTTATTTTTGCCTCTTGGTGGCAGTAATGAGCTTTATTGAGTGCCAATCTGCCAACGAAAAAGAAGAGTCTAGTCGGCCACTTTATTTTTTAAAACATAACATACCAGGTAAAACTATCCAAAATACAACACACAACAAAGAGTCACCCTATCATGTCCGTTTATTTCGTGTTTTACTCAAATGACTGTAAAAAAATAACAACGGAGTAAAAATAATTCCCATTTGAAATCGAGTGCTCGAATTTGAACTTGGAAGGCCGCCATTGTCATGCAGGAGTCGTTGCCTCAACGTGGTTCTGTGGAATCAGTTTCGTTCATCGTCGTCGTTTCTGTGTTTGCTGCGGTTTGTTTAGTGGCTATAATCTGGTAAGTACTTCTTAACTTTTTTTAAAAGTTATTCAAGTAATCTGCATCAGAATGTGACAAAAGTCATTAAACTGAAACTATTTACTTGTTGCGTTTTGCTGATAGACCTAACGTTGCTAAAATGATCAGGCACACTTTAGGCCTAACTGTTACATGTTGCGATGTTATTTGTGGATTGATTTAACTAAATTTAAACAATTAAGGGACTGAGTTGATGTACGCAATCGCATCGCACGGATAATAATTTGTGGCACTGTTGGTTATCGCAGTTGCTTGTATTGAAGCTTTTCGGTTACAGAACCTAAATTGAAACAGGAAAAAAAAGATTAAAACCACTTTCATTAAATCTTACTTGTTTTTTTTAACTGATACTTAGAATTAAATTAGCTGTAATCGAAGCCCAATTTCTAAATTCTGAAATTGTTGTATGACTTTGACATCTCTCTGCCTCACTATTAATTTGTGTTTTTATTTTCTATACAGGTTCAAACTTGTGAGACCAGAGCATATGTGAGTAAAATTACAATTTGGAATTTGGGGGTGAAAATACATGACTAAAAGTATGCAGCATTTTAAAACTCCAACTGATTTTAGAGGTTGGCATAGCTCATGGCATAGTTGGGTTTTCTCATGTCTTGTCATTTTAATGATTTGGATTTGAGTGATGGATTGGAAATGCAGGTTGTGTGATTAAGATGGGCAACTATCGTACAAAACTCAGTTGATCTGGCTGTGAAGAGGTGGCTGTTAACTCGGGGAAGAGAAGCCAAAATAATCCAGAGAGTGACTCTCCCCACTCCAACATCAAAAGAGCTCGTCGAGCTGAGGTAAACTACCTACCAAATTTTCCAAAAGGAGAGAGTGCTGAAAGCTTGGAGCAACAAAGATTGCAAATAGTTGAAGTGTCTAAGACAGAAAGAAGTCTTGGGCTGATAGAGAAACTCATGCAAAGTACATTTGCGCTGCATCGCAAACAGATCGTTGTAGATAACCCATCTCAACCAGTGAAGGACTTTTTGGAAAAGTGGCCTGCACTTCGCTTGGAATCTCAGGTAATTTTCTCAGTTGCTCTCTGTTAGATTCCATTTTTTGTGTTTATGTGTGTCTGTTTCTTTTGTTTTCTTGTTTAACTTTTTTTTTTTGTTGTTATTTGTTTGAATGCTTGCTTTCAGATTGCTGCAGAATTCCACAGAAATACTAATATCAGCTTGAACAAGTGCTATGCAGAACTGGACAACCATACTCCTCGACTGATTGCTGTTAAGCTGCAGAAGCACTGAGAAGCATCTTTAGTGCCTTTGATCTTGTGGTAAATGTTGTTAATTACATTTATAGTACAAGTTAATTGGTTAATGTGCACAAGTATTTTATCTGTTAATAGTTTAAACCTGGCTTTGAACTTTTTTCGCTTTAAATTTCCTCCCCTCTTTCATCTGTACTTTTATCTCTATTTTTTTTCTTTTCTCTTGCACCACTAAGACAGTTCTGTCTTTTTCCAGGATCACTACGATATTGACAATAGACGTACAGCTGCACTTCGAGCCCTCCCTGTCTACTTGCACGAAGAGGACTGTTTTTCAAGATGTGGAATGTAGGTTTTTATACATCTCGTTTGAATTTTAATGTTATTTATCCGATTATGCACATGAAGTTCTCTCATGCTTTTCAGACTGAAGAGGTGGATGAGCCAGACATTGCAGATTCAGCTGTAGCTCTTGTCAGCATGGTGAATGGAGACTCGACTTCCACTGTTCAGTTTGACCCTGCTGGGATTGCTATTGTGCTGGAAGGTGACATTGTTCTAAGGGACATTTCCAGGTTGGCTGATGATTTTCTTTTGATGTTTGGTTTGATATATGCATTACATCTCAACTACCCCAAAGAGCTGACACACACATTTAAAGGATTAGTTCACTTTAAAAAAAACTTTTGCTGATAATTTACTCACCCCCATGTCATCCAAGATGTCCATGTCTTTCTTTCTTCAGTCGAAAAAGAAATTAAGGTTTTTGATGAAAACATTCCAGGATTTTTCTCCATATAATGGACTTCAATGGGACCCAAACGGTTCAAGGTCCAAATGACAGTTTCAGTGCAGCTTCAAAGGGCTTTAAACGATACCAGACGATGCATAAGGGTCTTATATAGCGAAACGATTGGTCATTTAAAAAATAAATAAAAAAAGTTTAAGTTTGCGCGTTCGTAACGTTCATTCGTGACCTTTTCAACATAATTGCGCATCACGTGACGTCACATGAACACGCATCACAGAACAGAGCAAGGTGAGCATTTGTGCTTATAAAACTTAAACTTTTTTTATTTACTTTTTAAATGACCGATCATTTCGCTAGATAAGACCCTTATTCATCGTCTGGTATCGTTTAAAGCCCTTTGAAGCTGCACTGAAACTGTCATTTGGACCTTGAACCGTTTGGGTCCCATTGAAGTCCATTATATGGAGAAAAATCCTGGAATGTTTTCATCAAAAACCTTAATTTCTTTTCAACTGAAGAAAGAAAGACATGGACATCTTGGATTTCATGGGGGAGAGTAAATTATCAGCAAATGTTTTTTTTTTTAAAGTGAACTAATCCTTTAACTTCATCCAAAAAGTCTGGGCTTGGATGACTCAAAGCCACTAGCACCCAGATTTTTGTCTTACATTTTTTTTTTTTTTACTGATTAAGACATTTTCTGCATTTCTGGATGCACAAGAGACTGTTTATTGGATTTTGTTTCACTTGTTGTGATTATTATTACAGTCTATTGTAATACTTCTCAAATTTAGAAATTTTCCAGAACACAGATTGTGTTCACTTATTTACTGGGATTGCATTACTGAAAGATGGCCCAGATTGCCGTTTAAAAAAAATGTTTTACTTGTTAAAAGAGTTTTTCCTGCATCTCTGGATGCACTAGTTTTCTACACCTTATCTGTCCTTTTCATTTGTTGTGACTAATACAGTGACATTCTAATGTTTACAAAGGTCTGTTATAATGCTGGCATGAACGGTGTAAAAACTTCTGAAATGTTTTAATGCATTATTATACATTTCTAAAATGTCTAGGTATTGTGACACTTTTGTTACATTCTCAAAAGGTAATGGCAGTGACACATGTTAATGCAGCAGGTTTGAATTATTCCTTTTGCAAAATAAAATGTACTTTCATGTACACTGTAAAACCCAATAAGTTAACTCAACTCAAACCGATTGAGGAAACTGATTGCTACAAACCGTTTAAGTTTAAAAACAAATACATATGAGTATTGTGAACTTGTATATATCGAGTCATATTCACTCATAATTTAGTGTTGGTTTAGTCAATCATTTTGAGTATAGGTAACTTAAAGATTTTAAGTTCATTCCATTAATTTAAACTAATTGGTTTGAGTTAATTTAATAAATTGAATCAAGTTTAAACTACATAGCTACTCAAATGGTTTGAGGAAACCGATTGCCGTGAATGATTTAAGTTAATTAAACTCAAATTAATAAAGTTAAATTAAGACAAGGGGAAAATATTAGTACAAAGAAATGATGAAAGAAAATGATGCAATAACAGTATTTATTGAAAAAATACTTTTTCACAAAAGGTCATCAGGCATAAAACAGAAGTGTGCTGTTCAGTCCAAATAACATTAAAACAATTTCATGAAATGAAAGATACACTTTAACCATTAAAGGGTTTAGTTCACCCACAAAAGCTCATCAGGCATAAAACAGAAGTGTGCTGTTCAGTCCAAATAACATTAAAACAATTTCATGAAATATACACTTTAACCATTAAAGGGTTAGTTCACCCAAAAATGAAAATTCTGTCAGTAATTACTCACTCTCATGTTGTTCCTACCCCGTAAGACTTTTGTAATTACTGACAGAATTTTCATTTTTGGGCGAACTAACCCTTTAAATCAACTATTCCTTTAAGACTATGAAACAGGGTCTGCCCAAACAGGGTCATTTTAAAACTAAATCAGTGTGCCAAATCAGTCCAAATAACATTAAAACAATTTCATCAGACATACATTTCCAATAAAATATTTAAAACTTTAAAACTCTTCAAACTTTAACAGACAGCTCAAATTGGGAACTTTTAAAAAGAAATTCATAAACTGCGGTTTAAAATTCTAAAAACGGCAAACTCAATCGCCTAATGGAACCAGAAAAAGTTAGCAATTAGTCAATCAGTTCATTTTTAAGTGCAAGCAACTTCGGCCTGGCCTTCCCATCGTCGAGATTTAGCAGCACTTTTTGTATGAACTAAAAAAAAAACGGTCAGCTTCTTTGGGTAGCTTATGTGAAGGGCATAGAGTAGCCCAAAAATCAGCACCAGTGCACTAACCCAGGACTTTGCAGACATTACCACCTCATCTTCAAGGACAATCAGAAAATCCTGTGGGTTGAAAGGCAACTTTTCAACCTCTTGAAGTGCAGAGCGAAATTTAGCTGGAATGTTAGCTAATGCCCACTGCGCACACTTTGTGAATTTTACGAAAAGTACCCAGAGGATTTGAAACCTCAAAATCATCAATGTAAAGTATGAGAGCAAACTTTAGTTTGTCATCTGAGAGGATGGGATTTTCTTCACAATAAGTGCCATCCCAAAAAGTTCCATAACATCCATCTTGTGAAGGTGAAGTCTCCAGTACTTTTTCAAGTACATCTGTTTTTTTCAACAACTCCTGCAAACTGGAGAGAATTGGCACATACATGCAGTGTGATTTGATTCAATGAAGTACTCAACAGGCTTCACAAATGGAAATTTGTGCTCAATATACGTCTTCCTCCTTTTAGCAGTTGAAAGAACTGCATGTTTAGTTGTGGATCTGTGAAGTACATTATTTTCTGACACTGCCTCAACAATTTCATCTACAACTGATTCAGGGACGCAGCACTGGTTTTCAGTAAGTACTCTACTGACAGCAGCTTTGATCAAGGGCTTTGATAACTGAAACAGCTGATCTAATTGTTCAACAATTTCTTGAACAGCTTTTTCAGTGACATGCAATATTGTTTGCATTTTGAGGAACAAAGCTGCCAAAGTGTGATGAAGCAGGTCAAATAATTGACCAGTGTCTAACACAGTTGGCTCCAAGACAGAATGACTTTCAGATACCTCTTGGTTATCTTCAGATCCACTGTTCTGCTGCTCAGAAACTTCACTTATGACTATCAAATCATTATATTCTGAAGCATCGTGGTGCTCCCTCCATTTGTGTGAATTGAATGTGGAGTAATTATTTGTCTGGAAATTACAATTTCTATAAGGACATGTCACCATTTCAATTTTTTTCAAATGACTTTGCAGGTGACAGAACATGTCCTGTTCTACAAATGGCTGCTTCAATGTGCACAAAGGACAATGGAATTCCATAAACTTTTCACAGCCATGTGTCTCTTCCTTCTCAGGATGAAATCTTGTCAAGTGTATCTTCAGGGAATTGTATGATTTGAATGTACACATGCAGCCTTCATACAGACATGGTATCGGACATACTGTTGAATGTACAAAATGGTAAAGTCTGTAATGTTTTAACAGACTTAGTCTGACAGAGCAGACAAATGGGCATAGCTTGCATTTCAATAGCATGACAGTGATCTGTTATTGCGAAATTCAAATTAGAAAACGTGACAAGCACATATTGTCAGTCTTTTTAACTAACACTAGCAAACCAATCCGTCATTTTAACCTCATTAAACGGCAATTACGCGTTTTCCTGAGCACCAGACTTTTATAAATCACCCGTTTTGAATTAAAGCTTAGAAAGGAATATTTATAGCTTTCTCTTTAGTTCGTAACTTACCGCATAAATGAATGTCAGTCTCCTTTGTGTCAAATATGCAATTGTACAGGATAGGTTTGTCTATGCCGAACTGTGAAGAAGAAGAAAAAAAAACACAATTATTGATTCATTTTCCCCCTATAAAACTGTAGTTTACTCATAGCATAAACAATAGAATAGGTCAGCTTGTAGTACCTTTTTCTTTAGTTTTTGCCGCGTGAAAGACGGCCTGTGGTTGTCTCCTCACGGATATTCATGTCCGAGGAACACTTTTGTCTATGCAAAATGTGAGAAAATACTACAATATTATTTTTCCACAGACAAATCTGTGGATTACTCACAGCATAATAAATAAAATAATCGGTCAGCTTGAATTGCCTATTTATTTAGTTTTTGCAGTGTTAGCAGCTAACGTTATGTTAGTCAATCAGTCTCCTCACTGAAAAATATCCAAAAATGCGCGGGACATGCTTGTCTATGCCACAATGTGAGAAAACACACACAAATATAAATTACTTTTCCACTGACAAATCTGTGGATTACTCACAGCATAATACATAAAATAATCGGTCAGCTTGTATTGCCTATTTATTTAGTTTTTGCAGTGTTAGTCAATCAGTAACGTTATCCTCACTGAAAAATATCCAAAAATGCGCGGGACACGCTTGACTATGCCAAAATGTGAGAAAACACACAAATATAAATTACTTACACTGACAAATCTGTGGTTTACTCACAGCATAATAAATAAAATAATCGGTCAGCTTGTATTGCCTATTTATTTAGTTTTTGCAGTGTTACGTTAGTCAATCAGTCTCCTCACTGAAAAATATCCAAAAATGCGTGGGATGCTTGTCTATGCCAAAATGTGAGAAAACACACACAAATATAAATTACTTTTCCACTGACAAAACTGTCGTGTACTCACAGCACATTAACTACTACCGCTGATCTAAAAAAAAAAAAATATATCTCAGCTGCAATGTCGCGTTACCTTATCCTAATGCGACACAAATTACCCTAACTTAGCTAGCTGCTATTCGTTCTTCTTAAAACGAAGTCACTACAATACAACGTTAAAAAGTTCAAGAGTGATATAAAAAGGATGAAGCAGTTTTCCGCGCTTAACGTACCTGTTAGTTCAAAGGCGAATTCTCTTCATGCCCGCCATCCTGATTTTGAATTGTGAGTGACTGAGAGTTCCGTGAAGCTGTGGGGGATGGGCAGATTACGCCTGTTGAAATAAATGCGCGGGGTTTTCCGAGGGAGAAGGGAGAACGCGGTGATGAGTAAAATCAATGACATCACAGGGACCTAAATCTAGGCTTTGAATGAAGCTGAAAACTTTAAATGTATTTATTTACGTGTTTTCCATTAGCTATGAAAAGTATACAAGTATAGGCCTTATACAAAAGTAGTTTCTTGAAAAATATTATTTAAAATTAGGAAAAAAAACCAACCCGCTGGTTTCTAATTTACTTTTCACATTATTTTTATTTTCAACCATTAACAAACTAGATTAAATTAAATAAATTCAACTTAAATCTTTAGAGCTAAACAATAACAATTTGTTATGAATAACAAATTGGTTATCCATAACTTATTCAGTTTAAGTTCTGAGTTAAGTTCTGAGTTTGAGTTAATATCACATTTTTTATTGAGTGAAATTAACTTTTTTTTTAAAATAAGTTAAGACAACTCATTTCGTTTAGTGATTTTCAGTGTTAGGTTTTACAGTGTATGGAGTTTGAAATTGTCTTCCTTTCTAATGTTTAAGGAATAATATTTGCTAATGTCAATTTTGAGGTCATATTTCTTGAAAATTAAGTATTATATTTATTTATTTTAAAATGTATAACAAATTTAGTATTAATTTCTGATTAATAAAAATTGAGTTATAAAATACATAGAAAAAGTTTATTAAATAATTTTGAGTTCATCTGCTCAATAGATTTAAGTGTAACTGACTTAAAACAATTAATTTTATCAACTTAAAAGTTGAGGTAATCTACTCTATAGATTTAAGTGTAACTGACTTAAAACAATTAATTTGATCAACTTAAAAGTTGAGGTAATAAGTTTCCTCAAATGTTTTCTTAACTTATCGGGGTTTACAGTGCTGAGAAACGTCCTGCTCGAGTCATCCTTGCGATCGATGTTCGGGTTGAATAACTAGTAGAATCCGTGTATCATTCGTTCAGTCGTTTTTTGATTTAATATTGAAAGTAGAAAAATTAGAAACCGGTTCCTTTTTAATTTTTTCCAAAAAAAAACGAAAAACAAGAATTCAGCTTTATTTTTCATTTTTCGTTCTGGGGTAGAAAAATTAATAAACAGCTGGAATATTCAATTTATACACATGGGCGGGAATGAAACACCCATTTCCTTTGATTTGTCAGCCGAAGATCAAACTGTTCCGTCATCAGTTATTCCTCGGTTCCGCATTGTAGAATAATAGTCATTCTTAACGCGTTTATTGCAACTGCATTAATCTTTTTTTTAAATCAAAAACAGACTAACGAATGGCTCGACACAACCCGTACCGGGGAATAGACTAGACAGGGCTTTCTTCTGTGTAGATATAAATTCACCTACGCTTTGCATCAGCTGGGTATGCAGGGTAAATGACGGCTCTTAGCCTACCATGGTCGCCCTTGCCCAGTATTTTTTTTTTAAAATAATAAATTAAGATATAAATCAATATAATTAGTTGTAAATTAAATATTTTTAACACTAATACAAAAAGAAAAGAATAATGCATTGACTATAAAATAGGCCTATATTAACGTTAACGCATGAACTGTCATTCAGACTGATTATCTAACAACCGGAGAACAGAGATATTAAAATACATACTCTGAGTTTTATGATGTCCTTGTGTTTATTAAAATTTATATCTGAAGGATGCACACTTGTGCCCGGCGCACTGGACCGGGTCATGTTGAGAGGGAAACACGCGTGCGCGTCACATCGTTGTAAAAAACACATTTTATTATTAGCCTATTCAGAAATAGAGTAAAAGACCGGTAAATAAAATACAACACTAACATTATAAACAAGGGGTCATATAATGCCATTTTCATACAAGTTAATTTAATTCTTTAGGGTCTAAATGAAAAGTTTGTAATATACTTTAATTAAAAATTCTCATTAGTATTGTAAGAAAACACTCATTTTACCTGGTCAAAAACAGCTCTGTTTTCTGCACGCCGTTAAAGTGCATATGCCTTTAAATCAGGGGCGTAGGAGCATTTTTGAACCTGGGGGGGACAGTAAATGCTAGGGGGGGGGGGAAATGTCCCGAATTTTTGTATATATTTTTGTATATATATATAAGGCACTTAAATGCTAATTTCTAAAGACTTATGGGAACAGACTGTATCCAGACTGAATTTTTTTTTGAAAAATAAACCATTAAAGGGTTAGTTCACCCAAAAATGAAAATTAAGTAATTAATTACTCACCCCCATGCTGTACCAACCCCGTAAGACCTTCGTTCATCTTCGGAACACAAATGAAGATATTTTTGATTAAATCTGAGAGGTGGATCACTGCTACATAGGCTGCCAAAGGGAATGATACTTGACGGCCCAGAAAGTCATTAAAGAAAATGTTTAAATATTTCATGTGCCTACAGTGGCTACACTATAAGTTTATCAAGCGACGAGAATACTTTTTGTGCGGAAAAAAACAAAAATAACGACTTTATTCGACTATTCCATTGCTTCCTTGTGGGCCTGAGACGAGAGTTCAAGAGATTTCCAGGACGCATGCGCGAGAACTGACACTCTTCTTCTACTACACAGCGCGCGTCTTACAAGCAGAGGAAGACGCGTGCTGTACATAGTAGTAGAAGAAGAAGGTCAGTTCTCGCGCATGCGTCCTGGAAATCTCTTGAACTCTCGTCTCAGGCCCACAAGGAAGCAATGGAATAGTCGAATAAAGTCGTTATTTTTGTTTTGTTTTCCGCACAAAAAGTATTCTCGTCGCTTGATAAACTTATAGTGGAGCCATTGTAGGCACATGAAATATTTAAACATTTTCTTTAATGACTTTCTGGGCCGTCAAGTATCATTCCCTTTGGCATAAATATGAACTGGAACTCACAGACAGATTACAAAGCTCACAGAACCGGATGATAACAAGACGAACAAGCCATGAGAAACAAACACAGGGATCTTACATAGGACACATAATCACAAGGGTACAGGTGACACTGATGAACATCAATACTAACGAGCGAACAAGGGGTGTGGTAAGGACACATAATCACAAGTCACAGGTGACACTGATAAAACATTAACTGACAAGGAAACGAGGTAAAGACACAAGACAATGCAAACACATAGTCCAAAACCACCGGCCATGTGCTTGCACACCAAACAAGAGACAAGTACATGACACAGGGACACGATTATAGCAAATACAACCCCTTCAGGCTGATTCAAGACCCCTCTGCTTCGCGTCGGGGTCCTGTTCAGCCTGTCATGTTGTATTCGCTATAACAACCGCCTCGCTCTACATTATCCCTTACATATAGTTTTACCAAGGGATTATTTATGAAGGTAAAATTATGTCATAAAATGATGTCAACTGTTTTAGCTAATATCTTTGAAACTTTTAACTTCACAGATATTTGGAGAGAAAATAATTATGAAGGTAAAATGATGTCATAAAGAATCGCATGCGCAGGGTAAGATTTATGAAAGAGTACATAAGATTGCAAGCGTAAAATAAATTTGCATGCGCAAATGGAAGATTTGTAAAGGTGTAAATCGCCCTTCAAGTGTAAGAAAAAAATATTTGCAGCATTTAACTGTTTTTCGTAAGTCTACTTCATGTATTTTGAAGCTGCAGCTTCATGCTAATGCAAAATAAATAAGATCTGTATTCTTCAGACTTTCATTTTTCCGCGCTTACACTTTTGGCACGGTTTTTGCGCACAAATGCAGCCAAAAGCATTGCAGGGCTGTGAACAGCAATCTGCAAGCAAAAACAACAGAGGCATGAACAGCAACGAATTGCGTAAAATCAAACTTTGTGTAAAAAATTGTTTTCTGGGGACTGTTTTTTTATATAACTCCAAAGCTTATCTGATAACCTTTCCCTTCATCTGGCTTACACAGTACGCCTTCTGTTCCCCACATAAAAAAAAGGCCTCAATATCATTTACCATTTCATAATAAGCAAACTCCAGCATCAAACATCCCGTTATAATACCTTTTAACATATGCACTTGATCTACTCCACTTAAATTAAGAGTCCTGTTTTTCCTGGTTAACCAAATTGCCATCTTTGCTTTACCAAAAATAAAATTCAATAATACTACTTTTTGTTTATTTGTAGCACTATATTTTGGCCCAAATATAAATAAACCATTAGTAAACAAAAAACCTAACAATTTGCATACATCTACAAAAAAGTTATCTTAGTCTTGAACATTCAACAAAAAGATTGAAACTACACAAACCCACAAAAACTACAATCTACACTATGCAAAGAATTCAGATGTGCTTTGTATCTGTTTGTGGCTATTGCCCAATGCCCAATGTACAATCTGCCACAGAAAATCACAGATTCTTATTTCAATGTACAAATGTACTTACTTCTTGTACAAGGACCTCCAACTACCTTTCGGAGAAGAATTCTTTCTTTTTTGTGTAGTCGATATGGAACACACACAGAGAGAGAGAGAGAGAGAGAGAGAGAGAGAGAGAGAGAGAGAGAGAGAGAGAGAGAGAGAGAGATTTGATTTTTAGAAAAACTTTACTATACAGTAATCATTCACACAGTAAGGTTTTTACATATTACAGTACTTCATCTCAATTCATCAGTAAATAGTAGAACATAATTTTTTTTTCCTTTCATCTCCATAAGTCCAGATCTTTTCACAATCCAATACATTTTTCATAAAAATAAAAATCATGTTTAATTCTGGCTTTGACACAATCACTATAGTACATTCATTTTCATATTCAATTTTCTGTTTTCTACTTAAATAAATAGACATTTTTGCTTGACCAATAATAAAATTGAGCAAACGCCCCATTTTTCTCTTTGCTTTAGATTCCTTAAAAACATAATTAAAACATGTATATTAAACATTTCACCAAAGTCATCAAAAATAACTTTCAACAGTTCAAACAGAGGCTTCAACCTCTCACAATATATAAAACAATGAAATATAGTTTCTCTCTGCTCACAAAAAAATACAACTGTCTTTTACTAGCGGATTAAGAATAGAAATAAAAGCATTAACGGCAATAATGCCATGCATGATTCACCATTGCAAATCTCCAGTACACTTTGTCAATGGTGGCTTGTATAGTGTACCCCACACTGCTTTAATCCACACTTAAATGACATCGCCAAGGATTATCAGAACGATGCATCAACTGTTCTTTATTCAACACTTTTACACACACTTTATAAAAAGATTTTCCACCAATAAACGTAATATTTCGGTCCTTCCAATCTTTTGACACTGTTAAAGGACAGTTAATTTCTGTATCTGGCAAATCTGGAGAAATCATCATTGCTGGAAACAAGTCTTCAGCATTTGACTTGCTTTTTAATGTTGAAAAGTCATAGAGAAGAATCCATTCTTCAGCTAAAGAGCCTCGACATTTTTCCAACATCTGTCCAACTACTCTTTCGGACTGAATGCAATGCAACAGTATTACTCAAATTCCATCCAGTCACTTCCACCAAGTCCTTCATTGTTGTAATCTTCTCATTCTTCAATTTTTGTTCAAACCATGTCACTATTTCACAGGACAAATTAAAACTATACCGGGTTGTAGAGTGTGCCACAAATCCTCGACAACCCACTTCCACTGGATAAACCTGGACTCCCATCCTCGCTGTTCTGCTTCAGTGGCCAGATGAGCATACCGCAGTTTCTTCCTCTCATATGCCTCATCTACAGCATCCTCCCATGGCACTGTTAACTCTATCAGTTGAACAATGCGTGCTGATCCAGACCACAAAACAATATCTGGTCGGAGGTTAGTGGTGGCAATCTCAGGTGGAAAAATAAGCCGTTGATCAAGATCAGCCAGCATTTTCCAGTCCCTAGCAGGGCGAGAATTGGTTATAACACCTTTTCTTGGTGGTTGCTCGCCTGGGCGGAGGAATATTGTCTTCTGTGTGTAATGTTTTGCTAAAACAGGTGGCAACTTGTTGGTCATGTTACGCTTGCCTTACAATGCTAAAGCCAAACATCGCAGTACTTGGTCATGGCGCCAAGTAAACCGACCCTGGCTAAGAGCCACCTTACATCCTGTCAAAATATGCTTTATTGTGGCAGGTGATGAACACAAAGGACAAGAGGGATCCTCTCCTACCCAGAGGTTTAGGTTCTGTGGTGATGGGAGAACATCATGTCGTCGCTGTCCGATGAAAACCGCGTATGTCCATTTTGCCGATTTTGAGATTTTTCGATGGATAGAATGTCCAGGTTCATTTCCGTATACAGCATGCTTCACATTATCTAAATGACCAATGAAAAGTTGTGAAATCATGTCATCTGATTTTCACGTATATCCATTTGGTGTCAAAGCTGTCAATCACGCCGCGTATCTCCCACCCTGTGGATGCATCTCGCCGGTCTCGTGAAGTTTCGAAGCACTGCTACTTGGGCGCAGAGATATCACGCACAGGGCTCCAGACTAATTTTTCCACTGGTTGCACTGGTGCTACCAACTTTCTCAGTTGGTCGCACCAGCATATGATTTGGTCGCACCTTTTTTTTTTGCTACATGCCATGGGATTAATCAATGCATGCTAATGAATAGTGGTCTTAATCTGCATACCCTAGTTTTGCACTGATGTAAAAAGACTGACAGTGACACAAGACCTCATGTTAGCAAAATGTTTTAATCTTTTAACTATCAAATAAAAAAACTCTCAAAAAAACTATTATAAAAACATTCGTTTTTTAATGTTTGATATATAATTTTACTGTCTTCACAGCTGTTCAACCCTTTGTCGCCTTGGTTGCGAATAAATGTCAACTTTAGTAACACATTGCAATTGAATTCAGAGGGGCCAGCTCTTATAGTTGGGCCTCCTGGTCCTCTTTCCTTGGGAGAACCACAGCCTAACATCCTGACTGGCATCATAATCCATCAGCTCTGGCCCCTCAACACTAATTCTAATGAGGTCCTCCACAGTATCAGTATGGAGATTTGCTCTAATGTCCGACTTTATTCTCTTCTGACATGAAAATCCTCTTTCGCACACTGCTGCAGATATTGGGAGCAGCAGCATTATCTTGACCAGATGCAGAACATTCTGTAAAAAACAGCCATATTGATCAAACCACTTCAAGTTTCACTCCTAATCAAGTGTCAATGATCATGTTCTGTTCATATATTGAAATTAACAGAGCCTACCATGTAGTCTGAGCAGTAGGGCTCTTTTGTCATCATGACTTCCCACAGTGCAAGATAACTTTTATCTTTGAACGACGTGTTTATTGTCATTTTCATCTCTTGAAACTCCTCTATTGCCTGTTCATTGTTGCATCCATTCCTGACATGAAACAGAAAATAACACAAAAAATAGGTTCTCAATAAGTATAGTTATAATGTCAATAGAAATATGACCCATGCAGCAAAAAAACTCACCTGTTGAGGACAGTGGAGTAGTGTTCTAGGAGAAACTTCACCTCTTTGACACCATGGTCCAGGAGCTCCAGCTTATCTTCTGGCCAAGAGTCATGGTTGAAGACATTGAAACACCTTACTGCCTTGGCTGTTGGGTTGTTCGTTATATTCTCTTCTATTACCAAATGACAGAGATTGAAGATAGAAAATACATAGGCCTAGCAACAGTGTTGGAACCTATCAGTGTGATTATGACATAATTGTAAATACAACAACTCACCAAGAAGGCTGTCAAATCTTTTTTTTAGGTGTTTTACTGTGGATTCACAGGTTAGCTCCATGGCTTTCTGCAATCTCGGGGCACACTGGCTGATAGGTTGACCTTCTGCCAGCTTTTCAGCTTCACCTTTTATAAGGGTGACTCCCTATGAATCATTACATAAAAACTCCACTGAGTACATTTCATTAACATGAACTAAACATTATATATTGTAGTCCATAAATGTACCTGATACTTTAACTTCTGTCTTCCAGTTTCTCCTTCTTTCTGTTGGTGCTGCTCCTTAATAGCTGTCAGGAACTCTGACAGCTTACCATCTGGTTTGACTCTGGCTGCCATAGTTTGTATGGTAGCGAGGAGACTTTCAATGGCACTAACAACCTGGGAAGACAGTTGTTTTCTTACTAACATGTATAAAACATATTTAGGTGTTAGATCAAACATGTCACCCCTGGCCCCTATTCTCTCGGCCCCCCTTACCTGAGGTAGAATTACATCATTTCTCTGGAGCAGCAGGCTGAATCGGCTGATGGAAGAAAACATATCTGACAGGAAGTGGCAGAATGCCACAAATGTCCCATCCTCCATGGTGGCTTTGATCTGCAAAAGTATAAACATTTCTTATTCTCAACCCTTATATAACACTTTTCTGTTCTTATACAAAGTCAAAACTGATTTCAATAATGAAACACTATCTAACTCAAAGAGGTGAAATACTAACCTTCCTTGCTCTGCCAGCTATGTCTGCATTGGCCGAGGCACCAGCCAGGTGGTCCATGTGCAAATATACTGCAGCAAACTGTCCGGAGCTCTGGGGGTCGCCATCCTTCCCTAGTTTTAGGAACGTGTTCAAACTACGGGACACATGAGGCAGCCACCTTGTCCCTTTCACCCCACTGGGTGCATATGCTGTGACTCCAATTTCAGCTCCCAATTCTTTAAGCTCCCTCATTGATTTGGGGCTGAAGTGGTAGGTTTTCCAGATGAGGTGTAGCAGGTCATATACTTGCCCAATCATAGAGACATCCTTTTGTACACTCAACAATCCCAGCTCCAGTCTTTGTGCAGAACATAATATAAAATGGTCAGGTATAATGCAATTAGATTTTGTAAAAAGATCATTTATGTATACAGGCAGATGTTAAACTGCAACACACCTGTGTGGCATGCAGTGGAATGGGATAACAAAGGACCCCACCTCTGCTTGGAGGAGGGCTATCACTCCACCTTTGTGGCCCAGGTTAACTGCAGCACCATCAGCGCCCAAGGCTATGGCTTTTTCAAGCCAGTTCTCACATTTTGGACCAAGACTAGCAAAGGCTTTCTTGGTTGCAGCATAAATACCTGTAATATATTATATAAAAACACATGTAATATTTGGTAATTATCATTGCCAACTTTCAGGATTTTCATAGATTTTGAACAGTAATTTTAATCTGTAATTTTAAGCATTTTACATTTGAATTATATACAATCTATCTATTTACATTTGAATTATATTCTATCTATCTATTTACATTTTAATTATATTCTATCTATCTATCTATCTATCTATCTGTCTGTTTATTATCATCATCTTTCTATCTTTTAAAAATCATTAAACATTTAAATGTATGCATTCAATTTTAAATCGTATAACACGCACACCTGCATACAAACGCCGACACACACAAAACTGTGATGACACTCTCTTATCTGCTTGCGCTAATGTAGTTCTCCCTGTGGCTCAGTGGTGGAACCCGAAGCCTTCGCGCGAGAGACCTGTGTTCGATCCCGGCTCTCGCAGCAGATAAAAATTTAGTCTCGCCGCGGCCAGACTTCCACCAAAACTTTTCGCTCGTTCAGTTCCAGAAAATGCGACTGTTCCAGTGTATTTTGCAGTAAACAAGCCGGTACCACGGCCCGCTTGCCTGCACATAAAGGCCGTTTCCACGGCGACCCAGAAAAATCATGTAATCATTGTATTTTCTGGTTTCTGTAAAACGAAACCAACACAAGTCTTCCTAGCCTCCTAGGAAAATGCCGGTGTTTCAGTCTCGCCGCGGCCAGACTTCCACCGAAACTTTTCGCTCGTTCAGTTCCAGAAAATGCGACTGTTCCAGTGTAATGCGACTCTTCCGCTTGCCTGCACATAAAGGCCGTTTCCACGGCGACCCAGAAAAATCATGTAATCATTGTATTTCTGGTTTTCCGGCCACAGCCGATGGTGTTATAAGTGTAATAAAATGCTCACAGCCCAGTGTTCATTTCTACACACAAACACAGCCCGCCACGGTACAGGGCTCGCACAAATGAAATCGACGCATGTCAATTGTGCATTAAATGTAGTGAATGTGCCCACAACCCAGTGCCCACAAACACTACCACGGTTTCTGTAAAACGAAACCAACACAAGTCTTCCTAGCCTCCTAGGAAATCGACGGTGTTTCAGTCTCGCCGCGGCCAGACTTCCACTGAAATTTTCGCTCGTTCAGTTCCAGAAAATGTGACTGTTCCAGTGTATTTTGCAGTAAGCAAGCCAGTACCACGCCCGCTTGCCTGCACACAAATGCTGTTCCCACGGCGACCCAGATAAATCACATAAACAGTGTATTTTCTGGTATTCCGGCCACAGCCGATGGTGTTATGAGTGTAATAAAAATGCCCACAACCCAGTTCTCATTTCTACACAAACACAGCCCGCAAAAATGCAGGGCTCGCACAAACAAAATCGCCTCATGTCGATTGTGCACTAAATGTAGTGAATGTGCCTACGTCTCAGTGCCCACAAACACTACACACCACATGTCCCACGGGTTCTGTAAAAACGAAACCAACACGCATTCAGTCAGCTCAGGCCGACGGTGTTTTTCAGTGCAGTAAATGTGCCCGCTGTCCTGCGCCCACATTCACTCACAGACATGTTAAGCCCCACGGGGCTCGCCCCGCTCTCTCTCCCTCAGCAAACTGCTATAAGGGTTTTGAGCGCGGCCAGGCTGCCCGCCGCGATCGGCGCGCCCCCCGCCTCACACACTGTGTCTGCGTTACAGCACGCCGGAGCTCCCTTGCCGTCACTATGTCACGGCCAGAGCCCAGATCTCATTCTACCCCTAGCTATTCACGCGAAAGTGTGGGCACAGCTTCCTGGGGTATCAGAATGGGTGCTGAACACTATAAAAAGAGGCTATTCGCTACAGTTCGCTCGACGTCCCCGCCGTTATACGGCGCGCGTCGAGACGACGGTGAAAAACGAAGTATCTCATCTACTTCGAGCCGAGATAGCGAAACTACTGAGCAAAGGTGCTATAGAACCTTTATCTCAAGCTCAGAGCGAAGGGGGCCTACACAGCAGATATTTTCTGGTACCGAAAAAAGATGGAGGTCTCAGACCCATTTTAGATCTGCGACAGCTGAACAGAGCGCTTATGAAGCACCAGTTCAGAATGCTTACAACCAGGAAAATCCTCGCGCAAGTTTGCCAAGAGGACTGGTTTATGTCAATAGATCTGAAAGACGCCTATTTCCAGATACAAATAGCGTCCCATCACAGGTGATTCTTGAGATTCGCCTTTGAGGGCCAGGCATAGCAATACACAGTCCTACCGTTCGGCCTGTCCCTAGCACCCCGTACATTCACGAAGTGCATGGACGCGGTTCTCGCACCCCTGAGACTCCGGGGGCATGCGAGTTTTGAACTACTTGGACGATTGGCTGATTCTAGCTCGATCTCACTCAGAGCTCATAGAACACAGGGCCACATTACTCGAGCACCTCGAGAATCTGGGCCTCACAGTCAATCGGGCGAAGAGCTCACTGTCCCCCAGTCAGAAAATTTCTTTCTGGGTACAGTGCTGGACTCGCGATCCATGACAGCACGCCTGTCATCGGAGCGCGGACTAGACATTCAGCGCGTCGCGAAATCCTTCCGCCACGGCTCTATAGTCCCGCTCAAAAGGTTTCAGAAAATGCTGGGCCTGATGGCCTCAGCAGCCTCTGTGCTCCAGCTGGGCCTGCTTCACATGCGCCCACTGCAGATGTGGCTGAAAGCGCGAGTTCCGCCCTGGGCACGGACCGCTGGTCTGTTTCGCCTCAGGGTCAATCTAAAGTGCGTTTTCAGCTCTGAAACCTTGGAAAGTAACCGACTGGTGTCAGTCAGGTGTGAGTCTGGGGACCGCCTCGAGTGTGCAGGTGGTGTCTACGGACGCCTCCACCTCGGGATGGAGAGCGCTGCTCAAGGGCAGACCGTTCGCTGGCCTGTGGTCAGAACGGGAAAGGCTCCTTCACATAAACTGCTTGGAAATGATAGCAGTCGACAAAGCGCTACGGTGCTTCTGTCCCCAGATAAAAGGTCACCACGTCCTGGTCCGGTCGGACAACATGTCAGTGGTGGCACACATAAATCGCCAGGGCGGCGTCAGGTCCCGAAACCTTTACAGGTTGACGGAACGCCTTCTGGTCTGGGCTCAGCACAACCTGCTCTCGCTGAGAGCAGCGCATGTGCCTGGTCACCTGAATGTGGGACCAGACAGACTGTCCAGAAACAATGTCCCAGCAGGGGAATGGTCGCTGCACCCGCAAGACGATCCAACTGCTGTGGAAAACGTTCGGCAGAGCGCAGGTGGACCTGTTCGCGTCCCACGAAAATGCTCACTGTCCGAAATATTTCTCCAAGAGCAAGGACGCGCTGGCCCACGTCTGGCCCAGCTGTCCCCTCTATGCTTTTCCCCCTGTCTCGCTCCTGCCTCAAGTGCTGGAACGAATCAGGGAAAACGGATGCCCAGTGCTGCTTGTGGCTCCGCTCTGGACAAACCAGACTTGGTTCCCAGTCCTGATGCGGCTGACCAGCACTGCCCCGTGGCCAATACCGTTGAGGAAAGACCTCCTCTCTCAGGCCAAGGGCTCGATTTGGCATCCTCGCCCGCAACTATGGTCCCTACATGCATGGGCCATCGACGGGTACCCGCTAACCTCCTGGAGGGAGTGTTAAACAAGATCACGCAGGCGAGAGCCCCGTCTACTAGACGGCTCTACTCCTCGAAGTGGTCTGTGTTCTCTGCCTGGTGTCAAGCTCAGGGCTTTTCACCCGTAGACTGCGGGGTCACGGAAGTACTCTCCTTCCTTCAAGAGCTGCTGGATAAGGGCAGGACCCCATCCACGCTCAAAGTGTACGTGGCGGCCATAGCAACGTTTACAAAACCTGTGTCTGGCCAGTCACTGGGGAAAAACGACCTAGTCGTGCGATTCCTTAAGGGAGCTCGGAGGCTGAACCCTCCCAGACCTCCTTCAGTCCCGGTGTGGGACCTTTCTACGGTTTTGAAAGCCATGAAAGGTGCCCCGTTCGAGCCAATCCATTTGTCAGACATGAAGCATCTGTCTTTCAAAACGGTGTTTCTTTTGGCTCTCGCTTCAGTGAAGCGCATAGGGGACTTACAAGCGCTTTCAGTAAGCGCGTCATGTATGAAGTTTGGGCCTAATGACTCAAAAGTCATACTCAAACCAAGGCACGGGTACGTGCCCAAATCCCTCAACACACCGTTCAGGGCCCAGGTTATTTCCCTGTGCGCTCTCTCGGTTCATGATGAGGAGGAGGATGCGAGTCTCCTTTGCCCTGTCAGGGCACTGAGAGCTTATGTGTCCTGCTCGTCTGTCTTCAGACAGACCGAGCAGCTCTTCGTTTTGTTTGGCGGACGCTCCAAGGGACTGGCCGCATCAAAACAGAGCCTATCCAGATGGATAGTCGACGCCATAGCACTGGCTTACACTTCTAAGGGCCTGCAGTGTCCTTTGGGTGCCAGAGCGCACTCCACGAGAGGCGTGGCCTCGTCGTGGGCGTGGTATAGTGGGGTTACCTTGCAAGATATCTGTACGGCCGCGGGCTGGGCCTCGCCGTCTACATTTATAAGGTTTTATAACCTAGAGGTTCCCGCCTTACAAGCCAAGCTTCTGTCGGTATAGAATTCAGTGCTATCCGCCCCGCTGTACCGGCCCAGATGCTGAGTTTTGCTTGTGCATCGCTCACTGAGCGATAAAACAGCTCCATGGGTGTTGAATAACCCGTACTGTTACCCAGTTCAGGCTGAACACGTTCACCCTGTCTGTGTGAAACACTGTTAACATAACTAGCTCCTGTAGGATGCTATTTCATGGGGAATGATGCTTGCAGCCTCTCTTCTCCGACTCTCTGTGAGTCTATGGTGATTATGCACTACATGAGCCCCGAGCTACTGCCCTTGGGACTTTGGTGTCGGATCCCAGTACGCACGGCGTCTTGCATTGTGTTCTCCATAGCGTAAGATATTACGCAGTACGAGAGATACTCTCGTAAGAGAACGTACTCGGTTACTAACGTAACCTCGGTTCTCTCTAGAGAGGGAACGAGTGCTGCGTATCTTGCCGTGCATACACAGCTCTGGTTCGCTTCGGCGATGAAAACCAGTGTACCAGCCTTATCGAGCTATATTTATAGGGCGAGACCACGCCCTTTCTGGCGGGACGTGACGAAATGGGCGCGAAATGCCCCCATTGGATATGGTGTCACGCAGCGCCTCTCTCGATAGGCTGCTGCTGTTGCAGCAGGGCAGCCAATAGGCGCGCGAGCTGTCCTGCCTATGTCTGCATGCTGCTGCACAGCGTTTTACATTAATTCAAAATTAAGGATAATTTTTGGCTTCAATATCTCGTGGAAAAGAGGTTTTCCCCATAGCGTAAGATATTACGCAGTACTCGTTCCCTCTCTAGAGAGAACCGAGGTTACGTTAGTAACCGAGTACGTTTTCCTAAGTTCTTTTCCATCATCAGATCTTAAACAATGCATTAACCGACTTTGGCCATTTTTTCTTTCCAGGCTAAAAAATAATATCTGGATGGGGCATCCATTTCAGATATATTCTGAAATCTTGATCTCACCAACTAGACCTGTGCTCTAACTCCAAGTAGATCAGCCAATTTTTTTTTATTTTTTTTTATTTTTTTAGTGCCTTAAAGTTATATTGATTTCCTATGGACCCACATACATTTTGAAGTTCCAAAATTTCAAGTTGTACATTTTTTTTATAGATCATGCAATGTCCTTAGTCACACTGAAAGCATATCGATTACAAAACTGTTCAATTTGAAGCTTTCCAGCATCCCACCATTGTTGCAATGAAATAAAATGTTCTTTTTGCAATCTCCATTTTTCCCAAAGAAACCTAAAATATTTCTTAAAATTAAAATCTTCAATAAAAACACAATTAAAATGCCAATATGCACTCTTCATTTTTTATAGAATTAATATAAACATAAGTAATCACCATAGAATGATCTGAAAAACCTACTGGACATATGTGACAACTTTTATAGCATTGAGACTGAACCTTATAACAGTAAAATCTGTGTCCAGCCTTTAATAATATATAGGCTATGCATATTTTACTTCCCCTTACTGTAGCCTATGTCAAATCCTTAAATGAATTGTATTCAGGAAACAACAAGAATGAAAAATAAGTAGCCACGTAAAATAAAAATACACTCACCTAAAGGATTATTAGGAACACCTGTTCAATTTCTCATTAATGCAATTATCTAATCAACCAATCACATGGCAGTTGCTTCAATGCATTTAGGGGTGTGGTCCTGGTCAAGACAATCTCCTGAACTCCAAACTGAATGTCAGAATGGGAAAGAAAAGTGATTTAAGCAATTTTGAGCGTGGCATGGTTGTTGGTGCCAGACGGGCCGGTCTGAGTATTTCACAATCTGCTCAGTTACTGGGATTTTCACACACAACCATTTCTATGGTTTACAAAGAATGGTGTGAAAAGGGAAAAAATATCCAGTATGCGGCAGTCCTGTGGGCGAAAATGCCTTGTTGATGCTAGAGGTCAGAGAAGAATGGGCTGACTGATTCAAGCTGATAGAAGAGCAACTTTGACTGAAATAACCACTCGTTACAACCGAGGTATGAAGCAAAGCATTTGTGAAGCCACAACACGTGCACAACCTTGAGGCGGATGGGCTACAACAGCAGAAGACCCCACCGGGTACCACTCATCTCCACTACAAATAGGAAAAAGAGGCTACAATTTGCAAGAGCTCACCAAAATTGGACAGTTGAAGACTGGAAAAATGTTGCCTGGTCTGATGAGTCTCGATTTCTGTTGAGACATTCAGATGGTAAAGTCAGAATTTGGCATTAATGAGAACATGGATCCATCATGCCTTGTTACCACTGTGCAGGCTGGTGGTGGTGGTATAATGGTGTGGGGGATGTTTTCTTAGCACACTTTAGACCCCTTAGTGCCAATTGGGCATCGTTTAAATGCCACGGCCTACCTGAGCATTGTTTCTGACCATGTCCATCCCTTTATGGCCACCATGTACCCATCCTCTGATGGCTACTTCCAGCAGGATAATGCACCATGTCACAAAGCTCGAATCATTTCAAATTGGTTTCTTGAACATGACAATGAGTTCACTGTACTAAAATGGCCCCCACAGTCACCAGATCTCAGTCCAATAGAGCATCTTTGGGATGTGGTGGAACGGGAGCTTCGTGCCCTGGATGTGCATCCCACAAATCTCCATCAACTGCAAGATGCTATCCTATAAATATGGGCCAACATTTCTAAAGAATGCTTTCAGCACCTTGTTGAATCAATGCCACATAGAATTAAGGCAGTTCTGAAGGCGAAAGGGGGTCAAACACAGTATTAGTATGGTGTTCCTAATATTCCTTTAGGTGAGTGTATAATAGCTTATAAAAATAGCCTATTGTGCCCTTTATTATAAACAACATTTAGCCTATTTTAAACGCCAAGCCTAAACTAATTTATTTGAATCGAAACTGAAACCGTACCGACCATGGTTTCGCGCATCTCTCATTCGATCCAAAGTTTCCATATTTGCAATATAACATTTGGGACTTCAGTCGAGTCCCAATATACACGTATGCTAAATCAGCTTCTTCACAGCAAGGGAAATGAGTTTGGAATAACAGCAAGTAGGTGGTGACTGACGGCACATTCTTTATATTGTGCAACAGACCAATTAAATTAAGCAGAATAACTTTTTATATGTTTGGTTGACTGTGTTTTATTTTAATAATGAACAGGCTGCGATGTCAAGTTAGCAATGCCAGAAGTGAACTCATAATATGTTGTGTGAGCGAGCGATGCGCCGGCGCCATCACTTGGATTTGTTGCTCAGCAGGGGAAATAACTTACTCTGTCATTCGAAACAGTAACATTTATATTTTTATTTGTGTACTTTCAAAATGACTACAAAATGCCATGCCTTTGAGAAATAAAGAAAACAACATGATGCGCTGCTTTAGCCCGTCTCAGTCTCCTTGAACATCTTTCTGGCGCACACCAAAAATTAACCAAAATAGCCTACAGCGAATAGCCTTCTTGGCGCGCCTACTTTTGAAAGTCACTTAGGAATAAAATCACATCGTGCTTCAAGAAAAAAACGGAAAAAAAAACGTGACTTTACAGTCCAGAAAATCCTTCGAAGGCCGCGGACTGCGAAGGATGCAGCCTATTCGTCCTTCGAAGGACGCACCATGTAGCCTTCGTGGGATTTCCTAACCAGGTGTTCCCTATTACCGCTCCTGGCACCAAGCAACGGTGCGAGAGCACAGCTGCCATCCATTTTGTTTTATATTTTACTGGAGGACATGGGAGGATGTTTCAGCTCCGGCGCCGCTAGTCATGTATTTTCGGTTTAACCAAGACCATGGCCAGAGCTGGTTTACTGCGTCCCAATTCAGAGACTGCAGATTACACTTTAAACTGTTCAAGTATTGGGTGTTAACTTATGTAAATAATGTAATGAAATATGAAAAGAAAAGAAAACATACATAGGCACACACACACACACACATATATATTAAAATGTTCACTTATATCGTAGGCTATTGATGCGATTTTGTAGGCTAGTCATGTATTCTTTTTATTATGAACAGAAATGGACCATGGTGAAAATATTTACACTGGTGTTCATCCCTATTTGAATATAAAACCCAGTTGAATATAAAAAAGTCCAGTGCAAACTTTACTCCCGCTCGTCATCGGCAGCTGTCATTCACAGTTGCTAGGCGACAAGAACAATCCTCCGTAGGCTCGGTCCGAGCGCTTCAGATGCGCACTTTGATATGGGACACAGCTGTAGTTAGCAACAATTTGTTAATATTGTGACAATAGACTTACATTGTGTTACTTTAATTTTCAAAATAACCAGTGGTGGAATGTAAGGAACTACATTCTTCGTTAAAGCTGCAGTCCATAGCTTTTTTTGGGTTAAAAATGATCCAAAATACATATTTGAGAAAATACATAAGCAGCCAGTGTTCAAAACTATCTGCTTGCCTTAGCTCGATTCAAAGCGGTAAGCTTGTAATAATGTTTTTAATTCCAGTGGTACTGGTGGATTTCCGCGGGAGATTTGAGCATGTCTTTGCGTCATTACGTCACATCTGTACACATAAAGAAGGAGTCTCGGCTAGTAGGCTATATTGCGTGTGAGGATGTTGGAGGTGGATATAGCCTTTTCTCACAGCACTTGATATAATTAAGCTTATCAATTTGATGGCGGATCCAGAAAGGTTCAAACGACAATCACCCGTGACAACTGGAGACTCACCCGTTGTAAAATGCAAAAGACTTCGTTCGGACTTCGGAGTGGCTACAGAAAAAAGAGACTGCAACCGGACCCATGCGAAAACAAGGAGGATACATATCGGAAGGACATTACATGTAGTCACGCAATGCTTGCTTACGTTGTTAACATTAACAATTTGAGAACAAAGTATAATTTGTACGGTTTTGCGTGATATGATAACTTATAAGCGATTGTTAGATTTAATCAGCGCGATTTACTGCAATGTCAGAACCAGAACAAAAGTGGATGTTTCTTACTAGTTCAGATGACATTTTCCGGTGAAAATTCTTATGTTGGTCATACTTCCAAAAAGAATAATCTGTGATTCTGAATGCCAGTATCCACATCGGCGCGGTGACTGACAGCCTCACAGTCTCCTCAAACATTGTGTTCATCCGCGCTGTGCCGTGTCGAGGGTGTTGAAGTACAACTCACGTAAAGTTGATAATTCCGCAAATAACTGCAATTGCAGATTTCGAACAGAGATGGCGACAAAGAGGAAAAACGCCGGACTACAGCTTTAAGTATGTACAAATGTGAAGTAGCCTACTTTTTTCCCTCACAGGACAGCAACACTACGCATTGTTTTACATTAAACTACACAAACGTATATAGTTTAAATGTATCAACCTTGCAAACACTCAGAGACCATTACAAAACTAAACAATGTCCAGAGCCATGAATTCTCTTTTATTTACACATTTAAAGTTGCATAAAATAATGAAATAATGAATAATAAAGAAATAAATGTACAGAAATTATTTTTTTTCCTTTTAAAAAAATATAAGTGAAAAAAAAGTTAAACAAGAATATATATATATATATTAGTGCTGGGCAACGATTAAAATTTTTAATCGCGATTAATCGCATGATTTTCTTGCGATTAATCGCGATTAATCGCATTGTTACGCGCAAACTTTAATAATGAATTCTAAAGTAGTGTATTACTCACTTTTGATTTAAATGTACTACTATATACACAAAAGTGTAATAACATGTGGTTTGCAAAAACTTTAAACAAATAAGGTGCTTTATACCAGCAGTATTCCCTTACACAGCAATAAAATATTTATTGTAAATCTCAACTTAAACATTAATCTAATCAAATCAAATATTAAAACAAAGCTATTTGCCACTGCCAGGGCATTACCTTTTATCTAGCTTGTTAAAACGAGTCCAGTTTTCTTGGTTTTTTTCTTAACAGGTATCAACAGGTGTCTTTTAGCAGCAGAAACAGTCTATAGTCAGAGGTCATGAGATACAAGTCGACCAACGTTACTTCTCTGATAGTAGCTTAGATTTAGTCATGCCATGGTTTCCCACGTACACTAAGATTGCATTAAACAGAGGTAAAGCCCAATTTATACTTCTGCGTCGAACTTACGTCTTACCCTGACGTGCACCTCTCCAAAAATGTAACAACGCGTCAATTCTACGAGTACCGCAAGCGCTGTGATTGCTAGAACCGCTCCACGGGTTTCACATGCTCCCTCTGCATGTGCAATTGCGCGTCAACGCGGACAACGACGCAGAAGTAAAACCAACCAACGCGTAGTGTATAGGTGAATTGGTCGAGCACAGGTGCAGCGACAAGCGGGTGCGTTCTGTGAAACTGTTGCGGTCATGCTCGCCTCACGCCCGCGCCCGCGCCCGCCCGTTAGTTGAATTGTCTAAAATGACTTTTGTACACGACGCGCAGTAGGCCTACAAATCATTGGAAGAGAGACTGATCCTCGGCTCGCTGTTTGTGAGTTTCCAATATTTAAATAGTTATCAGGACATCAACAGAAGGGAATTCACATTGCAGAGCATCCCCGCTAAACTACACGCAGGCACATCAGGTAAAGTTATGTATAATTTTAATTTAAGTTAAAAAGGCTACAGCTGCGTAGCGCACAGAAGCCGTTGCCATGGTTACTATCCATAGAGCGCCTGTCATTCACTCGCGGAGCGCTGTCTCCCTTTCTGTTCACCTGAGAGAACCTGCCAAAGCCTCTCCACTGCTTGTTTGGGTGGGTTATTTGCTGGCTGACCAACATCCCACCCCTCCTGTGATCATGGTTTGACTGTAGGCCTATGTCCTATTCAGAGTCAGTGTGCAACGGACTTTCAAAAAAAAAAAAACTGCGTTAACGTGCGATAAAAAAAATTGTCGGCATTAATTAATAAATGCGTTAACGCGATAATAACGCGTTAACTTGCCCAGCCCTAATATATATATATATATATATATATATATATATATTCTCAATCATTCTTTCAAGAAGAGAAAACAGCCTGTCCATCCTCTTCCTAATCTCCTCTCCTCTGCAGTCCCATGTCTTCTCTAATCAAGTCCAAAAACTCGTCCTCTATGTCTCGCCTTCTCTGGTGCTGATGCTGATGCTGATGCTGGTGCTGGTGCTCCTGCTGGTGCTGATGCGGCTGGCTCCTCCTCTTCTTGGTCGCACACTGCTGAACTCGGCCCTGGTGTGTCCTCGTGGATGGAGGCGATTAGGACAGGGCGGTTGGTGAAGTGCCTCTGTCCCAACACCTCATCCATGAGGACACACCTGGGCCAAGTTTCAGCAGTGGGTTTCCCACTCTCACCCTCACCTGTCCCAGGACACTTGCAGTCCTAAGGCAGAGCAAATAAAGCATGCCTGTTAACAACAACAACGAGACAATACATTTAAACAAAGATCTGTCAAACTTTTTTTACTTTATATATATTTTGTCCTGCATGGGAGTCACCTTCCCCAGCAGGTCCATTTTCTCCAGAATTCTCCTAAAACAAAACAAAAGGGAACCACTTATGAAAAATATTAAGACAGGAGTGCAATCTTAACATTAGTGCAACCTTAACATTACAAAATATGACACATCAGCATATGAATACAAAATACTTGAGAGAAATCATATTTCTGGATACTCAAATTTGGTTAAAACCTTTGTAGACATAGCTTGCATGACAGCACTACAAAAACACATAAAAGTGAAACCCCATTGCCATTTATATTTTTTTATAATAGGCTACACAAGTGAGACAGACTAGTGCAAATATTACAAATAGGTCGTTGTCTTACGCTGGTCATTTTCAGACCACAATTGAATAAATTGAGCTGTCTGCTCCTTGTTCCCTGAAACAATTATTAAACTAATATTAGCACAAGTTTTGCCTCAAACCACATGACAAATGAAGCCACACAATGGTGACGAATGAGTTAAGATGAATAAGAAAGAAAAACTTGTGGCTTTTAACTCTGGTTTCTCTAGCTATTTGAGTAAATGAAAACATAATACTTACATTTAAATGTGAATTTGCCGTCCACCACCGAACTCTCGGCCGTCCTTTTTTTAAAATAAAAATGCTGTCGTCACCAGCGCAATGACTTATGGCAGGGGTCTCAAACTCAACTTAACTGGGGGCCGCTGGAGGTAGAGTCTGGGTCAGGCTGGGCCGCATCAAGTATTCCACAAAAAAATAGTATTCAAGTATTCCAAAAAAGGAGCACAACTGAATCAATCTTCTCAATCTTTATTATTAACGTTTCTCCTGAACTGTTCCTCTGAATTTGAACATTCCTTTCTGTACATGATTGGTTCTTCATGAGCTGTCCTTCTGACAGTTGAAGTTCATTTTACAAAGTTTCTTTGTCTTTTCCTTATACACAACATCTTTGTGATACTTATATTTGCTCATGTCCTTTTTATTTTCAATATGATATTGAATGTTTTTTTGGCACATTTCCTTTTATTATACTTAGAAAAACAATTATTGCTTTTGAAATACAAATATTTGCAGTCATGTCTGCCGTCTTATTGAATTCTTTCTACACATGTACGTTATAGTGTCTCAGGCAAATTACTGACTTTGCACAAATCAAATCAAACCTTCTTATCAACCTGTTGGACACATATTACAAGCTCAAAATGATTATTCTCACATTGTTTTAGAGCAGGGGTCTCCAACACGTCGCTCGCGAGCTACCAGTAGCTCGTGGCCTGCTTGGTGTTAGCTCACCAAGGGGCCTGTTTACATATCGCGCTCACATATTTTGCGCGCTCAAGTTCGTTATTTCAAATGTAGGCGTGCGGTAAGCTCGCTCATAATTGAAGCGACGCGCTTATTTTTTCCAGGCGCAGTATGTTTGTACTTCGTGGTTGTCTATGACAACTATTGACAACAAACCCACCGTAAGCTGTTACGAGACTATCTATGGTAGCCCATAAGGGATAATTTTTTTATTTATTTTTTACGCGGCACACGCAACGACGGGCCGCACTAACATTAAAATTTAATGTCAAGTAGGGGGCCACAGGGCCGCGAGTTTGAGACCACTGACTTATGGGGTAGGATAGGGCGCTTAGGATCCATTTATGTATCCTCTCTTTCACGGGGAAACGAAGGGTGCATTTGGTGTCGCTTTTGAATCAGGGTAGCCTTCATCGCGCCGCGGTGACGCAACCGGCCTTCGAATACGGCCTTCGGAGGGTGCAGCCTTTGAATTGGGACGTCCTTCGTCGCGCCGCTGTGACGCAATTGGCCTTCAAATACGGCCAACCGGCCTTCAAATACGGCCTTCGGAGGATGCAGCCTTCACATTGGGACACAGCTACCGGTTTACACAGAAGAAAGCCCTTTCTAGTCTTTTCCCCAGTACGGGTTTTGTCGAGCCATTCGTTAGTCTGGATGTTTGATGAGAAAAAGATTCAATGTAGTTGCAATAAACGCGTTAAGAATCCGCACAACGAATGACTATTATTCTGCAGTGCGGAACTGAGGAAGAACCGATGACGGAACAGTTTGATCTCCGGCTGACAAATCAAAGAAAAGCCCAAATCGAATATTCCAGCTGTTTATTAATTTTTCTACCTCAGAACGAAAAATCAAGCTGACATCTTGTTTTTCTTTTTTTTTTTCTTTTTTGGAAAAAATGCTAAAACAAAAAAGGAACCGTTTTCTTATTTTTCTACTTTCAATATTAAATCAAAAAACGACTGAACAAATGATACACGGATTTAGTAGTTCTTCCAATGTTTCATAATTGGACTCGCGCTCAGATTGATATGGTCAAATCGACGTCATTGTTCGTTACTGTATTTAGGTGTAGGAAGCCTCAGGACAAGCAGAGCTGATGTTGTTATGGCAATGGGTGTTTTTGTTTTCGACATGCGAGCTGTACGCGGTAGACCAGTCACAACAGACTGAGCCGTCTGGCCAATCAGAGCAGAGTAGCTCACGGAAAGGAGGGATTTAGAGAGATTGATTCATCTGAGGAGTTGTTTGAGAATCATTGAAAATGTGGTGAGGTGCAAATTTATATTATGAGGAAATTAAACAGCTTTTTTGACCTTTGATGCATGTAAACCTGTTGTAGGAGACTCCAAAACAATATTGGGAAACTTAAAAAAAAAAAAGCATAATAAGGGTACTTTAATGTGTTCCCTGCTTTTGAGGGTGGGGTGGAGCTTGTTGCAATGTTTGTGAAGAGGGGCAGAATAGTTCTCTTCTCCCACCACCACATCACAGGATCTTCAGCCATAGGATTGAGAGGCAGGCATTTGTAGAGCTCAACCTCTGGGTCAACACGTTTGCTGAGGGTGAGGGCCGAGGTATCCTGTTGGATCATGAGGTTCAATTTCCTGTCCTTCTCTGATAACATTTCCTCCAAGTCACTCCTTGTTTTGTACAATGGAGGAATAGTCTCCTCTATTTCCTCACCTTCTCCTTCAGACAACTCCTTTTGCTGGTGCTCTGTGTCTGTCTGTACCAGCCCTGTTGTTGGTACTGTCACATTGTCAACAGCTTTTCTTCCTCAGTCTGTCCCAAGTTGTATCACTGACTGACCTCCCTTTAAATATGGGGTCCATTGCTCTCCCACACCTTCTCTTTGATTGATGCCACACAAATGGTATCCTCATCCTTCACAGTAAAATGGTCTTCCAGTTTTTGATGGATGGGTAAGATCTGTCCACAGGTGGCATTCTTTTCACATGACACGGGACACGCAGTGTGGATGCATAGAGAATTATGAGCTGGTTCAAACTCGGACAGAAAAACTCGAGCTCATGAATTCTCATGAGCTGGACAAACTCTGGACAAACTCGGCTGGAGTCTGGACAAAGACAGACGGTCCAGGTTGTCCTTGGACAATGCTTTTTGTAGTCTGGGTCCAAGGCTGCTACTTGGATCGCTGGATACTGCTCCATGAATCTCTCTATCATTAGATAGAAAGAGTTCCACCTGGTCTTGACATCCTGGATGAGTGAGTGTTGTGGAAGGCCTGCAACAACAACAACAACAAAAAACAACACCACACATTTAATTACCATACACTTGAATATTGAATTAAATTGTTATAGAATTTCAAAATAACACTTATAATAATAGATTGAACTGACTTACCAAGGAGCTGTTGCTTTTCCGTCAACACTGTTGTGGATATAGAGAATCTCTTGAACCACACGACCACTGCTCAGATTCAGGCTGCCCATTTATCAATGGATGGGATTTTGTAAAACAACTATGTGCAAAACATCCTATTTTTAGGATTTGTAGCTTCTTGATAGCAATATCCATATTGCCAGCATTATCAACAGTCACAGCTACAATCTTGCTCTGCTCTATCTCAAACTCTTCCAAATGTCTGAGATCTCCTCTCCTCTCCAGTTTGTGATTTGTACACTTCCCTGGTGTGGAGGACCTTCTGTTTTACACTGCCCTGGCTTGTGTAGTGCACTGTAACAGTGAGATAGTGATCCTGCCAGAGGCTGGTCCACCTATCTAATTTGATGGCCAGCTTTGGCACGTTCTTCACTGATCACATTGGCCTTTTCATAGATTTTTTTTCTTTATTTGGGATTTTAAAAACAAGCAGAGAATATGTTGAATGCGTAATGTCGTTTCACCCAAATCAAATCAACATAATTTCAATGTAAGGTAAGCAAACCAATTAGGGTAATTTTACATTTATTTTGAATGGCGTGAACAACGTTGATTCGACATGATTTTAATAAGCAAATAGATCAACGTCGGAGATTGTTGGCATTGTTTCGATGCCGATCCGATGATTATATGTAATTGTTATTTGGGAAGGCTGCTATACCTGACTGTGATGAGGCGTGAAGGGAAAAAATGATCCTCCACATGAAAATGATGGCAAGGCCGCAATAGCACTTCTTGTGCAAGTTGTTTTATTGAAAAACAAACATAATACAAAAAAACCCCCAAACAATTAAGATGGGGGAAACTGGAGTAAAAATATCCAGACAGCACTTGGCTGTTAAATCCTTATACTGAAAGTAAAGCACAACTTCTCATTCCCAAAGCAAACTCCAAACTCCAAACTACATACATAAACATCATTCATTATCATACATGTGTTAACAACCCTAAACAAACAACATTTACGACAGTCCAGTTACCAAAGCGATCGCGCAGGCGCAACGCGGGAATTCATCGATATCTATCTTTCTGGATCGTCACCGGGGTTTGCCATTTGCTTCCGGTAACCTGGACTAAGACGCAAACAAACAACTAAGACCGGACATAACGGGCAGATAAGTACAATAAACATGTATTGATGAACTTATCTGGTGTTTATTATGGGATATAGGGAAAGGATGTGGTAATGGAGTGGATATGAGTGTGTTATGTATGAAATTAGAGCGTTAACCTGACCCTAGTGTGCAGGCACCCAAGGGAAGGATAAACATGAAAACGGTTGGATAGTGAATCATATGCGTGTATGAATATAGTGCTGTCGCGATCGTGACAGAGCCCTCTGTCACGCTGACGTCGATGGGGGCAACCAAAAACAAGCTAGCAAGCCAGTCGAAAACTTTGCATTTCTCTATCTGCACATAATGCACATTTTAAAGATGCTTTGCCAGATTGCTTGTGTTTCCGCCCTTACATGCAAAAATATTGTTGCACTTCAAGCAAAGAGCGTTGTCCGCATCAACTCTAGTGAAGTGTAACCACATTTTTGAATGTTTGTTCTCTCCTTATGGGGGTAGAATTGTTGCATTATTCCAAATAAATAGATTGAGATTCAGAAACAAATGTAAAGAGATTCACAAAAATGTATCAAATTCACAAATAAATAGATTAAGATCCACAAATAAATGTAAAGAGTTCCACAAAAATCTATAAAACTCACAAATAAATATAATGATATTTGCAAAACATATTTACAGTGTTATATGTCACAAACACAACTCTGCCTGAACTGCTTTCTGTGCATTTGTAAATCACTGCACGCATTTGTGAATCTCTTCTTGTGCATTTGTAAATCCCCTCACGTATTTGTGGATTTTGAAACACTTCTAGCGTCGACGTGCAGACAAATCCACAAATAAGTGGACTCCACCCACCGTTTCCTCAAGCCAATCAGATAACGGCCACATTGAGCTGACCAATCGTAGCACCTTCTCGCTACAACCAATGAGGCTGCGAAGCGCCCTCACTGGGCATGACATCACGCTGGGCTCACCGATAGGCTGCTGCATTTGCCGCAGGACAGCCAATGAGCACACTTACTCAGTCTGCTATGGTCTGCTGTCCGCTGCACTGCGTTGACAAATACAAAATTAAGGATAATTTTTGGCTTCAGATCTCAAGAAAAGATGACTTTACCCGTAGCGTAAGCAACTTGCGCAATACGAGAGAACCTCTCGTAAGAGAACCAAGGTTACATTAGGTAACCGAGTACGATCTTCTCATCCCATCATGCTAGCTGTAAATGGTTTCTCTGGGTTTCTCCTTCCTTTCCCCCATCATATATGTTTCTCCTTCCTCTCACCCCGTCATGCCTTTATGTTTCTCTAAAGTGGTACAGTAAGATTGAGCTTATACATCACAGAGAGACTTACAACTTCCTTGTAAGGTAGAAAAACATATGGCTTATGTTTAAAGATGAAATGTATACACATGGTACAATCCACCTTCCACATTAAGAAACTATTTCTCAGTGTATACATTAGGGGTATACAAATTGTACATTTGCATCAGTTGAAACATTCCTTTTCTCGCAAAGAGCATACCAACTGTACACATTTTAAGTATAATTATCATTGGAACATCTCTGCTAAGTAAACGTTGCATACCTCTAAGCAAAATATAACTCTACCAAGCTCTCTGCTCAACACACAAACATAGTCTGACTTCACAAAATACATTATGAAATTATTATGAAAATGAATAAAGAAAAAAAAAAGAAGAAAAAATTAATATTAATCAGTAGTTGTTGAGATAAAATGTGCAAGATAACGTTTATTAAAGCTGCAGTCCGTAACTTTTTTGTGTTAAAAATTATCCAAAATAAATTTGTGAGCAAGTACATAACCAGCCAGTGTTCAAAACTATTTGCTTGCCTTATCTCGATTCAAAACGGTAAGCTTGTAATAATGTTTTTAATTCCACTGGTACTGGTGGATTTACGCGGGAAATTCGAGCATGTCTTTGCGTCTCGGCTAGTAGGCTATATTGTGTGTGAGGATGTTGGAGGTGGAGATTTATAGCCTTTTCTCACAGCACTTGATATAATTAAACTTATCAATTTGATGGCGGATCCAGAAAGGTTCAAACGACAATCACCAGTGACAACTGGAGATTTACCCGTTGTAAAATGGAAAAGATTTCGGAGTGGCTACAGAAAAAAAGAGACTGCAACCGGGCCCATGCGAAAACAAGGACAAATATCGGAAAGGCATTAAATGTAGTCACGCAATGCTGATGTTGTTAATATTAACAATATGAGAACAAAGTATAATTTGAACGGTTTGACGTGATATGATAAGCGAACGTTAGATTTAATCAGCACGATTTACAAAAGTGCAAAAGTGAATGTTACTTACTTGTTCAGATGACATTTTACGGTGAAAAGTCTTATGTTGGTCATACTTCCAAAAAGTAGAAGCTTGTGATTCCGAATGACAGTATCCACACCGGCGCGGTGATTGACAGCTGCACATTCTCCTCAAAACATTGGATTCATCCGCGCTGTGCCGTGGCGAGGCACAACCCACGTAAAGTTGATAATTCCGCGAATAACTGCAATTGCAGATTTCAAACAGAGATGACAACAAAGAGGAAAAACTACGGACTGCAGCTTTAAGCAATAATAAATAGGAAATATATTTTCTTAATTTCTCCACTACCAAAAGCAGAACCGATAGAATCAGAGCTTATCGATACTACGATCTTTCATAATTTAGCACCGGGCCCAGTTTAAAACCGGGTTTCGATACCCATCCCTAGGCACTTTAGAACCAATGAGTTTTATACTGTACTACAAATGTCACTGGCCTTTAACAACTGCAGGTAAATGGTAATCCCCCAGTCTCACAAAACACATGAGGCTCAAAAACAGTTTACTTGCACAGTTACTAAAATTTACATAGAGGACTTCCAGCAGCCCAACTATAAACATGCAGTCCCGTCAAGCACCCCCAACTGGTGTAACCGGTGGCTCGCGACACCAGTTATAAAAGCACTTGTCTGCGTTGTGTAGAAAGACACGGGACAACAGGCGGCGGTTTCACTGGATTTACTCTGTCTGATATACACATAAACAAGAGAAGCATCTGCATAAATCACCCTCAAATTGCTCTCTTCAGTGCATTAACAATGCCAAGAGGAAAAGAAGAGAAAACATACCTGATATACACATAAACAAGAGAAGCATCTGCATAAATCACCCTCAAATTGCTCTATAACACAAATGTGATGTACATTTAAATCACCATGTGCTTTCATTTCCACATATATAGACCAAAGTCAAAAATATAACTTAAATAGGGAAAAATTATCAAAATAACCACACAGATAAGTAAAATAACATAATAGACATAAATTGCAGTGAAGATTTAGACACAAAAGCAACAATTAAAATAAAGATTAATTAAGATTGACAGGAGCCAAAAATAACCCACCTCTTCAGTGCATTAACAATGCCAAGAGGAAGAGGAGGAGACAAAACAGGAAATTGTGTAGCTCATGATGACGTCACAGCAATTAAAGGGGAAAACGCTCATTTCTCAGGCAAGTATACCAGATATATATGAAAATAAACCATTTTGTGTAAATTATAATAAACAATACATAAGTTTCAATAGTACACTTTCTGTACCTGTTACACTCACCCCGCAGAATTTACACAAAATTCTTAGAGTATAACAAAAAAACAAAGAACACTGGTCACTTGAATTACATGGTCGACACTAAAAAAACAGTGAAGACTCCACATAGAAAGTTACCCAAACGAAAGGGATACAAATATGAGAAAGTTGGCCAAACTTCTACACATTTTGTAGGCATTACCAAAGTGCCCATTACACTTTGAAAAACTCAGACCAGGTACATAAACAGGATTAATATACACAAAATACGGAAAATTACACTTCGTATTACCCGAGACTGTGTAATACAATACACAAACCTATACATGAATAACAGTAGATACAGAATCCACACCAAGTAAGGTTTCGAGTTGTACCATTGACTCAATCAGCCTACGAACAGGTCTAAGTACTCTACCGAACCTGGTAGTGTAATGATCGTCAGAGTTATCAACCACCATAGGATCAGGTGAACTGTTAGAAACAGGAACAGTAGGGGAAGAAGCACTAGCTACAGTGTCATGGTCAACAGGTAAGTCATTGTGTGCTTCAGAAACAGTTTGAGAAGAATGGGATGAAACCCAAGAAGCAGTACGATCCTCATCACAAACAGCTATGTGAGAAATGACAGACAGAGACTCTGCATGTGACAAATCATCAGTGACAGGAAATGTTGACTCAGCCACATCACATACAGATTGAGATGGTGTGGAACAAGGACCACCACTAGCACTTTCACCAAGAGAAAAATCAGTTGAAGGCAAAGGGAGAAAGTTAACTGGCAACAATAGATTCCGATGTACCACTTTCTCATGACCAGATTTGTCACGGATCTTGTAAATGGGCAGGGAAGGTTTGGAGGCAACAACGGAATACATGGTGGGTTCCCATTTATCGGCAAGCTTCCGTTTACCTCTACAGCCTTTGTTGGCAATGAGAACATGATCACCAACTGACAGAGGCAATCCTTTGATTCTCTTATTGTACTGATCAGACTGATGTTTTTGTTCTGCAGTGGAGTTCTTTTGAGCCAGCGCCATAGCAGACTGTAGATCACTGACAAGAGATTGCACATAGTCACTGTAATCACAGATTGACTCATCACGAAGCACGCTTTGAAACATAAGGTCAACAGGTAATCTTGGCACCCTCCCGAACATCAGGTAAAAAGGGGCAAACCCAGTTGTTTCATGGGCAGTGCAGTTATACATGAATGTCATCGTTTGTACCAACTGTGGCCACTTTTGCTTAGATCTGGTTGGAAGCGATCTCAGCATGTTACCTAACGTTCTGTTGAACCTTTCAGTTCCACCATTCCCCATTGGGTGGTACGGAGAAGTCCGCGACTTGTCAACGCCGGCAATATCAAGAAGCTCTGCTATCAGCTCACTCTCAAAATTTGCTCCCTGGTCCGAATGGATACGCTGGGGAAATCCATAGATACAAAAGAAGCCATCCCACAGTTTCTTAGCAACACTTTTAGCACATTGATTCCGGCAAGGAAAAGCGTGAGCTAGCTTGGTGAAATGATCTGTAATTACCAAGACATCCACAGATTTATTGTGCTTATCTTCAGCAGACCAGAAATCAATACAGACAAGCTCCAATGGGGCAGTGGTCTTGATGCTCTCCAAGGGCGCTCTTGCGGCTGGCTCTGGAGTTTTACTCAGGACACAACGGGTACAAGTCTTAACGTAATCAGAACCTCTGACGGGCTAAAGACAGGGTACGGGGCTGACCTTGGTGACCGGCCAAATCATGAACACCAGAGAGTGCTTGCTGTTTCAGGGAGCCAGGCAGGACGAACTGAAACTTTTTGTGCTTAGTGAGCGGATCTTTGACAGCTCTATACAGGATGCCATGAAGCAAAAAGAGTTTTTCCCACTGCCTCAAAATCCTTAAAACCAGCAAATCCTCATTCGCACGCTCACGCCTGGTGGGTCTGCGCTTCCTGCCGACATAGAAAGCCACCCTCGAAACAACTGCGTCTTTGTGCTGCTGACACTGCAATTCGGACAATGAAAAGGCATGGATTACGTTTTGACAGTCAGGAATCAAAGAAGTCAAATGATCAGCCAGGGATGTTGCTCTGGATACAGCTCCTGAATCCCAATCACCACAAGACGACAAGACAGACGACACATCCTCAGTAGTCATAGAGAAGTTATTCTCAGAACTCAGATTGAGTGCACTATCAACCGTCTGAGGCTGGCACGTGAGGCGGAAGGTCTTCTGGACAGAATCATCTTCCACGCTGTGTACATGCTTCAACAGCTCTGAGTAAGGCTCGGACAGAAGTCGCTGACTCACAGGGTTGACAAACGGGTCACGACTGAGTGCATCCGCCACAACATTCAATCTCCCAGGAACATACTTGATCTTAAAGTTGTACGGGGCAAGTTTTGAAACCCAGCGCTGCTCACATGCATCCAATTTAGGTTTTGTCAAGATGTACGTGAGTGGATTATTATCCGTCCACACGGTAAACTCATGACCTTTAAGCCAGTGACTGAACTTGTCACACACTGCCCACTTCAGAGCTAAAAATTCTAATCTGTGTGCAGGGTAATTGGCTTGGCTGCGGCTCAAAGACTTGCTGGCGAAAGCTATAGGACGTGCTTTGTCCTCGCCACTCGGAACTTGAGAAAGAACTGCACCTAGGCCGTCCAACGATGCATCAGTGCAGAGAATAAAGGGACGCTCAAAGTCAGGGTGTGCCAAAACCACGCTCTCGACAAGGGCTCTCTTCAACTCCTCGAAGGCGACATCACAAGCAGGAGTCCAGTCCTGGGGAGACAACTCTCGGTAAGTGCCAGATCTGTTACGACTACCTGTGCCTTTTGTCAAACGTTTTTGACCGGCTGTCAAATTGAACAATGGCTTCGCGACACGCGTACAGCCAGGGATGAAGCTCTGGTAGTAAAGAACCATGCCCAGAAATGATCTTAGTTTCTTCGGCGAAGGTGTGGTGCTATCCCCTTTCATTAGGTCTTTCTTCTGAAAGGATGAAATGACTGCTACCTTGTCTTCATCCACGGAAACTCCAGAACCGCTGATCACATGGCCCAGAAATCTGATAGAGCGCCTGAGAAGGTGACACTTTTTTCGGAGCCAACTTCAAATTACTAGCTCTCAACCGTGAAAACACCACTTCCAAGCGTTTCAAGGCTTCCTGTTCAGAGCGAGCGAAAACCAGCAGATCATCAAGATGGCAAAGGAGGCTGGAAAAGTTGAGATTTCCAAATACGCTGAGCATCATGCGCATGAAAGATGCCGGACTGTTACACAGGCCCTGGGGGAGACGGTTGTATTTGTACAAGCCCATGGGTGTTGTAAATGCGGTGTAATGACGATACATGGAGTGGTACGTTGTAAAATCCAGATGTCAAATCCACAGAGCTGAAAAGAAGATTGCCACCAAGAGCAGCAAGACAATCCGCCTGATGGGGCAAAGGGTGAGCATCCTTGATCGTCTTTGCATTGAGCCAGCGAAAGTCCGTACAGACTCTGAGAGATCCATCCTTCTTCCATACCATTACCAAAGGAGACGCATACTCGCTGACAGATTTGCTAATGATGCCCTTCTCTTCCATTTCAGAAAGGACCTCTCTCAACTTTTGGTAGTGGGCAGGAGCGGTTCGGCGATATGGCAGGCGAAACGGACGCTCATCGCTCAGATGAATTCGGTGTACGAAGTCTTTCACCTCTCCACAATCGAGTCTGTTTCTAGAGAAAACATCACGATAGGACACGATAAGATTAGCCAACTCCTCTTTCCATGACTTGGAGACCTCACACCCTTCGATGTCTATGTCCTCCAAACCATACTCATGCAGTAACCGCACAGGGTCAACAGGTGGAAAAGACTTGGGGAAAGCTGCATCAGAAACATGATGAGGTCTGCACACATCTTGTGTAACTGTAACATCCTCCACTGCCAAACAAGTGGACACATCAGCCAGCTTAGCGTTACGTCGAAGAGTTATTGGAGACTGCGTGGGATTCAAGATCTTCATCGGCACCCATCGATCACCCCACATAGGAGTCACTACACGTCCAACAAGAACATGACGTGGTGCAGAACGTGACGTAGTGGGCTCGACGATGACGGAGCTTCCAGGGGAGACATTAGTGTTAGCAGGTAGTTTACCCCAGACAAGGTGCTCACATCTGGGAAGTAAAGTAACCGCCTGACAAAGCCTAACTGTGCCGAGCTTAGCGGGCTGTTGAGGACCAGACCAACGAGAAACACAGCTCAAAAGCTCAAGAAATTCCTCACACTCAGGGTTGCTGTTTTGGCAGGAAATCAGTTCCCAGTACTTCTTTTCAGCTTTCATCTTCTTAAGCACACCTTTGATGACGTTACTGCCGATAATGAACTCATCCTTCTGTCCAGGCACTACTAAAGTTGGTACAATGAACTTGAACCCGTAGACTTCGATTTCCAGGTCATATGCGCACTTAGGCTGAGTAGTAAGGCCACCACAGCCCACCAGGACCACGTTACCAGGAATCACTGAGGGTTGAGGGAGAACTCCATCAGCACACAACTTGGATTCACCTTCCGTGCTCAGGGTACAAGCCATACTCCCAGAATCTAGCAAACCGTGCAGTACAGACTGGCCAACGACAGTTACAGGAGCATAAAAGAGTTCACTAGCTCCATCAATTTTCTGAGATCCCACATACAGCACTGTTTTGTCGGGTGGCAACAATTTGCAACTATTTACAAAAATCTCTTGTGGGTCTGACTCATCTTTTAGGGGAAATACGCCACCGCCCATGTTATTCCCCTCTGCACATGGGCTACTTAGTTTAACTGGGTGGCTGGAGAAGGCAGCTCAAGGCCCGTCGTCTTAGGACAATTGCTTTTAAAGTGTCCAGGTTTAAAGCAGTTACGACAAAGCCTCTGGCGCATACAATGAGTATGTGTAGTGTGCTCTTTAGATCGACATACTCTACATGCTGAGCTCAAATTGGGCTTGGGGTCTGAAGTTCTGACAGAACAGTTTGGGTTGGATGAGGACAGTGAGGCAGTGCAGAGAGATAAAACTTTATCCATCATGCCAACTAACTGCTGCATACTAGTGTCAGGAGTAAAAGGAGCAGCATTGGGGTTCAGCTGACCAGTTAAACATGGTGATTGACTGGAGGAGAGTTCAGGCTGTTTGGGAGGACTGGGTACAGGATCGTCACAGATAGTCACACTGTTCTGATGGCAAGCTGACACAGGCAATGAGCGTGCAGGTCTGGCAAAAGCTCTCTTCAGGTTCCTGTGATGACTATCCAGTCGCTCTTGAACTTCAGCGGCACTCCACTGTTCAGCAGGCTTGAACTGAAAAGACAAAGCAAGACCAGGATCCGGACAGTGTGAGATAAACATCATAACGGCTTCAGTAACAGGGTCCTCAACAGATTTGTTGCGCCTACGCAAACACTCATCAGCCACATCAATCGCCTTATTCAGTCTTATCCAGTAGTCCATTGGGCTCTCGTCTGTCCTAGGCAGGGTGTTATAAAAGTCAGCCATAGGCATGTTTGAATACATCAACTCACTGAAATTGCGCTTCAGTATGTCAAACACTGTGGTGGGGAGCACTGCAGCAGTCGGCCCTGGGAAGCTGCGCAAGGACACTTTGACTACATCCCTCGCTTTTCCAGCTAACCTGCTCAAAATGAGGTCAGAGGCAGTTTCATCAGTGCATTTCTTTCTGTTCATATAACTGTACATCAAGTCTTCCCATTCATGCACAGTAAATGAATCACTTTGATCACCTCTAAAGAAAGGCGGAGGTGTAACATCGTGTTGGACAATGACTTTCAAATTAGAAGCATCAACACATTCACTTAAATGCTGCACATTTGACTTGGGCTGCACTGGGCTGGGATGTTGCGTTAAATTGAGACTGGCTGAAATGCTCTCACCAATTTTCTGTGCCAAATCAGAAATAATACCTCCTAGAGACTCATGGGTAATGACGTGATCAGCATTTGGGCGTGTAAAAGGGGTAGAGCAAGCAGCTGGGCCCCCTGAAGTACCAATAGCTGAATCAGAGGCATGTACATGGTCAATTTCTGAATTAAAGAGTGCCCTCCCTCTTCCAAAACATTGAGGTGAAACTCCAGACATATTGTCAGGACGATTAAGTACAGCCCCAATACCCCTGCCTACTGGGAACATGGCACTACGCCGTTGTACCAGGCTAAAATCATCCTGACTGACAGTGTCCTCAAACATGACTCAGTTTGAATAGAAAACACAAAGAGAAATGTAATAACAATTTCAAAAAATGGAAATAAACACAAAATCACTTAACTAGTATTCAGATAAAAGCACTTTGCAGAAATACTCATGTAGACTCTCTCAAAACAGTTCAGTGTGACAATTCACGGAGGAAAAAAAAGTATGTGACGATCACAAAAGCTCTGGCAGCAGCGCAAAGAACAGTCCAGTACAGCGTTGCACCGAGAAGGAAAAAAAAAATTATGTGACGATCACAAAAGCTCTGGCAGCAGCGCAAAGAACAGTCCAGTACAGCGTTACACGGAGAAAAACAAAAAGTTCCTCATGTGATGATTACAAAAAAAAAAAAAAAAAAAAAAATCCCGTCATTGATGAGCGTGCCGCAGTGCAAAAAAAAAGTTCAACACATCAAAGCGCATACGGCGCATAGTCATTAATAAAAACCAAAACAGTTTTTCATCATACCTCATAAAAAGCAAGCGTTCAAAATACCATCCTACGTGATATAAGCAGCAAATAGTTGAACGCAGATGACGAGATGAGACGAGATGAAACGAGCTGCGGCCTCCGCAGATCAGCGAGACACTCCTCCAGCGATCTACCACAGCACACCGTCGTCTGTTCAATCAGCAACTTCGGCGATCGGCAAGCAGCCGTTCATGCGAAATCCGAAGGTTCACGGCACCACGTGTAACCGGTGGCTCGCGACACCAGTTATAAAAGCACTTGTCTGCGTTGTGTAGAAAGACACGGGACAACAGGCGGCGGTTTCACTGGATTTACTCTGTCTGATATACACATAAACAAGAGAAGCATCTGCATAAATCACCCTCAAATTGCTCTCTTCAGTGCATTAACAATGCCAAGAGGAAAAGAAGAGAAAACATACCTGATATACACATAAACAAGAGAAGCATCTGCATAAATCACCCTCAAATTGCTCTATAACACAAATGTGATGTACATTTAAATCACCATGTGCTTTCATTTCCACATATATAGACCAAAGTCAAAAATATAACTTAAATAGGGAAAAATTATCAAAATAACCACACAGATAAGTAAAATAACATAATAGACATAAATTGCAGTGAAGATTTAGACACAAAAGCAACAATTAAAATAAAGATTAATTAAGATTGACAGGAGCCAAAAATAACCCACCTCTTCAGTGCATTAACAATGCCAAGAGGAAGAGGAGGAGACAAAACAGGAAATTGTGTAGCTCATGATGACGTCACAGCAATTAAAGGGGAAAACGCTCATTTCTCAGGCAAGTATACCAGATATATATGAAAATAAACCATTTTGTGTAAATTATAATAAACAATACATAAGTTTCAATAGTACACTTTCTGTACCTGTTACACTGGCAAGCAGAACTAGATTAATGGATGCAGGTAAATAAGTTATCTAGGTGAATAAGTTATAAGTGTACACACGTACCCACGGCACGTCACACAATGATACATTCAAATCCCGAGAGGGCACAGCAATTCATAATTAACAGCACAGCAATTCATAATTAAACCCACACACAATGATCAGATTACGCTACACATTATATTCAGCTCAGCTCACCCAACGTTCCTGTCCACTCTGCGTTTACAGCTGGGCCGACGAGTCACGCAGACAACACAGATACAACACATAAAGAAATAAGTCCGCTGGTCGGCTTCCCGCAAGCCGACCAGAGTTTAAAAAGAATACTCCAAAGGATGCACTTCGATGTAGCCGGTAACCGCACCGTCAGCGCTAAGCAATCCACCACAAGTCCAGATCAGGGCGGATCCTTCCCTGGAATGTACTTCTGTCACATGTCTGTCCTGTCTTGTGATGCACATGGGTGTTTGTTATGTTGAGCCATGTGCTCTTGTCATTGTTTGATCCCTCCCCCTTGCTATCTGATTATTGGTTTATTTGCTCCACCTGTCTATCTCGTTACCCTCCTTTGTTTGCCTCCCTATTTAGTCTTCCTGTGTTTGCTGTCCTGTGCTCGTTCGTTGTATTTGTTACGCGTGTTGTATTCTGTGCCTGTTCCTGCCCTGCCTTGTCTGTTTTTAGATTTGGTTTGTTTATTTTATGGTTTGTCTTATTAAAATGCTACTGCTCTGCACCTGAATCCACGGAATTATTCCCGGTCCACCCGTGACAACTTCGGTGGTTCAGCAGACACCGCTGTCAACGTTGCATCCGGCGGAGTTTATCAACACTTCCAGCATTCTTCCCGATCGCGTTGTTGCCGGCTGATGTAATCGTGAGCTGCAACGAACAACAAACATTCATGAGCCACCCGCCACTTCGTCTTCCCACTCACTCACGCATAGCAAGTAAGGCTACAGAAATATAACTTCCCTCAACAGGGTACTTAGCTTGCGGTGATGGTGGGCTCTCTGCCGTTGGGCCACTTGCTGTCTTCTCCCTCTCCCTCTCCTCGCACGCTCATATAAAGCACCGGGCCAGGTGAAAACAAGTGGTTAATCAACCAATGTGAGCGAACTCATCCCTCTTCACAGATGCACATAATCATTGTCTATCACAACCCCAGTCCTCTACAGATGTCCATAGTCAGTCCAAGAGACACAGCCACTCTAGGAGTCCATTAACCCCGTAAATGCACAGCAGATAACACAGCAAAAACTGTACATACATAACATGCATAACAATATAAACTGCACATACACCATGCATACACGACACAAACTGTATATTATTTCCCCTAAACCTACCGCTTAATGCTTATTGGTGTATTTTAACAAAATGATCTTATGAGAATTTGTATGTATTTCATATTGACAACATTTATTTATTAGGTTGTGAAGTGGAGCCGCCAAACTTTTTGGTCCAGCACATCCCACAAATGCTTAATTGGATTGAGATCTTGGGAATTTGGAGGCCAGGGGCCTGTTCTTCGTACGTCGCTAACTCAGTTAGCTGGATTTGATTGTTGGCGATTTGGCATGATCTTGGATTGTTTGGTTCTTCGACGCTCATCCTGGACTTGCTGTCATAGCAACAGGTGCGCCAGCTTGAACCTGCTCGCGAGCAGGCTTATTTCATGTCAACAGGATTAGATCGCGGCTTCATAAGCGGAGCTGATACGGGAAGTCCATAGCGCAGCGCGATAGTGTATTTTTTGAGAGATATCATTTTTCTCATGACTCGTGAGGATGTCGTTTACATCATTAATTTGTTGGAAACGCATAAATGTTCGACTCGTCGGAGTCGGGCTTTAATAGCAGGCAAGTCACTATTGCGATTCTTATCCAGATTCAACTGCCTTTTTAAAATTTGATATAATACTAAGATTAGTATTGTTTAAAATTTGATATAATACTAAGATTAGTATTATATCAAATTTTAAAAAGGCAGTTGACTGACTAAAATCTCTTAGATGGTGTGTGAATAGTTCCATATCACAAATATGGATCTGTGCGTGACTCAAGAATGTTCAGAGATTTATGCACATTATTTGAACATGGTAAGGAAAAATATAAATATCAAGCTCACTGTATTACATAGGCCGACATGCTTATCCTAACAGAACTGAATTTTTCCATTAAACAGGTGATTACAACAGGATCCTGCTTGGAGACAGGTGTTTTATGACCCCATTCCCTGACCCAAACCCCAGACCAGTTGCAATGCAGCTCTAGCCAGGACAAGGGCACACAATGAAGTGAACTTTAGCCAACTAAAGTGTCTGAAAAGTCTGAGGGTTGCACCTGACAGGACCTGTGACATGGGCCATATTACACAACATTGCACCATCAAAAAAAATATAAAACATTTCATTAAATGTTTAATAAAAGACAAGACAAATATGCTTAGTTCCTTGATTTTTATTTTAATTGTTCTTTGTAAAGAAAAGCCAGTGATCAAGTCATCTTTTGCCTGCAAATAATATATATTGTACTCTGTGTGAAATAATATATTAGCACTTACTCTGAAGTTCCTATGAAGCAACTCTATCTCTAGTGCCAGTTTTTTTTTCTTTCTTTAAGTTGTCAAGTATTTTCAAAATACTCTGTTTTCTAGGGGTAGGGGTACACCTGTCAAACACATGGCTCATGCATCAAAAATTAAAAGGAAAAGTACAACACTGCCCACCTCTGCATCACTGCTCTTCTGTAGATGTGGACTCCTGCAACTCATATTAGAAATAATAGGTACTCAAGTGTAAATTAAGTAAAGTTATTTATGCACTTTAAGATACCTGAGAGGGTTTCTTCACTGTCCTGTGCATTGGGGGAAAAATGGCCATTACAAAGTGTTTAGCTACTTTCTTCCCTTTTGATGTAAAATTAGAAAAAGTCCACTTACTGCATATACTTGGGAACACATACAAGTGTTGGTTTATTGTTTAATACTGCACAAAAGAGGAAAACACAATTTCATTACAATGAAGTACACTGGGGGGAAATGTGATCAATAACTCAAGGCAACATATTCTTTTTTACATTAACTATGTAGTTTCACAGTCACTCATGTAGACTTTCACAAGTCAAAGCAATTCATTGCTACTCAAGGTTTAACAGCTGAAATGTCTGGACAGCCATTGGATTATAGGCCTACTTAATTTAATGCAGCAACAAATTATTGCAGTGTAGGATCATTTAAAGTTCATTTCCCAGCAGTGAAGGTGTGCTGCTCCTGGCCTCTGGCTGTGGGTCTGAGGAAGAGCTGAACACAGGGATGCCCTCCACAAGGTTCACACTCAACCCAAGGGTCAGCTCTTCTGCCTGGGTATAATGTGGGGGTGCAGGACCACCACCTGTTTGTTTTTCTTTTCTCAGCCTTTTTCTTGGTTGCTTTTATAAACAGGCAAACATTTATTAACAGTGCCTTTTTAAAAGAGATTAGTTAGTACAAAATTTACAAATTATGTAGAATATTCTAGTACTTCACTTTTACTTGTTCCCATGTTCTAGTAGTGGGTGGTGACTCTGACATTACAATGAACAAAGTTGTTAATTATTTAGAAATTATTAAAATATAAAAATATATACTGTAATAAGTGATAAAAACATCTAACTACAAACTTAATTTGTCTGCTACGTTTTGCCAGCCCTCTCTCTTGGCTTTTGCACACTTTGAGGTGTTCCCTGGCGTTTTAATTAAGTTTTCAAATTCTGCATATCCTTCAAGCAATAACTCTTGCTCTTCTGTGGAGAAAAAAACTGAGCGCGCTCTTTGGCCACGGTGAGCAGCCAATAGCAGCGTTGCTGATCAATGTTTCTACTATCGATACATATCCCCTTTTAACGCAGCGCATGAACGCGCAATTATCTCAGATAACCCAATCCAGCGATACTAATCATAACCGGCAGGAGTGTTCGAAGAACCTAATTAGCCGGATCATGATGAGCACGATGATATTATCTTGGATGTCTCGTTTGATCTCGGATGTTTTAAGCAACGTACGAAGAACGGGCCCCAGGTCAACACCTTGAACTCTTTATCATGTTCCTTAAACCATTCCTGAACAATGTGTGCAGTGTGGCAGGGTGCATTATCATGCTGAGAGAGACCACTTCCACCAGGGAACATCATTGTCATGAAGGGGTGAGGCCAGGTCTGCAACAATGTTTAGGCAGGTGGAACATGTCAAATTTACATCCACATGCATGACCTGACCCAGGGTTTCCCAGCAGATTATTGCCCAGAGCATCAGACTCCCTGCATCCTGGTGCCACCACTTCCAACCTTCTTCTAGTTCTGACGCTTGTGTGCCCATTGTAGGTGCTTTCAACGGTGGACAGGGGTTATCATAGGTACTCTGATATGCAGCAGAGTGTGATGCTCTGTGTTGTGATACATTCGTCCCATAACCATCTTACACATTTAGTGTGACTTGTGCCACAGTAGACCTTCTTTTGGCTCGGTCCAGACGGGATAGTCTTTGTTGCCTTTGTGCATCGATGAGCCTTGGGCGCCCAACACTAAGTCTCTCAGACCTTCCTCAGACCCATTTCTCTGCATCCACAATGTTGATTTTGAGAACTGATTGTTTGCATACCATCTATTCTACCTAGACATTAATATGTGGCCTTGTTAGGAGATGATCAATGATATTCTCTTCACCTGTGACTGGTCATAATGTTTTGGCTCATCAGTGTATATTCCCATGTATGTATTTATAAGTAACTGGCAATGATTGGATATTTAACTTACAAAAAGAACAGTAGACATATTTACCCTTTATTTATTATAACACTCAGAAATATGCAGATAATTTCACTTCTGTTCTTCACACTCCCTTCCACACAATACAGACCTTTATTTCCTTTTATATTTAGATGTTTACCTGTGGTGGATAAAATTGATAAATGTTTTTTATCAGGATATTGACATTTTAACTAAATTTTTTATATTTGGCCATCTGCAGAATAGGCCAAAATGTTAATTTCACACACGTAACTACATTCTAATTACTTCTGTGCATTTTAACTCCTGTGTGTCAGAGTACACAGTGTGCCATAAATACACCATCAATGCAAATTTGTTGTGTCAAAGGTTAGAAATCACTGTGTTGTTAATTACATGTTTGTGGCATTGCGTAGGCTTCATGCAGAGTACAGGGGTGTATTCCAGAAAGCAAAGTTAACTTACCGTCAGATAAACCTTGAACTCTTGGTTGGTTAACCCCAAACTTGCTTACTCTGGGTATGTCGGTTCCAAAACACCTAAGTTGAGTTAGTTTAATCAACCTCCTATTGGTAACCCAGAGTTAATGCGCGCGCACGACGAGTACATAAAGACAGTTTCAATGGATCGCCGATTTCAGGAGTCACCATGGAAACCAAGGGAGAAAAAAAGCGAGCTACATACGATACTTCGGTGAAACTGAGTTGGAGGTTTTAATGCTTGCTTATGAAGACTATAGCCTAAGCCCATTATATAAAAAAAATAATAAATAAAAAAGCAATACTGCTGCATCAGCAAAAGAAAGTTGGCTTGGCAAATAATAATGGACAGAGTAAATGCTTGAGTTTAGAAAATTATAAATGGGGTATTTTCCCTTTGTGAGTCACAATGAAAGGGGAAAATAGCCTACCCCATTTATAATTTGTGACGCAAAAATTCTTTGGGGGCATGTAGTAAAAATAGACAAGTATTTACTTGTTGGCCTCCATACATTTCTTAATATTACAGTAGTAATGCACATAATTGGCTAGTTATATGTTGGCTTCTCGTTTTATCAGGTGTAATCCTTCTGGAGCCAGAAGAAGTGTGAGCCAAGTCAAAATGAAACACAAAAACATTCTCCAGCAAGGTAATATTTTCTAAACTTACTAAACTTGTTACTGACATTTAATACTAATTTAGTATTAAATGTAATTTAGTTTTCTATGTAGCCAATAGAAAGAAGGGAGCTGAGGAGCTGGCACTGTCCCTTAATAAAGGGCGACCTGTGGTCGATGGGATTCCAGGGGGCAGTTCGTCAGACTCAGCTACCAAGACAAGTGGCTTAGTAAAATGTAGGTGTACCATATTAATACTTATGATTTATTGATGTTTACACTGTTTTTGTCAGTGTTTTAATAAATAAAATCATCAACACTGTCACCATTTTAAAAAGGCATTTTGAATTCATTTTACAGTCATTGATTCACTTGTGCAGTGTGCATGTTGCTTTGACTGCATATGCTGTATACTGTAATACTATTACTAGTACTCTTAGATGTTCCTAATGTCCTTCTTTATTAGTTGTATTTGCTTAAGAATATACATTGAGAATTGAATATGCATGATTATCATGGTTTAATTATCTTGCAGTTGCTGATGGCCACATTGTATTATTGGATCCTCCTGCAACACCACACTCTGTCACAGTTGTAAGTGATTATTGTCTTTAGGTTTCTGTTTGCTAGCTAGACCAAGCATCCTTCCTTATTTTCACTGTAGGATGATGATGAAGAGACCACTTCTGCTGTGACAGAAACAGAAAATGGTGGGAGGCCCATAGAGGTATGATGCATAGAATGCATTCCCCCTTTTTTACACAAGAGAATAAATAAATTGTCATTGTCATTTTACAGAATATGGCAGGAGATTTTAATACAGATGAGGGTCCATCTACCTCCACACAGAATCTTAGCAGTGTAAGAAATGTTCTGCAGTTCTCCTTCCTCATTTAAATATTTGGTCTGTGTTTGTATTACAGACTTTTTCAGTCTTTCTAGTTGCCTGCCAAAAAGCTGTATAAGGTCCACCTTTAAAAGCAAATCAGAAAAAGTGACATGGAGATGGACCTTATACAGCTTCAAATGGAGGAGAAAAGGCTTAACCTAAAAAAGGCCAGACTTGAAATTGAATTGCTGGAGCACCAGCTTAAGGTGGGAAACAGTATGTAAACATTAATCTGTCATTTGTTGTTGAATGAAATCTAAAGCAATAAATACAAATGTCTTTTGTTACAGGAAATAAAGAAACAATGAACAAAACTTGACTGTTAACTGGTTTTAATTAAAGTGATTTTGGCAAATCATGTCTTGTACCACCCTGCCATCTCTTTGGTCTACTGGGTTCACTGGGGGTTCCTCTTGGCCACATATTACCTAGTTAGTGGGGACCAGTAATGAGAGTGATTTAATGGTTTAAACACCCAAACATTTAGCATCCAAAAAATCTATTGTCACCTGCACATTGATGCTGTGGATTGACTTCCTATTTACATAGTCTCCTTCATTGATGGAAGGAGCTTTAATGTGAATGTGGGTTCCATCAATGCACCCAATCACATTTGGGAACCCTGAAATTGAAAGTTATATAATTAGAAACATTTAAAATTATTGTGACTGTATAAAGTAGGGTTAGATTAAGTAGTGCTATGTAACTAAAATGGTCAGGGGACGCCATGCTCTGTCACCTCTCTGAAACAAACTAACCCTGGAACATAACCTGCTCAGGAGCAGGTTAAGTTCAGAGAGTGAGTTGCTATGACTACTAACATACCCTGAAAGTTACCTCCGTTTTTGGAACCGAAAGTTGAGGTTATCCGCTTACTTACTCTTAAACATACCCGGGTATGTCACATAACCTGCTTTCTGGAATACACCCCAGGAGGGTGAAGACTTTCCTATTCCCAGCCACCACCTTGTATTATGCTTCTAATTTGCCTTTCCTTTGGAAAAACATATGAGCAATTAATACTGCTTTTAATCCCTTCAAATGACAATTCCAGAGGAAAGAAAAATCTCTCATTTTCCGCTCGGGTGCTCAGTGGTGTGCCTATAATTACAATTAAAGGCTCGTTCAATAATACAAACAGACCCTAGCTTTAAACACACACACACACACGAATACCTTGAAGTGCATTGTTTTGATTATTTGGTTGGCTGATTGCAGGAGACACACTGACAAAGCCCTTAGTATTTGACATTAACAAAACATTTTTCTTTTAATTAAGGCCATGGCATCTCCATAAAAAAGCTAATTTTAAGCTTATGAACCTTTTTCAGGCTTTGGCTTTATCTACTGTCTGTATGGGTCAACGATTGCCTTTTGGTCCAGAGGAGCTCTTGAATAGCTCATCAAAAGATCCTGAGAAAAATTAGACCTAATTTGTCTGTTTACCTATAGTCTAGAACTCTATAACCATTCCTCCAAATTCGTTATGCTCTTACTGACATTATATATTCATTTACTGATTCATTTACTGACATTATATATATATTTTTCTTTTTCTCTGTCAAGGACACAATATGATTGTTTACTCTTCAGTTATTGCTTTGTCTCTGCAATTGCTTGAGTAAAGATCCCTTCTGTGTGAGCAATAAGGTGGCGAAGGATGGTTTGGTGCTGGTGAGGCCTTATCTTTGCCATACAGTCAGTGATAAATGTCTTTACTGTCACTTTTGATCAGCTTAATGTGCCCTTGCTCAATGAAAATATTAGTTCCCTTTCAAGGGAATTCAAGCTGCGTCGAAACGCTGTGGGAACGCCTCTGCGTGATTGCGTCATGAAGCACGTATGAAACCAGTCCAATGGCGTGACGGAACGTCATGTGACGTCATCAACCAGGAAACTATAAAGCACACCTGAACCAAACGGCATCAGCTTCTGTGTCTTCAGCAAGTGCTCTATGTGAAACTATGTCCCTGGTGTTTTTTGTCTGTCTTAGAATTTGCTAGGCAGGAGTTTTCACCCATAAATATACACTCACCTAAAGGATTATTAGGAACACCATACTAATACTGTGTTTGACCCCCTTTCACCTTCAGAACTGCCTTAATTCTACGTGGCAGTGATTCAACAAGGTGCTGAAAGCATTCTTTAGAAATGTTGGCCCATATTGATAGGATAGCATCTTGCAGTTGATGGAGATTTGTGGGATGCACATCCAGGGCACGAAGCTCCCATTCCACCACATCCCAAAGATGCTCTATTGGGTTGAGATCTGGTGACTGTGGGGGCCATTTTAGTACAGTGAACTCATTGTCATGTTCAAGAAACCAATTTGAAATGATTCGAGCTTTGTGACATGGTGCATTATCCTGCTGGATGGTGCATTATCCTGCTGGAAGTAGCCATCAGAGGATGGGTACATGGTGGCCATAAAGGGATGGACATGGTCAGAAACAATGCTCAGGTAGGCCGTGGCATTTAAACAATGCCCAATTGGCACTAAGGGGCCTAAAGTGTGCCAAGAAAACATCCCCCACACCATTACACCACCACCACCAGCCTGCACAGTGGTAACAAGGCATGATGGATCCATGTTCTCATTAATGCCAAATTCTGACTTTACCATCTGAATGTCTCAACAGAAATCGAGACTCATCAGACCAGGCAACATTTTTCCAGTCTTCAACTGTCCAATTTTGGTGAGCTCTTGCAAATTGTAGCCTCTTTTTCCTATTTGTAGTGGAGATGAGTGGTACCCGGTTGGGTCTTCTGCTGTTGTAGCCCATCCGCCTCAAGGTTGTGCGTGTTGTGGCTTCACAAATGCTTTGCTGCATACCTCGGTTGTAACGAGTGGTTATTTCAGTCAAAGTTGCTCTTCTATCAGCTTGAATCAGTCGGCCCATTCTCCTCTGACCTCTAGCATCAACAAGGCATTTTCGCCCACAGGACTGCCGCATACTGGATGTTTTTCCGTTTTCACACCATTCTTTGTAAACCCTAGAAATGGTTGTGCGTGAAAATCCCAGTAACTGAGCAGATTGTGAAATACTCAGACTGGCCCGTCTGGCACCAACAACCATGCCACGCTCAAAATTGCTTAAATCACCTTTCTTTCCCGTTCTGACATTCAGTTTGGAGTTCAGGAGATTGTCTTGACCAGTACCATACCCCTAAATACATCGAAGCAACTGCCATGTGATTTGGTTGATTAGATAATTGCATTAATGAGAAATTGAACAGGTGTTCCTAATAATCCTTTAGGTGAGTGTATATACAGTATTTATATATATAAAAAAATTGGTGAGCGAACAACATTTAAAACGTGTGTTCATCCCTACCCAATCTACGTCACGGGTGGGGATACACATGTATTGTGTGTTGTTCGTTTGGGAGCGCAGCACGCTCAGTCAGCCCTTGAGGGGGCTGGATATGAGCATTGTTGTGAGACAGTTGAGAACGCTGTGCTCCCGCCGATCGCTCTTTGAGGAGGGTGAATTTGCTTGCGTCCCTCGCGGCTCGCGTCCCCCTTCTGCCGAGGCAGAGCGGCAAGTCGAGTCGTGGGGTTTGCAAATGGATCTGGCAGAGGGGTTAGAGACGGGCTTCGCCCTTTCTCTGCCTTCACCTGCCAGGTCCAGTGTCTCATCTCGGGGTCGTAAGCACACTTTGCGGTTACTTCCACCCCGAATGAGGTACTGCAATTATCCAGTTCAGAGCTGAATGTTGTAGTTATCGAAACAGACTCGCCACTTCATGTGAAGAAAACAGCCTTTTGAATTGTGTCCCTCCCTGCCCTCACTACATTACGAGCGGGTATACACACGGTTACAGTGTTTGTTTGGGGGGCGGTGCATGCACGTCAGTGTAGGCTGACAGTTTCATTCATTAAAATTGTCCCTATGTGTAGAAAAACACACTCACTATCAGAAGTTTTAGCTCCGCCCCTGTTGAGTCTTAACTAGCTCGGATCTCGCGCTTGCTTAGACAGCGCGTAGATTATGGGTCAACATAAAGAATTTACGGCTCGGATCTCGGCAACGCGTAGATTATGGGTCCGCAATATATTTATAAAGCGGAGGAAACTGAGCTCAATAAGGATTTCCCCTTTCTCTCTTTTTCCTTTTATCACAACTAAAATGTGTGTTTGCAAGCTATGATTCTTTTTGTATTCAAATATGGATAATCAGCCTGTAATTCAGACTATGAAATACTTCTGATTGTTATTGCCTGCATTTAAATTTCAGAAATTATATGAAATATCTTTCTGGCCTTTTAGCTGCATAAAATACTATGCACTTTCTAAAATCTATGTTTATGGTTTTATTTAATTTTGACAAATTTAATGAAATATCTTTCTGGCTTTTTAGCTGTATAAACTACTATGCACTATCTAAATTCATGTTTATGGTAAGAGCACTTGCCAAATGCTTTGTGCCCTTTCTCTCTTTAGGCCGTCACGTTAGGCCAGCGGTCCGCGAGCTGCTTAAAAGGTAGTCCGTGATAGGAGGTCAGCGGAACGCTGCGCGCCGCCCCCTAGATGATTTTTCGGGGGCCGGCCGACCGCGCCCGGCCGCAGGGGGGGACCGACGGGGCGGGCCAGAGGCGTCGCCTCGGGCCGGGGGGCCTCGGGGGCCCCGCGGGAGCCCGACGAAATTCGGCCCCCTCGCTCGCAATACGGGCATCGGCCACAGGGGGGCGACTCGCCGACCGCCTGCAGTCGTTTCGACGCGCGCCGAACAGGTTGCAGGCGGGCGCCCACGGAGCGCACGCGCCTACCCCTGACCGCCTTTTCGGGAAATTCCCTGACCACACCCACCGTCCACTGAGCGCCCTTTCGTCCCAAAGACAGCCTGTGACCGCCCCCTGACCACGCCCACTGACACAAACAGCCTATTCGTCCCCCTGACCGCCTTTGTGACAGCAAACGGCCTGTTCGCCCACGGGCAATCTAAGAGACGGCCCGGGGCCCCGCCCACTGACACGAACAGCTCATTCGTCCCCCTGACCGCCTGTGTGACAGCGAACGGCCTGTTCGCCCACGGGCAATCTAAGAGACGGCCCGGGGCCCCGCCCACTGACACGAACAGCTCATTCGTCCCCCTGACCGCCTGTGTGACAACGAACGGCCTGTTCGCCCACGGGCAATCTAAGAGACGGCCCGGGGCCCCGCCCACTGACACAAACAGCTCATTCGTCCCCCTGACCGCCTGTGTGACAGCGAGTTCGCCCACGGGCAATCTAAGAGACGGCCCGGGGCCCCGCCCACTGACACGAACAGCTCATTCGTCCCCCTGACCTCCTGTGTGACAGCGAACGGCCTGTTGGCCAACGGGCAATCTAAGAGACGGCCCGGGGCCCCACCCACTGACACGAACAGCTCATTCGTCCCCCTGACCACCTGTGTGACAACGAACGGCCTGTTCGTCCACCACCACCACCACCGGGTGTATCTCGGGAACCAAGCCGAGTTGGAGCTCCAAACTCCGGGCCAGAGTATGGAGCCCCAAGTCGGCTTAGCTCCCGAGATACATCCGGTCAAATTCGGCATCCCACCTGTAGCTTGATAAGTTACACACTGGTCTTCAGCACATATGCTGAAATCCCCAATTCCTTACAGGGATTCACCGGCTGAAAATGTCTAACACTATGCACAATTATTGGCTGTAATGTACATGAGTGTGTTGTGGTGTGTCCCCTGAGTTGTGTACAGTAGGTTTGACCACATAAAACCACTGTCCTATAGGGCCTCTGTCAAATAAGTTGAAGGTGGGCAAAGTAAGGGCCCACCTGTAACTGATTTGACAGGGTCCCTTTGTGCACTCCGTGGTCAATGCATTAAAAGGTCATATTTCATAATTATACATGTTTTATTACTCTAAACAGCCAGTACAGTGCACAGGGAAGACAATCCAACATGTTGGGGTACTTTACAGTTCACAATTATGCATTATTAGACTTAAATGGACATGTCCACGGAGTGCACAAAGGGGCCCTGTCGAACAAGTCACAGGTGGGCCCTTACTTTGCCCACCTGTAACTTATTCGACAGGGCCCCTTTGTGCACTCCGTGGTCAATGCATTAATAGGTCATGTTTCGTAATTATACATGTTTTATTACTCTAAACAGCCAGTACAGTGCACAGGGAAGACAATCCAACATGTTGGGGTACTTTACAGTTCACAATTATGCATTATAAGCCTTAAAACGACATGTCCACGGAGTGCACAAAGGGGCCCTGTCGAACAAGTTACAGGTGGGCCCTTACTTTGCCCACCTGTAACTTATTCGACAGGGCCCCTTTGTGCACTCCGTGGTCAATGCATTAATAGGTCATGTTTCGTAATTATAAATGTTTTATTACTCTAAACAGCCAGTACAGTGCACAGGGAAGACAATCCAACATGTTGGGGTACTTTACAGTTCATAATTATGCATTATAAGCCTTAAAACGACATGTCCACGGAGTGCACAAAGGGGCCCTGTCAAATAAGTTACAGTTGGTATGTTTTTTTATATTTTGAGGTCATGGTTGATAAAAATGAATAAAATTGATTAAATATCAATTTTAGGTTCATCTTTGGGCCCCCCTGAGCAATTAGCAGCCTTCAGAACCCAGAAATCCCACTGTCCATGAACAGCCTGAATTTTTGAATGGTATAAGTTGCAGGTGGAACGTCCAGATCTCAGCCTCTGGACAGAATTTGGAGATGAAACCTGCACTCCTGTGCTCATCTGGGCACGCCCTGTCCCTGGTGTGAATTTCAAAGAGATTGGAGAAACTTGAAAATTCGACCCAAAAAATCTCAAAGGGGTATGTATCCCTTGGAGAATTTTTCAGTCAGATTTTCAAGTTTCTCCAAACTCCCTGAAATGCACAGCACTGTCGGGGCACGTCCAGACAAGGGCAGGAGTGCAGGTTTCAGCTCCCAATTCTGTCCAGAGGCTGAGATCTGGACGTTCCACCTGCAACTTATACCATTCAAAAATTCAGGCTGTTCATGGACAGTGGAATTTCTGGGTTCTGAAGGCTGCAAATCGCTCAGGGGGGCCCACAGATGAACCTAAAATTGATATTTAATCAATTTTATTCATTTTTATCAACCATGACCTCAAAATATAAAAAAACATACCAACTGTAACTTATTTGACAGGGCCCCTTTGTGCACTCCGTGGTCAATGCATTAATAGGTCATAATTCGTGATTTTTAATGTTTTTATTACTTAAAAATAGAGTACAGTGCACAGGGAATACAATCCAACACGTTGGGGTACTTTAGAGTTCACAATTATGCATTATTAGCCTTAAATGGGCATGTCCACGGAGTGCACAAAGGGGCCCTGTCAAATAAGTTACAGGTGTCAGGTCCCACTTGTAACTTGTTTGACAGGGCCCCTTAGCTCCCGAGATACATCCGGTCAAATTCGGCATCCCACCTGTAGCTTGATAAGTTACACACTGGCCTTCAGCACATATGCGGAAATCCCCAATTCCTTACAGGGATTCACCGGCTGAAAATGTCTAACACTATGCACAATTATTGGCTGTAATGTACATGAGTGTGTTGTGGTGTGTCCCCTGAGTTGTGTACAGTAGGTTTGACCACATAAAACCACTGTCCTATAGGGCCTCTGTCAAATAAGTTGAAGGTGGGCAAAGTAAGGGCCCACCTGTAACTGATTTGACAGGGTCCCTTTGTGCACTCCGTGGTCAATGCATTAATAGGTCATATTTCATAATTATACATGTTTTATTACTCTAAACAGCCAGTACAGTGCACAGGGAAGACAATCCAACATGTTGGGGTACTTTACAGTTCACAATTATGCATTATTAGACTTAAATGGACATGTCCACGGAGTGCACAAAGGGGCCCTGTCGAACAAGTCACAGGTGGGCCCTTACTTTGCCCACCTGTAACTTATTCGACAGGGCCCCTTTGTGCACTCCGTGGTCAATGCATTAAAAGGTCATATTTCATAATTATACATGTTTTATGACTCTAAACAGCCAGTACAGTGCACAGGGAAGACAATCCAACATGTTGGGGTACTTTACAGTTCACAATTATGCATTATTAGACTTAAATGGACATGTCCACGGAGTGCACAAAGGGGCCCTGTCGAACAAGTTACAGGTGGGCCCTTACTTTGCCCACCTGTAACTTATTCGACAGGGCCCCTTTGTGCACTCCGTGGTCAATGCATTAATAGGTCATGTTTCGTAATTATAAATGTTTTATTACTCTAAACAGCCAGTACAGTGCACAGGGAAGACAATCCAACATGTTGGGGTACTTTACAGTTCATAATTATGCATTATAAGCCTTAAAACGACATGTCCACGGAGTGCACAAAGGGGCCCTGTCAAATAAGTTACAGTTGGTATGTTTTTTTATATTTTGAGGTCATGGTTGATAAAAATGAATAAAATTGATTAAATATCAATTTTAGGTTCATCTTTGGGCCCCCCTGAGCAATTAGCAGCCTTCAGAACCCAGAAATCCCACTGTCCATGAACAGCCTGAATTTTTGAATGGTATAAGTTGCAGGTGGAACGTCCAGATCTCAGCCTCTGGACAGAATTTGGAGATGAAACCTGCACTCCTGTGCTCATCTGGGCACGCCCTGTCCCTGGTGTGAATTTCAAAGAGATTGGAGAAACTTGAAAATTCGACCCAAAAAATCTCAAAGGGGTATCCCTTGGAGAATTTTTCAGTCAGATTTTCAAGTTTCTCCAAACTCCCTGAAATGCACAGCACTTTCGGGGCACGTCCAGACAAGGGCAGGAGTGCAGGTTTCAGCTCCCAACTCTGTCCAGAGGCTGAGATCTGGACGTTCCACCTGCAACTTATACCATTCAAAAATTCAGGCTGTTCATGGACAGTAGAATTTCTGGGTTCTGAAGGCTGCAAATCGCTCAGGGGGGCCCACAGATGAACCTAAAATTGATATTTAATCAATTTTATTCATTTTTATCAACCTTGACCTCAAAATATAAAAAAACATACCAACTGTAACTTATTTGACAGGGCCCCTTTGTGCACTCCGTGGTCAATGCATTAATAGGTCATAATTCGTGATTTTTAATGTTTTTATTACTTAAAAATAGAGTACAGTGCACAGGGAATACAATCCAACACGTTGGGGTACTTTAGAGTTCACAATTATGCATTATTAGCCTTAAATGGGCATGTCCACGGAGTGCACAAAGGGGCCCTGTCGAATAAGTTACAGGTGTCAGGTTCCACTTGTAACTTGTTTGACAGGGCCCCTTAATGCACTCCGTGGTCAATGCATTAATAGGTCATATTTCGTAAATATAAATATATTATTACTTACAATATCCAGTAAAGTGCACAGGAAAGACATTCAAACACGTTGGGGTACTTTACAGTTCATAATTATGCATTATTAGCCTTAAAACGACATGTCCACGGAGTGCACAAAGGGGCCCTGTCAAATAAGTTACAGGTGTCAGGTTCCACTTGTAACTTGTTTGACAGGGCCCCTTAATGCACTCCGTGGTCAATGCATTAATAGGTCATATTTCATAATTATACATGTTTTATTTCTCTAAACAGCCAGTACAGTGCACAGGGAAGACAATCCAACATGTTGGGGTACTTTACAGTTTATAATTATGCAATATTAGCCATAAAATGACATGTCCACGGAGTGCACAAAGGGGCCCTGTCAAATAAGTTACAGGTGGAAGGTTCACCAAACGCCTATGAAAATGAATGGGATAAGTTGCACGTGTCAGTGGCTCCCGTGCGGCCCCCGGGGGTCCGAGGGGCCCCAAACTCGTCAAAAAGTTGCGTCACGTGGCCCTCTGCGACATACCGAGCGGGCGAGGTCGAGACGCGCCAAGTTTATTTTTAGCTATTTTTTATGCACCTCTCTGTCTCACATTGATCTCTATAGGAGCACATGTCTGCTAGGGTCAATTCAGCAGTTAGAATCAGAGGGCCTATTAGGCTCAGGAAGCATCTAGAGCCACGAAACTCTGGGGCCCGATTCGGGGGCCCGTGGCGGTCGTCCGTGGCGAATCTCGAGGTCCTGCGACCTTTTGACCCCCTTGAGCGGCTGTTTGTTTGACGTCCCACGTGCGACTTGTTCCATGGGGCTGTTGGTGGCCAATTAGCGTGAAAAAAAGTCAGAGGGACACGGAACTTTAGAACCCGTCCCCGGGGCCCGTGACGAGACGCGTGTGTCAGTTTCGGGCCGATCGGGCCTTTCCAACAAGCCGCTTTGCTGGAACCCACACTTGGAACCGATCTAGAACCACCAAATCCAGGATCTAGAACCGGGGGCCCCCGGACTACCGCCGTGCCGAGTTTGGGGCCGCTGCGACCTTTCGACCCCTTTTGGCCCCCGTTTGTTTGACGGCCCACGTGCAACTTGTTCCATGGGGCTGTTGGTGGCCAATTAGCGCCAAAAAAGGTCAGAGGGACGCGGAACTCTAGGGCCCGTCCCAGGGGCCCGTGACGGGACGCATACGTCAGTTTCGGGCCGATCGGACCTTTCTGTCCACCCTTCGGCGAGCACATGGTCCGATTAATGGCCGCCCTCTCTCACACATAGACATACATGCAGTCAGAGTGAACCAAAGTGAGGAGATTTTTGCACTGCAAAAACACACACTTGGAACCGATCTAGAACCCTGCGACCCGGGATCTAGAACCGGGGGCCCCTCGACTACCAGGGCGGGGAATTTGGAGGCGGTGCGACCTTTCGACCCCTGCATTTCCGCCCGCCCACGTGCAACTTGTTCAATGCAAACTTCACAGGCGCTTCCCGGTCAAGGGGGTCTTTTTTCGGGCAAACGAGCTGTTTTGGACACGGAACTCTAGAACCCGTCCCCGGGGCCCGTGGTGGGACGCATACGTCAGTTTCGGGACAATCGGGCGTTTCCTTCAAACCGTTTGGCCGAAACACATACCTAGAACCGATCTAGAACCGCGCGACCCGTGATCTAGAACCGGGGGCCCCCGGACTAGCGCCGTGCCAAATTTGGGGCCCCTGCGACCTTTCGACCCCTTTTGGCCCCCCTTTGTTTGACGGCCCACGTGCAACTTGTTCCATGGGGCTGTTGGTGGCCAATTAGCGCGAAAAAAGGTCAGAGGGACACGGAACTCTAGAACCCGTCCCAGGGGCCCGTGAGGGGACACATAAGTCAGTTTCGGGTCGATCGGACCTTTCTGTCACACGTTCCACGAAACACCTGTGAAAATGAATGGGATAAGTTGCAAGTGTCAGTGGCCCCTGTTCGGCCCCCGGGGGTCCAACGGGCCCCAAACACTGCGTGCCGGGCCCCCTCGGGCCCCCGAACGACATATCAGGAGGACGGGTCTCTAGAACTCAGGGCTCATTTTTTTCCCTCCCTTGTTCAAGTTTCTCTCAAAAGCATCTTGCACTCATAGTGAGCTCATAGACTGACATTCCCTCTCGAAGGGTCAAACTGAAAACACACTCGGAACCGATCTAGAACCCGGCGACCCGGGATCTAGAACCGGGGGCCCCCGGACTACCACCGTGTCGAGTTTGGGGCCGCTGCGACCTTTCGACCCCTTTTGGCCCCCGTTTGTTTGACGGCCCACGTGCAACTTGTTCCATGGGGCTGTTCGTGGCCAATTAGCGCGAAAAAAAGTCAGAGGGACGCGGAACTCTAGAACCCGTCCCCGGGGCCCGTGGTGGGACGCATACGTCAGTTTCGGGACAATCGGGCGTTTCCTTCAAACCGTTTGGCCGAAACACATACCTAGAACCGATCTAGAACCGCGCGACCCGTGATCTAGAACCGGGGGCCCCCGGACTAGCGCCGTGCCAAATTTGGGGCCCCTGCGACCTTTCGACCCCTTTTGGCCCCCCTTTGTTTGACGGCCCACGTGCAACTTGTTCCATGGGGCTGTTGGTGGCCAATTAGCGCGAAAAAAGGTCAGAGGGACACGGAACTCTAGAACCCGTCCCAGGGGCCCGTGAGGGGACACATAAGTCAGTTTCGGGTCGATCGGACCTTTCTGTCACACGTTCCACGAAACACCTGTGAAAATGAATGGGATAAGTTGCAAGTGTCAGTGGCCCCTGTTCGGCCCCCCGAGGTCCCACGGGCCCCAAACGCTGCGTGCCGGGCCCCCTCGGGCCCCCGAACGACATATCAGGGGGACGGGTCTCCAGAACTCAGGGCTCATTTTTTTCCCTCCCTTGTTCAAGTTTCTCTCAAAAGCATCTTGCACTCATAGTGAGCTCATAGACTGACATTCCCTCTCGAAGGGTCAAACTGAAAACACACTCGGAACCGATCTAGAACCCGGCGACCCGGGATCTAGAACCGGGGGCCCCCGGACTACCACCGTGTCGAGTTTGGGGCCGCTGCGACCTTTCGACCCCTTTTGGCCCCCGTTTGTTTGACGGCCCACGTGCAACTTGTTCCATGGGGCTGTTGGTGGCCAATTAGCGCGAAAAAAAGTCAGAGGGACGCGGAACTCTAGAACCCGTCCCCGGGGCCCGTGACGAGACGCATGTATCAGTTTCGGGCCGATCGGGCCTTTCCAACAAGCCGTTTTGCTGAAACCCATACTTAGAACCGATCTAGAACCACCAAATCCATTATCTAGAACCGGGGGCCCCCGGACTACCGCCGTGCCGAGTTTGGGGCCGCTGCGACCTTTCGACCCCTTTTGGCCCCCGTTTGTTTGACGGCCCACGTGCAACTTGTTCCATGGGGCTGTTGGTGGCCAATTAGCGCCAAAAAAGGTCAGAGGGACGCGGAACTCTAGGGCCCGTCCCAGGGGCCCGTGACGGGACGCATACGTCAGTTTCGGGCCGATCGGACCTTTCTGTCCACCCTTCAGCGAGCACATGGTCCGATTAATGGCCGCCCTCTCTCACACATAGACATACATGCAGTCAGAGTGAACCAAAGTGAGGAGATTTTTGCACTGCAAAAACACACACTTGGAACCGATCTAGAACCCTGCGACCCGGGATCTAGAACCGGGGGCCCCTCGACTACCAGTGCGGGGAATTTGGAGGCGGTGCGACCTTTCGACCCCTGCATTTCCGCCCGCCCACGTGCAACTTGTTCAATGCAAACTTCACAGGCGCTTCCCGGTCAAGGGGGTCTTTTTTCGGGCAAACGAGCTGTTTCGGACGCGGAACTCTAGAACCCGTCCCCGGGGCCCGTGGCGGGACGCATACGTCAGTTTCGGGACAATCGGGCGTTTCCTTCAAACCGTTTGGCCGAAACACATACCTAGAACCGATCTAGAACCGCGCGACCCGTGATCTAGAACCGGGGGCCCCCGGACTAGCGCCGTGCCGAGTTTGGGGCCCCTGCGACCTTTCGACCCCTTTTGGCCCCCCTTTGTTTGACGGCCCACGTGCAACTTGTTCCATGGGGCTGTTGGTGGCCAATTAGCGCGAAAAAAGGTCAGAGGGACACGGAACTCTAGAACCCGTCCCAGGGGCCCGTGAGGGGACACATAAGTCAGTTTCGGGCCGATCGGACCTTTCTGTCACACGTTCCACGAAACACCTGTGAAAATGAATGGGATAAGTCGCACGTGTCAGTGGCCCCTGTTCGGCCCCCCGAGGTCCCACGGGCCCCAAACGCTGCGTGCCGGGCCCCCTCGGGCCCCCGAACGACATATCAGGGGGACGGGTCTCCAGAACTCAGGGCTCATTTTTTTCCCTCCCTTGTTCAAGTTTCTCTCAAAAGCATCTTGCACTCATAGTGAGCTCATAGACTGACATTCCCTCTCGAAGGGTCAAACTGAAAACACACTCGGAACCGATCTAGAACCCTGCGACCCGGGATCTAGAACCGGGGGCCCCCGGACTACCACCGTGTCGAGTTTGGGGCCGCTGCGACCTTTCGACCCCTTTTGGCCCCTGTTTATGTGACTTCCCACGTGCAACTTGTTCCATGGGGCTGTTGGTGGCCAATTAGCGCGAAAAAAGGTCCGAGGGACGCGGAACTTTAGAACCCGTCCCCGGGGCCCGTGACGAGACGCGTGTGTCAGTTTCGGGCCGATCGGGCCTTTCCAACAAGCCGCTTTGCTGGAACCCACACTTAGAACCGATCTAGAACCACCAAATCCAGGATCTAGAACCGGGGGCCCCCGGACTACCGCCGTGCCGAGTTTGGGGCCGCTGCGACCTTTCGACCCCTTTTGGCCCCCGTTTGTTTGACGGCCCACGTGCAACTTGTTCCATGGGGCTGTTGGTGGCCAATTAGCGCGAATAAAGGTCCGAGGGACGCGGAACTTTAGAACCCGTCCCCGGGGCCCGTGACGAGACGCGTGTGTCAGTTTCGGGCCGATCGGGCCTTTCCAACAAGCCGCTTTGCTGGAACCCACACTTAGAACCGATCTAGAACCACCAAATCCAGGATCTAGAACCGGGGGCCCCCGGACTACCGCCGTGCCGAGTTTGGGGCCGCTGCGACCTTTCGACCCCTTTTGGCCCCCGTTTGTTTGACGGCCCACGTGCAACTTGTTCCATGGGGCTGTTGGTGGCCAATTAGCGCCAAAAAAGGTCAGAGGGACGCGGAACTCTAGAACCCGTCCCAGGGGCCCGTGACGGGACGCATACGTCAGTTTCAGGCCGATCGGACCTCTCTGTCCACCCTTCGAGGAGCACGTGGCCTGAGACTAAGACCATGGTGAAGTTCGGGTGGTCAGGGGACCCCCCAGGCACTCCGTGGCAATGAAGAAGAGGATAGGTTGTTAGGGGTCAAAAAAGGCTCCTCGTGGTACTGAGGAAGACTGTGGTGAAGTTCAGGTGGTTAGGGGACCCCCCAGGCACTCCGTGGCAATGAAGAAGAGGACAGGTGGTTAGGGGTCGAAAAAGGCTCCCCGTGGCACTGAGGAAGACTGTGGTGAAGTTCAGGTGGTTAGGGGACCCCATAGGCACTCCGTAGCAATGAAGAAGAGGACAGGCGTTTAGGGGTCGAAACAGGCACTTCGTGGACCACGAGGAAGACTATGGTGAAGTTTGGGTGGTTAGGGGACCCCACAGGCACTTCGTGGCGATGAAGGAGAGAAAAGGTAGTTAGGGGTCGAAATAGGCCCTCCGTGGCACTGAGGAGGACTATGGTGAAGAGCAGGTAGTTGGCGGACCCCAAAAGCACTTGGTGGACCACCCAGTAGTGCACTGGCACCCCTATAGGCTACCACACAGAGCCTATGTTAATTTATGCTGATTTTGGCTACTTTATATGCGATTTCGGAAAGAGTACCACTCACCATCCGAATAAGCAGGATCTGGCGTCCTTTTCGAGCACGCGGACTTCGGAGTGCATATGATGACGATGGCAACTTAAATGAATGGGAAAATTCCCACAGACAGCCTGGGTTCCCTTACTAAAATTCATGCTTATGGTAAGGGCATGCGGCGAGTGCTTCGTGCCCTTTCTAAAATCCGTACTTATGGTAAAACGGATCTGAGGACTGTTATTATCTCTAAGTAGGCCAAGAAGCCCTGACGCCAGTGGTGTTCGGGCTTCTGAGGGTACACCCCTCCGTGGGGAAGACGGTTTTCACCTCATTATACGGTGCCCGTCTCCCCTCTGTGCTCTCAGGGGGCCGGTCTGCCAACCCTGCCTTCATGCCGGGGCGCAGAGGTTGGAAGGGCAACAGATGTAACTGTGCGGCCCCGAAGTGGTCCCAAACAGCTGGACCGCCTGGGGATGGAGTCTCCACTCTCCCTCGGCCAGAGGCTGTCATGAGGCTTGTCAGCGGCACGATTGAGAAGGTCAGAAGTAATAAGTGGAATGAAGCGACCTCAGAAGCTTCTGACTCCGAGGAGGAGGTGGCGGGCGAGTTGTGACATGCGAGGGAAGCGTAGCGCAACGGTCGCAATTTTGTCTTTTCAGACCAGTCGCTGAGTAGCGGTGTCTCAAAGCGAGATGAACTGCAAACAACTCTAGGCAAGGGATGCCAATGCAGTCAGAGGGCCGTCCCAGACCTCCATTACTGCATGCCTTTTGTACGTGGCCCCTCAGCCGGTATTGATGGACACTCGTTCTAGGGACCGTTGGCCCGGAGAAACAAAAGGTCTATTATAGACTGAGGGTTTGGCAGCAGGCCAGGGTGCTTTCACATGGAGTGTGCCGCTCTGCCACGACCCCCTCGGGACTAGGCCATAAAGTCAGTGCTGAAGCGGTCTTCATATGTAGGAAGCCGAGCGGCTGCATCTACCATATGCCCCAGGAGCCTCTAAAGAGTTTCAGTCTATACAGCACTAACCATCCACACCCTCTTTTTCAGAGATGTGGGGGACCGAATCCATCTCCAAACTAGAAAAGAGATCCTCAGTCCATGGACGAGTTTACACCTATTCCCAGTTGACCCGAGGACCCAACTGGCTATGAGCACTTGAAGAGTAGGACTTTGTACTGATATTTCACACCTTTCGAACCCACGAACACAGGATGGCCTGTGGTGCAGAAGGATAGAGATCTGAAGTACATGTCTCTCAGGTCTAACGCTGCAGACCAATCTTGGGGACGGAGCATTTGGAAATGCATCTCTGTGTAACAAATTGAACGGAGGCTTTCGAAAAAGGGCCCGTCTCAATTAACCCTCTGGGGTCTAAGGTGTTTTTGGGGTCCTTGAGATGTTTTGACATGCCCTGACATTTGTGCTTTTTTCAGTTGCTTATAAACATATTAATGGCACAGGTGTAATTACACTCTATTTAGCACAAACAGGGCTACCATAATATGTGAGCAACATGTATGTACATATTTGTATTTTTGAGAGAATATTGTTTATGCATGGTTATTGAAAAAACTAAAAATTAAAGTTTCTGAAATAAGGCCACAAAACACATATTGATTATTTCTTCACAAGACTTTTGAAAATTGTATCACATAGCCTAGAATATTTGCTCCAAAACTATGTGAGAATCATCCTGACTACTCATTCAGACAAGTCAATAAAGTATTTTACATTTTTAATGACGTGTTTTGTGTCAGAAAGCTTTATGCGAAGGGGCATGATCTCTCATTAATATGTATGCATTTCACACCTGAGAAAGACAAAGACCCTCCCATAATGGCCCTATTAGGTGTGCTATCAGGCCATATCATTATGAGGAGCCTTGCACAAAGAATGAGGAGATTTAAAAAAGAATGGCTTTTAGATTGTTTGGATTTATTTACAACACAACATAATCCAAAGATACACAACAAAGGACAAAAAAGCACATTAGTAAACACACTGATCTAAAGACAGAGGCTTGAACAGTCACACCTTTGTGCCATTCCTGAAACATAGTAGCTACATACCTGTCATTTCCAAGGTGTTTGATTTTTCATTTTACCATGTTCATGTACAGAGACTGTTGAATGTTGAAGTCAGCAGGACTCATCAGTGGCATCTCGTCCCTGTAAAATAAAAAAAAAATAACACCTTTGAACATGCTGATATCAAGAGAAACTATATGGCTGCACGACTTTGGGCATGCATTGTAGATTGTTCTGGTTAAAATTGCGATTTAATTATATATATATATATATATATATATATATATATATATATATATATATATATATATATATATATATATATATACATACACACACACACACACACACACACACACACACACACACACACACACAGTGCTTAGAGAATAAGTGAACACACCCATGCTAAAGTTGACTACCCTTCACAATATAGACATGGTTTTATTTCAGTTAGCCTAACTGAACATTTATACATAAATAATATATTGTATTTAGACAGTATCACATATTTTACCGGAGTCTGAAATATATTTCACTAAATCATTATATAACCTAAGCAGTTATTCGCAAACAAAATAAATTAGGCATAAGGCAGTATTTTTTTAGCATGATAATCAGTGTCATAAACTAATCTCAAAACTGAGTGAAATATATGTAGTAGGCTAATATCACATTTAAAAAGTTTACACGAGCGTATATGCCTACGTATAGGGATATTGTGACTGTGAGGTAATCTTTCCTATGTCAAAAGCTAGCCAAAACTAGGCAAAATATAGTCTGAAAATTAATTTGAGCTCTATAATCAGAAAAGGAATTATATAACACTAAACAACTTACTCCGAGCTTGTATCCTCGGCGGGGTCAATTTGTTCTTCAAAATGCAGCCGTTGGTCGTCCGAGTTTCAAATTCCTCTGAGGAAAAGGTGAATCCTTCCCCGCTGTCCAGAATCATCTGAAGGAGTAGAGTGCCATTCTCAAAACGCTATGAACTATCAGTGAATCTGATGGAGAAACTTCGTGTTTTTATGCCATTGATCGCTGGGCGTGTGCTATGCATAACGTTAGATCACCTATTTACCATGTGAAAAGCGCTGGGGGCGTGGCGGCCTCAGCTAATTTAAGATAATGAACTGAGAACGAAAAAACTGTACCTCTCCTTGGTTTCAAACGGATTACATAAACTGGAAATATTTCTTTTTTTAATAAATTACTTCATTTAAAAGAAGAGAATACAAGCTTTAAAAAGACACATGTCTCGTATCTCTGTGACAAGTATTGACTTAGTTACAGTTAATTTTTCGGACGCGTTTCAGAATGGACCTCACTGACAGAGAGAACGCAGAACGCGCATCATGTTTATTTTTCTTTATTTGGCGAAAAGCACAACACTTTGTTTTTATTGTGAGGTTCCACAAAAAAAATACAAACTTAAAGGAGTAGTTCACTTTTAAAAAAACTTTTGCTGATAATTTTACTCACCCCCATGTCATCCAAGATGTCCATGTCTTTCTTTCTTCAGTCGAAAAGAAATTAAGGTTTTTGATGAAAACATTCCAGGATTTTTCTCCATATAATGCACTTTACTGGGCACCAAACGGTTCAAGGTCCAAAAGACAGTTTCAGTGCAAACTGCAAACTGTTCAAAGGGCTTTAAACGATTCCAGACGATGAATAAGGGTCTTATCAAGCGAAACGATCGCTCATTTAAAAAATAAATAACAAAGTTTAAGTTTTATAAGCTCAAATGCCCGCCTTGCTCTGTTCTGTGTGACTCTCCTGTTCGAACTCGTTCATCAAAATGAACGAATCTTTTTCCGAGTCAATTCGTTCATTTCGTTCGTTAAATGAATCAAATGACTCGAAAAAAGATTCATTCATTTTGATGAACGAGTTCGAACAGGAGAGTCACACAGAACAGAGCAAGGCGGGCATTTGAGCTTATAAAACTTAAACTTTGTTATTTATTTTTTAAATGAGCGATCGTTTCGCTTGATAAGACCCTTATTCATCGTCTGGAATCGTTTAAAGCCCTTTGAACAGTTTGCAGTTTGCACTGAAACTGTCTTTTGGACCTTGGACAGTTTGGTGCCCAGTAAAGTGCATTATATGGAGAAAAATCCTGGAATGTTTTCATCAAAAACCTTAATTTCTTTTCGACTGAAGAAAGAAAGACATGGACATCTTGGATGACATGGGGGTGAGTAAATTATCAGCAAAAGTTTTTTTAAAAGTGAACTACTCCTTTAACAGGATCGAATGATGTATAACACTTATATGTAAGATCAAAATCAACAGAGTAATTTGAGTCTCTTTTGCACTGATAAGGAAAAAAGTGAGCTGGTATCGGCGGCAATACCGCCGACCCCAGAGAGTTAGCACAGGACCAAGACTGTCGTGACCCACCTCTCTAGGATACAATGAAGTATGGGCTTATAGAAGCCGGCCTTCATATCGGCTGGAGGGAGCGGCTGCATCGCGTCCTTCGCCAGTAGACTGTGAAGTGCGCACACAAGACAGGAGCACTGCTCAACACTTAGGTGTGACTAAAGTCACTATTTTTAGGAGCATATTTGCTCAACACCCCTAGGTGTGATGAATATCACTGAGCTTGGACGGAAGCCGAGTGAAAAGGAATCGCAAGCCGAGTCTGATGGTGTAGTTTGGGACCATCTGGACCGGTTGCAGGGTTCCAGACTGTGACCATTTTTTGAGAATGTGCAAGTTAAAATTTTATGTGGTCGCATTTGTGCGAGTGCATGGTCATGTACTCAGTTAAATTCACGCATGCGCAACAGAACGCCGTTGTATCAGCAGCTGCTGCAGTCCGTATGTTCAAAATGAACGAGTACATCATGAATCCATTTTCCAAACCGTGTTTTTGACTTATCCTGAATCACTACGGTACACCTATAATAAGTGTTTATATTCTGACTATTTTATCCCGGGGTCGGCTCGGCTGCGGAGTTGCCCAGTGCCTGCGTGACTCGCCATAGACATTAACGGAGAGAAGTAGCTCCGGCTACAATGTTCTTCCGCAAGACACTTGCAGTTTATTTATTAACGAACGTACACGTCACGCGCATTGCACACTGATGGTGAAACGCGCCAATTAGGTCATAATAAGTGTAAGTTAAATGTACAATGTACGACATGTAAAAAAGACGAGGCTAACAATGTCAAGATCAATATTTGTGTAGCCTGACACGGTATTTTCACACTGCATCCGTTCCAGGAGCGGTGCGTAGCAGTGCAGAGATCGTTTACACACCAAGTCTATTTTTGCTGTGCTGCACGCGCTGAATTAAAGTGACAGCGCATAGTTCGTGGTCAAAATGAGCACAAATTGACATGACAATGAATTTCATCATAAATGCATTTAATTAAATAAAATGTAGTAATCTCACCATAAATGCATTTAATTAAATACTACTATTTTTCAGTCATCTTTTTACTTTGAACTTTTTAATAGTTTTTTTGAGAATATTTTGATTTGATAGTTAAAAGATTAAAACATTTTGCTAACATGAGGTCTTGTGTCACTGTCAGTCTTTTTACATCAGTGCAAAACTATGGTATGCAGATTAAGACCACTATTCATCAGCATGCATTGATTATATCCCATGGCATGTAGCAAAAAAAAAGTGCAACCAAATCATATGCTGGTGCGACCAACTAAGAAAGTTGGTAGCACCAGTGCAACCAGTGGAAAAGTTAGTCTGGAGCCCTGGGTTGGGAAGCATTATTGGCTTCTACGAACCGGGCCAGGGGCCAGGGAACCACAAACATACCCGAGGTGGGCAGCGAGGTGGAGGACAGGGACCCGGCTCGGAAGGCCCAGAGGTGGCCCGAAGCAGGGTCTGAGTGTGGTGCACAACACTTACCTGTCTCCACGAGATGACCAGGGATGCGTGAGAGGGCGGATGACCGGGTCCTCGAACCGCACCCAGCTGCCGTGCTGGAGAACAAGAGGGGGCTGAGGGGTGCAAGGCTTTACAGGGTCGCACACCACCAAACTTGCCCTCTTGGGACCCAGGAAAAGAGGAATTGGATCTTTCTTTGAAGTGTGGGTACCGCTTGCTCCGCTTTTTTGGGAGCCAGCGGTGGAACAGACACACACACAAACAAAGACTCCACCCGGCCCTCACCCGGGGGGAGGGACTGGATCGGTGACCAACTCCAAGAGCATCCTCCTCCATCCCTGAGCGGCCCGCTCCGGAATTCTTTCGCTGTCGCTTACCACCTGGCTTGGCAGCGCCTGGAGAGGGCTGGACGTCCCTACTGCGGCCGGCTCCATGCTGAGGCCTGGCTGGAGGCTGCTGCGGAGGCCCAGCGGGAGTGGCGGCAGGGGAACGCCCTCGGCGACGAGCAGGCGGAGGAACTGCCACCGGCGACGGGGTGGAGGTAGCAGCGGGCTGCCGGGGCAGGATGTGCGGGATGGCCTCCATCTGCGCTTGGGCGGCAGAGACCAGCCCAACTTGGGAAATTGGGGATACCAGGAACCGAAGCTTGTCCGCATCCGCCATATCAACCAGGCTGAGCCAATGATTGTGCTCCTGAACCACTAAGTGCCCTGGCCTGATAGACCTGTAGCAGCACCATGGCACGCAAGAGGAGGCGGCTTGCCCACAGGCTTTGTAAGCTCTGCCCGTCGGAACGGACGAGAACTTACAGGCCTTAGGGGGGAGACGAGGATCCCCCCAAAAGGCAGCGGCCTCCGGACACAGGTGGACCTGTGTCGCGACAGACCGCTCCACTGGAGGGATAGCCTTGCAACCCTTCACCGCTCCTCCATCAAGGGTAGTGAGGGGGAAAATCTATTCAGACAGTTTCTGGTAGAGAAAGCTGCCGTCCACAACCTGGTAAGCTATCCATGCAAGGCACTGGGGCAGCGGAATGAGAACCAGTGCGGCCCGCCCCGAGATTCCTATCCTCCAACCGAGACTAAGCGGGACACGGTGGAGGATTCCACTCGAGCCTGGCAGCCTCGGTGGCCCGTTTCAGCATTGCTGACATTTCTGGATCTGGCTCGGGCAACATTACACTCCCAGAGGGAGATAACACAGCTGAGTCGTCATCTCCAGAGGTCAGCTCACCCTCCGATGCTACTATCAACATCTTATCCTCTGGGGGAACCCCGATTGAAACGACTGATCGGTCCATTACAGAGGGACCAGTACGTTCAACAGGAATTCCATCGACTGCGGTGTTATGGAGGAGTGAGGAGCCCACAGGGAATGGTTACCAGGCGAGACATCCATCACTATCCTCCGATCACCCTTCCCACACGGCACCCGGGGATGGGGCATGGTAATGGGGATTCCAGCTTCGCGGACGAAGGCGAGTCTCGATCTCAACACACCAACAGTCATATTCCCGCAATGGGAACATGAACCGTCCACAAAAGCTGCTTCAGTGTGATGTAAGCCCAAACGTGTGATGCAACAATTGTGACCGTCAGAGAGTAAAAGGTAACGAACCCCATCCAGAAACGCACAGGTGGAATGACATCTTGAAAAAGACGCAAACGCACCCTTGTTGCTCTTTCAGGAAATAGGACCCATCACCAGTGCCGGAGCACACAGGGGAATGACCGTAGCAACACTGAACAGTGAACTGAAACAGTGAAGCACTCACTTTTCCGCCCTCTAACCAGCCGTCAACACACACAAACATTTAAAAAATTTGTTGCTGTTAAAACAGCAGTTGAGAGCTCAAAGCTCGCGATCACCGATGCACTCGTGCTGTAGAAACCACCAGCACTGGGAGAGTCTTCCAGAAGAACACCGACACACTTGCTCGTTGTAAACAACAGCACTCTTCAGAGACATCAAACGATCAGCTCCGAAGCGAAAGACAACTAGTGCGTGCATCCACTTCCGTATTTATACCCGCGCCGCTGGGGGCGGAGTGTGTGATGCGTTTCACGCACGCCAATGTACATTGGCTTGTTTTAACAGTACTCGAAGATGACAGGCTCCCTAAGCGTGATCCCAATCATTCGACACGTTGACTACATTGAACATGAGCGACTGAAAGGGAGGGTTACATACTGTCAGGATACAGGCACGGAAACAGAGGTAAGTGGATCCAAACACAGTTTTATTTAAAGTGACACACGTGCAAAGGTGAGTTTTCAAAGTTCAGGTGCAGATTCGGTGAGAAGCACAACGTGCGGGCAGATTCCAGGTGAGCAGATCCTCTTCAGTTTTTCCAATGTCAAACTAACACAGTTCAGTGATACTTGTCTTTTCTCTTTCAGATACATCCACCAGCAAGCGTGACTCAGGAGGAACACAAGGAACCAGGAAACTTGGATTCAGAAGCAGATACTGGGAACATCAGAACATGGACACAGAGGTTAGTATATTTCAGGTGAGTATACGTTACTTGACTGGTACAGGATGAGTAAGAGACTTGAGACAATGGTAAGCGTCTGTTCCTGTTGGAGGTTTGACACTGAACTGGGGCTATGGTGAGTGTTTTATAGTGCTTGTTGATGAGGCTGTTGATGGTGAACAGGTGTGTGTGATTAGTAATCCGGAGAGAGTGATCGTTGTATGGTGGATGGAATCAAGCTTCTCTGTGATCTCTGACACATACGTAACCGAGACGTTTATTAATTTTACTGACCCCAAACTTTTGAATAGTATAGTGGATGTTTAAATTAAGACATTTAACAACTTTTTTTATTTATAATTAACTAAAATGCTTTTCTGTTGGCTAAAATGTAATGGTAAAGGTTAAGATGAATATAACATGACAAAATATTATCACATATTTAAATAACATTTTCATGATGAAACTTTTAAAAATGGTCACTGTCAGGGGTCATGTCCTGACCCTCAAGCAACGGCCAAGTTCAGCAGCAAAAAGAGAAAGACAAGGCAATAATATCTCTCACATCTACTTACCAAACTATAGGGTTGCAATTGTGCCCTAATTAAGATCTCTGGCTCCTTCACGTTAGCAATGGTGACACCCCACAGTTCATTATCATGTATTCTGTTATCTTTCGTTTTGTTCCTCTACACGCACTCCCCCTCATAATAATGCTATCTGATGTTCTGCCTAAACCTCATCACTCATGAAAGGCTTGATTTGCGCCTCTGACAGGTGGAACTGAGCTTTGCTGAGAATAAGGAACTGGAGGAGTTCATGCACCACAGGCTTTTGGGTCAGGAGACTAATCATACACACGCATGTTGGGGTGGCTGATGCAGAATAAATCCAGCGTGTGCAGGTGTAGAGCGTGCTTCTAGGTTTCCAGGCAATATTTTGGGGGCATGTCTGTTAACAGGGGAAGCTCTCTGTCAGTTGACATAAATTGAACATGTCTTATTATCTCTCCCATAAGCTGGGAATTAAAAATAACTGGCTCTGGAGAGACAAGATAAACGGCCTTCATTTGTGCCTCTGCCACGTCGCGCTGAGGGTTGTGAAATCCATTCACACATGCATCCATTATTCTAACTCACACACACACACACACACAAACTTCCCACATGCGCTTTGGAGCGTGTGCATGTCTCATTGCTCTGAAACACTGATCAACAAAAATACTCCAATAAAACAATGACAAAAAATAACAGTTCCGCATTATAGAAATATGAAGTTCCCCCATTAACTCGGTAACAAGCAAACTCAAGTAACAGACAGAACTGTATTTACCACTTTGCTTTCTGTCTGGAAATTAATCTGTACTTGTTACTTTTTTAGATGGACAGAAATTCTGATGAAAATGTCCACACACTTTTCCATTTTTTGTTCTTTCTTTCTTTCTTTCTTTTATTTAGAAAGAAAATAAAATAAAGCCATAGACTGTCATGCAAAAAAATAAAAAAAATAAAAAATAAAAATCACACCAGTCTATGGCCATGGCCAGCAAAATACAATTGTCAGTCCTGTATTTGAGTCCTTACTATGAATTCTTTCACACACTTATTTACAACAATTGCATTAAGCAAACACTGCATTTGATTCTCAAACTCACACCTGTACATTATCAGGATTCACAATCACATTTTTGGCAAATCTATGCTTAAAATTTTAACATTTACAAGGGCTAGTCTGTGATTTTCCAGACTGTAAAAATTCCGTGTCAAATGACCTGTTTTTGACAAACACCAAGATTGTGTGATTTAATTGCTGTCTGAAACTTTTAGTTTACCAGAAGGGATCAATTGAAAAGTTGTTTTAAAATTACTTTTTGACTATACTGCCAATCACCATATGGTAACTTTTGCGTTTTGCGGTAATGTGCATGCATTTTTATTTCTGAAATTCTAGAAACTGTTTACAGGAATAAAGCAAGTGGAAGCTATTAAGAAAGGTTTTGCAAACGGGCCAATATTATGGAAGCAACAGGTATGCAACACAAAAAAAGTGTATTTAAATTCATAAATACGGGACTTGATTTTGTTCATCTGAAATTGATTGGATCGTTGTTGTTTGCTATTGCTGTGATCTCATGTGAGTGACATGTCACCCTGCCCTTGTGCCGAAAAACACATAATCAGCATCATAAGTGAATTGAAGAGATGTCAGAAAGCAAGAGGGAGGGGAAGTTATTTTAAGGGCACATGAATAATGATGTGAAGGAAAAAAATATGATGTGCATGAATAAATCATTTATAATAAAACTGCAATGTTTCATTAAAAAAAAGAAAAAAAAGCATTGTCCATTTTGATTTCAAGATGACATTAAGAGGTAGCACTCTTTCTGACTGTTAAACCTCTGAACACTCCCCAAAAGCCCAAAAATGTGGCTTCAGACTTTTCGCACACCAAAGGCTCTTCACTTCCTCTGTCCATCTTTTTGCTCTCTGTTTTCAGTACTGAGTGCCTCCATTTAATCTGCCAGAAATGATAGACCCTTATTTCAACAGCCTTGTACCACCCCAAATGAGAGATGACTCAAAAACGTTTGGCAAGGTGTTTGTCTTTGCTTGTGTTATGAGAGGCAGAAACTTACAAAGTTCTGTTTAAGAAAAGGCTTTATAAAATATTTAGCCATAAGAAAAATACCCAGACAGCAATACAGCGATGTGTCTAAGTAAGCCAACAGCCTGGGGGGTCGATGTTTGAATGAGATTATATCAAACCCTCATGGAGCACTGGAAGTGTTCTTTCTCATAGTGTTTAACAGAGGTTGGAGCAGGAGAGAGTGTGAAAGAGGAGAGAGAAAGAGAAAGAAAGTGCCTTAGAGCTCTTTCTAACCATATGCCAAGAGATCAAACAAGATATTAGTTTAATCCAACAGCTTTTGTTTTAATGCAAGTTATCTCGAGAACAAGACCTACACAGATTCATACGGTGAAGCTGTGTGTGTATCTCTCTCTCTCTCTCTCTCTCTCTCTCTCTCTCTCTCTCTCTCTCTCTCATGCGTGAGCGTCTGTGGAGCAAGTGGAGGGTATCAGAGTGTGGCTGAAGTTTTTCTCAACTTTTACGGTCTGTTACTTTTTTTTTTTTTTTTTGTTATATCTTGCTGAATTGGTATTGTGGGTGTTTGTGGGGAAAAGTGGGGTAGGGCTAGCCAGTTTTAAACTGGCGGCCATGGATAGGTCGGGAGGAGCGGGTTTTGTCCAGCTCACCCAGCGGCATGGAATTAAAGTGCCGGTTGGCATTGAGAGCTCAGTGGAGGAGGTTAGTATAGCGATTGGAAAAATTGTTGGATATGGTCTGCATCTAGGATGAACGGTGCTGTTGTCCTGTTTTTTGGATAAGATTGAAAAAATGAATGATGTTGTTGAAAAAAGATAACACTGAATGATAGCTTTGTGAAAGTTTTTCCTTTGGTTAATCCAGCGAAGAAAGTTATGCTTTCAAATGTGCCCCCTTTCATTAAGGACAAAACTATAGAGAGGGAATTTTCAAGACATGGTCAGATTGTCTCAACCATAAGGAAGATTCCTTTAGGTTGTAAGTCTCCATTGTTGAAACACATTGTTTCTTTCAGGAGACAAGTATACATGGTGCTGAAGTGTGATGTAGAGGATTTGAATATTGTTCTGAAGTTTAAGATTGATGGTTTTGACTACGTTATCTTTGCGACAACTGAAAGCTTAAAGTGTTTTGGATATGGTAAAGAAGGCCATTTAATGCGTTCATGCCCTGAAAGAGAAACGCAGGAAAATAGCACTGTGGGAAGAGATTCAGAGGAAAAGAATCAGGAGAGCAATAAAATAGAACAGGTGCTTGTAGTTGGCAGAAAAGAACAAGAAAAGGAAAATATAGCTGCAAGCAGCCATTACCGGGGCCAAGCGCAAGAAGCGGCAACAGATGCCATCATGGGTGGGAGTGGCAGACCAACTGCAGCGAGGAGCAATTAAAGATATTTGAAGAGAATTTTGGGCAAATGGCAAAAAAATCATATATACAGTAACTTTTAAGATGATTTAATGGATTATCACTTTCGACCAATAGGTGGCGCAGTTACAAAATCTATGTGATGTGGTCAGAGTGAGGTGACAATGACACATACAAAGTTTGGTGTCAAAATGTCAAGGCATTGCAGAGATAAAGACTTAATAGTAATTTTGGCAGCATGCCTCAACTTTGCTGCTGTGGTATACGAAAACGGTTTCGTCTATCGTCACAAAATCCATAACTTTTAGTTGGCATGGTCTGGAGATGATATGATTCGATTGTGGTGAAAATCGAACGAATGGTCTAGGAGAAGTTCGAAAAAGAAGGTTTTGAAAGTAAATAAAGATGGCGGACAGGAAGTTCGTCCAAATACGTCAAACTTGGTATCTCTGTTCTCGGCATGACCCAAGGAATCTATTAAGACCAGTGTCATTACAATAGGCATATTTTTTCAAAAGTTATTAGCATTTTTGGAAATTTAATTTTAACTTTTGACCAACAGGTGGCGCGGTCTCGAAATCTTTTGAGTACCTTCAGGGGATAATGCTGGTGGCAAATTCTGAGTTTCATAATGTTACAGCAATGCATTTGTTAACACTAGAAGTGCCAGAATTCCATAACTACTAGAACTGCCACAAGCGGTCATTTTGACCGTTAGATTGCAAACTCTATATCTTTAATGATAAATACCCAATTGAGAGATTAATGCATTTATTGTATTAGAATATCTTTTAAAAACAAAACAACACCAAACTGTACATTTAAACACATTTAATTATACATTTATAAATAATAATATCATTAGTAGGCTATAGCCCGTAATTATCGCATATTCACAGCAGATAGGCTATTCCATATCCATTCAACATAACTTAGAACAAGATAATAACAACTAAAAGTATCTTATTTAGATTTTCTTTTGACAGTGAGAGAGACAATGTCACGGTTTATTAATTCGCTGTCTCCTTTCTCGTCTTGTTGTGTGTGTGTGTGTGTGTGTGTGTGTGTGCGTGCGTGGTCGCTGATCATTGCAGCTAATCAGCACGCCCGCTGCTTGTGATCAACGGGCCAGCTATAGCGGATCAGCGAACCCTTTTTAGTGTCACTGTTGTCGCCTAGTCTTTGTCAGACCGTCGTGGATGTTTCCTGCGTGTTTGTTCCCTGCCTGTATCCGTTTTCCGTGTGTCATCCATCCGTGTTCAGCACTCCATGGTTCTAAACGCAGCGTCCCTAAGCTGCCAAGGGCTTCATACCGGACATTTGCACACCTTAACTCTCCCAGCATCTGACCAGCTCTCAATAAACATATCTGTCATTTTGCAATTGAATCTTCTGATTATTTCCTAACAGACAAAGGTCACCACGGGAAATGTAACAAAATAATACCGTGAAATTCAGTGCGGTCAATATGACCGTCTATGGCCGAAATAGGTAAATATGTTAATTTGTTTATTTTGCCTTATGTGTAATTTATATTAAAAACATTTTAAATCAAAATACAGACACTTTTAGGAAAAGTCAGGTACCAGCAGGATTTTATTTATTTCAGTTATTGCAGATATAAAATTCAAAACGGTCAAAATGACCGTTGTGGCCCGTTCTAGTGTGAAGTATACCATTTTACATCACAAAACTGTATTGAAGTCAATGGGAATTTCATGTTTTTTTTCTATTATAGCGCCACCAAGAGGCAAAATCCCACAATTTTTTGCATGTGTCCTCAGAATGAGCCCATACATGTGTGTGCCAATTTTGGTGAAAATATCTCAATTCGCTTCGGAGTTATAGACATTTATATGAAAAAACACGTTAAAAATGACTGACACGTGACTTTGATTGAATTTTACTACCCCTTACTATCAATATTTTGGCATTTGGGCATTGGTGTATAGCCAGCGACCTATGTTTCCAAACTTCTGACGGTGTTTTCGTCTCGATCGGACTAACGGTTTCGAAGATATCGACAAATGTTTTTTAAGCGCTAAATCACAACGCTACACAAACCGTAAGACGAAACTTAGCATGTTTGGTATCTGTGGACTCGGCAAGAATTCAGGATGGCTGATCTGGGAAAATTGGATATCAGTCGACTCGGCATGATGCCCTGAATCTAACGAGACCACTTTTATGATTTTTGGACAAACCTTTGAGAAGTTATGGGCAAAAATATACATTTTTCATATCTCCAGACCAGTAGGTGGCGCTGCGCCGAAACGCAGCATGTAGCCTCAGGTCATACTTGTGATGACATGTACCAAGTTTGGTCTGAATACGATTAAGCGTTGTGGAGATACAGCCTTACGTCTGTTTTCGCAAGCGCTACGTAAAATTAGTTTGTGCGTTTATCGAAAACTGTTAAGCGAATCAACTTGAATTCCATAACTTTTTGTCGGCACTGCCTGGAGATGATCTGGTGCAATTTTCGTGAAAATCGGACAAACCGTCTAGGACGAGTTCGCAAAAGTAGGTTTTTTGGACAATTCAAAATGGCGGCCATATTTCACGTCATAGGATGCAATCGAATCGTCATGAGCTCAGGAATCTGAGGAAAAAAGAATTTTGTTGATAGGCCTTACGGTTTAAAAGTTATTAGCATAATATAAGTGAAACTTTGGACAGGTGGTGGCGCTAGAGGGAATGAGTTAGACACACCAAAATTGGTGTATTTGATGTTGGGACTGTCCTCTATCAGAATGTCAAACCAAAACAACTTTCCCGCAAACGGTTCTATGGGCTGCCATAGACGCCCAGTCGCAAGAAGAAACGGAAACGGAAGAATAATAAGAACCGGAACAGATACAATAGGTGCCTCCGCACCTTCGGTGCTTGGCCCCTAAAAAATGTGGACAAGGAAGAGGTGAATGTCACTGATCATTTTTCTGATCGGGCCTTGTTTATTGAGTCAGCCAGATTTTTGATGAGACAAAGAGGGGAAAATTCTCTGTCAAATCCAGATGTGTATCGGCTGAAGAAAATTGTACAAAGATTCATTTCTCAAATAATGCAAAATGAAAGTGATCAAATGGTGGACTAATAATAAAGTGTATGTGTTGTGCCTTTTGTTTTGCTCTCTCCTAATGAGTAATTTTAAAATCCCATCCATTAATTTAAATGGAGCGAGAGATACTGCTAAAAGAGCACAATTATATGATTTTTTTTTTAAAATAAAAGGTATAGATATAGCATTTGAACAGGAAACTCATAGCACACAAGAAAATGCTGTAGAATGGCAATACGAATGGGATGGCCAGATTTTTCTTAGTCATAACAGTGTTTTTAGTGCAGGAGTTTAAATTTTATTTTCCAAAAAATTCTTGCCAGATTCCTGTAATGTAGAAGAGATAGTAAAAGGAAGGTTATTAAAGGTTACAGCGAAATATGATAAGATTATTTTGGAATTAATCAATTTTTATGTTCCAGTCAATGCATCTGAAAGAATGTTTTTTTTAGATACACTTGCTAGTACAATTCAGCAATAAGAAGATCATTATTTTATACTTGGTGGAGATTTTAAAGTAATTTTTCTCAGTTTCACACTCTGGCGAGTTAAAGGCATACTATGCAGAAATTGTGTTTTTGTCAAACAGCGACCCCTATAGTCGCTGTGGAATACTTGCACTGTCGTAAATAGCTAGCTAGACATATGTGGAAATTATTGAACTGGTCTAATTATCAACAATGGACGAATGAACAGCATCGTAAAAAAAATGACATACTACAAGCAAGCGCAACAACATAGAACGCAAACAAGTTTAGAAATAAGAGATTTATTTACTAGTCCATCAACAAGATCGCCAGATCAGCATTGCGGTTGCATCCAGTGCTGCTTTTTAGCTCGCGCCGTCTAGTGAAAGCCCGACCGAGTGCGACTGTCACAACTCTGAAGGAAATAGTCAAAGGATTCAGTTGCGAGTAAACAGTAATTTATGGAGCACAATAGTAGATTTTTGTGTGGGTCAAAATGGAAACAGGCAGAAGAAGACTCAGGCTCGGCAACGCAGGGACGCAGTGGGCAGACACAGATGCAGGAACAGGTAGAAATTCCTCCGGGAAAATCTCAGGAAACCACTGCATGGGTACAGGACTGGAATGCAGGAGAACACGGCGAGTAGAACCCTGGTAGCCTCAACAACCATCTGACAAAGATAGGACGAGGTAACAAACAAGGACATCCTCATTCAAAACAGCTGGCGCTGATCAGCTCATCAGCCGCGCTGATCAGCCGCGCCCACTCACACAACACGCACACACATAGCGAGGGCGAATCAGGGACTCTTTTCCGGTTCCACACGCGGTCAGATTCTCTTTTCCTTTTCCTAATCTCTTCCGACCGCGTTTTCTTTCCTTTTTTCATCGTCGAGTATCACGTCTGAAATGCGCGCAAGTGTCTTCGTGCTTCATATGTTGTTGGTGATGTGTGTGACGTCGTTGCCTTAAAGCATGTCGTGATTCTCGCGAGATTTGTCGGGGGCGCTCCTCTCAAACTTGCATTGCTGGTTTTTCCAGCGGCGTCCCCCCCAAGCTTTACTACCAGGATGATTCGCCCTACTATGAGTTTGTTTACCACCGAAATGACTTTGAAGCTGTTATATTAAGGTACAATTCTTGCATAGTGTGCCTTTAAGGCCTTTTGCCTTAGCAGGGCAGTATACTTGGGGAGTGGAAAAGTGTTTATGTGAAATTGACATTGATAATTCTCTGCAAATTTATATTTAATTATTTTTATTTCCCTTCAACAAAGATTGAGTCGGTTTGGTCTGTTCTCTTACGAGAGTATCTCTCGTACTGCGTAATAGCTTACGCTATGGGGAAAACCTCTTTTCCACGAGATATTGAAGCCAAAAATTATCCTTAATTTTTTATTAATGTAAAACGCTTTGGAGCAGCAAGCAGACACATGCGAGACAGCTCGCGCGCCTATTGGCTGCTCTTGCGGCAAATGCAGCAGCCTATCGAGAGAGACTCTGCGTGACGTAATGACCAATGGGGGCAATTCGCGCCCATATCGTCACGTCCCGCCAGAAAGGGCGTGGTCTCGCTCTATAAATATGCTCGTTAGGCTGGTACAAGCTGATTTTCATCTCTTCAGCGAAGCACACGCATCACGCGGCTATCGCGCTCGCTGACGGCGGATGCCCTCATTGCAAGCTTTTGCCTATGGTGACTCTGAGGACTCGCCTGGCATCATTCTCCGAGCCTTCACCACAGCCCGCCGTGGTGCCGCGCCACAAGAAGCGCCACGCCCAGCGCGCTCCCGAGCTCTCTCCAGCCCGCCAAAGCTCGCCGGTTCGCCCGCCAGCTTCGCCGGCTTCGCTCGAGTCGCTCACTGACGGTCAACGGCCGCCGCCTGCCGCCGCGTCCGTCCACGAGTTCGACGAACCCACCGAGGCGTGTTCTCTTCTGGCATCCGATAGCGAGGATTGGGCGAGCTCCGTGGACCTCCCCTCCGCTAGCGTTTCCCGCCAAACCACTGGTAAGAGAGCCGGCATTGAGACTGAGCTGATGCGTCTGCTCTCTCAGGCCGTGGAAAGCATCGGCCTCGACTGGGAGGCGCCCGCGCAAGCGCCGCGCAACAGACTGGACGGACGCTTTCTCGGAAAAGACGAGGCTCCGTCAAAGTCAAGGCCCGCGCCCTTCCTCCCTGAACTACACGAGGAAGTGACTAAGTCGTGGAACGCCCCCTTCTCCGCCAGGCTGCGTACCTCTGCCTCTGCTGCATTCTCCTCGGTGGATGGCGCGAAGGACAGAGGGTACCTCTCCGTTCCCCCTGTGGAACCAGCTGTAGCGTCTCATCTCTGCCCGCCCTCCGCTGGACGGCGCGCTCACACGACGCTCCCATCTAAAGCCTGCCGAGTGACGTCAGCCATGCACGGACGCGCTTACACCGCCGCCGGGCAAGCAGTTTTAGTCCTGCACACTATGGCTATCCTGCAGATCTTCCAGGCCGACCTTCTCCTTAAACTGGACGAGGAAGGACCCGAAGCGATCTACGTGGCGGACCTGAGAAGCGCTACAGACCTCGCTCTTCGCGCTGCTAAAGCCGCTGCACAGGCCATAGGACGGAATATGGCCTCTCTCACCGTGGCTGAGAGACACTTATGGCTAACGCTGTCCGAGATGATGGAAGCCGAGCGCTCTGTGTTCCTCGACGCGCCCATTTCACCAGCGGGCCTCTTCGGATCTGCCGTCAAAGATTTCGCGGACAGATTCATGGAGGTGCAGAAGACTTCGCAGGCTATGAAGCACTTCCTTCCGAAGCACTCGAGCTCCGCTGCAGGCCGCTCAAAACAGCCGTCTGCTCGCAGCTCTCAACCGCAACCTGCACCGCCCGCCGCCGCCGCCGCTTCACAGCGCCGCCACGCCCGAGACCAAAGACCGCGCTCTCGCTCTGCTGGACGCCGCCCCCCTCAGCGCGGGCCCCGGCCGAGGATTGAGATCAAGCCCGAGGCCTCAAAGCCTTCCTAGCCATTCTAGGAAAGCGACGGTGTTCAGATCCCGCTGCGGCCGGATTTCCACCAAAACTTCTCGCTCGGTCAGTTCCAAGCATCGTGACTGTCCCAGTGTATTTCGCAGTGAGCCAGCCGGTGTCTCAGCCCGTTTGCCTGCGCACAAAAGCCGTTTTTACGGCTACCCAAATAAATCCAATAAAGAGTGCATTTTCTGGTGTTCTGGCCACGGCCGATGGTGTTATGAGTGTTGTAAGAATGCCCACGCCCCAGTGCCCATTCCCACACCCAGACACGGCCCGCCACGGTGCAGGGCTAGCACAAATAAAATCGGCTCAGGTCGATTGTGCAGACAATGTAGTGAACGCGCCCATGTCACAATGCCCGCTTACACTGCACGCTGCGTGTCCCTTGGTTTCTGTAAAAACGAAACCAACACACATTCAGTCGGCTCTAACCGACAGTGTTTTCAGTGTAGTAAATGTGCCCGCTGTCCCGCGCCCACATTTTCTCACAGACACGCCGAATCCTACGGGATCTGCCCCGCTCACTTTCTCTGCACAATCTGCCATAGAGAAGCTGAGCGCGGCCAGGCTGCCCGCTGTGATCAGCGCGCCCCCCGCCTCGAACGCTGTAAACACGGTGTTGTGTTCCCAGTATACCAGGGCTCTCGAGCTGCCGTTTTGCCGCGGCCAGAGCCCGGATTTCATTCTGCCTCTAGCTATTCACGCAAATGCGTGGTCAAAGCTTCCCGGGGTATCAGAATGGGTGCTGAACACTATAAGGAGAGGCTACTCGCTGCAATTCGCTCGACGCCCTCGCCGTTATACGGCGCGTGTCGAAACTACGGTGAAAAACGAAGTGTCTCATCTACTTCGTGCCGAGATAGCGAAACTACTGAGCAAAGGGGCTATAGAACCTTTATCTCAGGCTCAGAGCGAAGAGGGCCTATACAGCAGATATTTTCTGGTACCGAAAAAAGATGGGGGTCTCAGACCCATTTTAGATCTGCGACAGCTGAACAGAGTGCTTGTGAAACGCCAGTTCAGAATGCTTACGACCAGGAAAATCCTCGCGCAAGTGCACCACGGGGACTGGTTTATGTCAATAGATCTGAAAGACGCCTATTTCCAAATACAAATAGCGTCCCATCACAGGCGATTCTTGAGATTCGCTTTCGAGGGCCAGGCGTATCAACACACAGTCCTGCCGTTCGGCCTGTCTCTAGCACCTCGTACATTTACGAAGTGCATGGACGCGGCGCTCGCACCCCTGAGACTTCAGGGCATGCGAGTCCTGAACTACTTGGACGATTGGCTGATTCTAGCTCGATCACGATCGGAGCTCATAGAACACAGGGCCGCATTACTCGAGCACCTCGAGGAGCTGGGCCTCACAGTCAATTGGGCGAAAAGCTCACTGTCTCCCAGTCAGAAAATTTCCTTTCTGGGAACAGTGTTAGACTCGCTATCCATGACGGCACGCCTGTCACCGGAGCGCGGACTAAATATTCAGCGCGTCGCAAAATCCTTCCGCCACGGCTCGATAGTTCCGCTCAAAAGGTTTCAGAAAATGCTGGGGCTAATGGCCTCAGCAGCCTCTGTACTCCAGTTGGGCTTGCTTCGCATGCGCCCACTGCAGATGTGGTTGAAAGCGCGGGTTCCACCCAGGGCATGGACAGTGGGTCTGTTTCGCCTCAGGGTCGACCTACAGTGCGTTTCAGCTCTGGAACCTTGGAAAATGACCGACTGGTATCAGTCAGGTGTGAGTCTGGGGACCGCTTCGAGTGTGAAGGTGGTGTCTACGGACGCCTCCACCTCGGGGTGGGGAGCGCTGCTCGAGGGCAGACCGCTAGCTGGCCTGTGGTCAGAACGGGAAAAGCTCCTTCACATAAACTGCTTGGAGATGATAGCAGTCGACAAAGCACTACGGCGCTTTTGTCCCCAGGTGACAGGCCACCACGTCTTGGTCCGGTCGGACAACATGTCAGTGGTGGCATACATAAATCGCCAGGGCGGCGTCAGGTCACGAAACCTTCACAGGCTGACGGAACACCTCCTGGTCTGGGCTCAGCACAACCTGCTCTCACTAAGAGCAGCGCACGTGCCTGGTCACCTGAATGTGGGACCAGACAGACTGTCCAGGAACAATGTTCCAGCAGGGGAGTGGTCGCTGCACCCGCAGACGGTCCAGCTGCTGTGGAAAACGTTCGGCAGAGCACAAGTGGACCTATTCGCGTCCCACGAAAACGCTCATTGCCCGAAGTTTTTCTCGAAAAGCAAGGACGCGCTGGCTCATGTTTGGCCCCGCTGTCCCCTATATGCTTTTCCTCCTGTCTCGCTCCTGCCTCAAGTGTTGGAACGAATCAGGGAAGACGGATGCCCAGTGCTGCTCGTAGCTCCGCTCTGGACAAACCAGACGTGGTTCCCTGCCCTGATGCAGCTGACCAGCACTGCCCCATGGCCTGTACCATTGAGGAGAGACCTCCTCTCTCAGGCTGAGGGCTCGATTTGGCATCCTCGCCCGGAGCTGTGGTCCCTGCACGCATGGGCCATCAACGGGTACCCGCTAGCCTCCCAGAAGGAGTGTTAAACATGATCGCGCAGGCTAGAGCTCCGTCTACCAGGCGGCTCTACTCCTCGAAATGATCTGTTTTCTCTGCGTGGTGTCAAGCCCAGAGCTTTTCACCTGTGGACTGCGGGGTTTCGGAAGTGCTTTCCTTCCTTCAAGAGCTACTGGATAAGGGCAGGACCCCATCCACGCTCAAAGTATATGTGGCGGCCATAGCAACGTTTGCAAAACCGGTGTCTGGCCAGTCGCTGGGGAAGAACGACTTAGTCGTGCGTTTCCTTAGGGGAGCTCGTAGGCTAAACCCTCCCAGGCCCCCTTCAGTCCCGACGTGGGACCTTTCCACGGTCCTGGAGGCCATGAAAGGCGCCCCGTTCGAGCCAATCCAGCTGGTGGACATGAAACACCTGTCGTTCAAAACAGTGTTTCTCACGGCTCTCGCTTCAGTGAAGCGCATAGGGGACTTGCAGGCGCTTTCAGTAAGCGCGTCATGTATGGAGTTTGGGCCTAATGACTCGAAGGTCATTCTCAAACCTAAGCACGGGTATGTGCCGAAATCCCTCAATACACCGTTTAGGGCCCAGGTAATTTCCCTGTCCGCCCTTCCGGTTCTCAATGAGGAGGAGGACGCGAGTCTCCTTTGCCCCGTCAGGGCATTAAGAGCTTATGTGTCGCGCTCGTCTGTTTTCAGACAGACTGAGCAGCTTTTCGTTTTGTTTGGCGGGCGTTCCAAGGGACTTGCCGCCTCGAAACAGAGCCTATCCAGATGGATAGTGGATGCCATTGTGCTCGCTTACACTGCAAAGGGCCTGCAGTGCCCCTTGGGTGTCAGAGCGCACTCCACGAGAGGCGTGGCCTCTTCGTGGGCATGGTCTAGCGGGGTTACCCTGCAAGATATCTGTACGGCCGCGGGCTGGGCCTCGCCGTCTACATTTATAAAATACTATAACCTGGAGGTGCCCGCCTTACAAGCTAAGCTTTTGGCGGTCTAGAATTCAGTGCTATCTGCCCCGCTGTGCGGCCCAGATGCTGAGTTTACTGCAGCCCCATGAGTGTTGACACACGTATGGCCACCCAGATCAGGCTGAAAGCTTTCACCCTGGCTGCGCGTTTAATTGTCATATGATAGCCCCGCTGGGTGCTATTTTATAAGGAATGACGCTTCCAGCCTCTCTTCCTCCACTCTATGTGAGTTTATGGTGATTATGCACTGTATGAGCCCTGGGCTTCGGCCCCTGGGACTTTGGTGTTGGATCCCTGTACGCACGGCGTGTTGCATTGTGTTCCCCATAGCGTAAGCTATTACGCAGTACGAGAGATACTCTCGTAAGAGAACGTACTCGGTTACTAACATAACCTCGGTTCTCTCTAGAGAGGGAACGAGTACTGCGTATCTTGCCGTGCTTGGAATACGCTCTGGTTCGCTTCGGCGATGAAAACCAGCTTGTACCAGCCTAACGAGCATATTTATAGAGCGAGACCACGCCCTTTCTGGCGGGACGTGACGATATGGGCGCGAATTGCCCCCATTGGTCATTACGTCACGCAGAGTCTCTCTCGATAGGCTGCTGCATTTGCCGCAAGAGCAGCCAATAGGCGCGCGAGCTGTCTCGCCTGTGTCTGCTTGCTGCTGCAAAGCGTTTTACATTAATAAAAAATTAAGGATAATTTTTGGCTTCAATATCTCGTGGAAAAGAGGTTTTCCCCATAGCGTAAGCTATTACGCAGTACTCGTTCCCTCTCTAGAGAGAACCGAGGTTACGTTAGTAACCGAGTACGTTTTTAAACTGTGGAGTTTAATTTTTATTATTTATTGTTATGCAATAGTGTGGTGGATATTTTGTGTAGGTTTTATGTAATTATGTTTTTCTCTCTCTCTCTCTCTCTCTCTCTCTCTCTCTCTCTCTCTCTCTCTCTCTCTCTCTCTCTCTCTCTCTCTCTCTCTCTCTCTCTCTCTCTCTCTCTCTCTCTCCCTCTCTCTCTGTGTGTTCCACAGAATGACTACACAAAAAAGAAAAGTAAAAAGGAACTGACAGGATTCAGAGACAGCACATACAGATCTACTTTTAAAATAAGGTATAAAAATGGGTCTTTATTTTATTCACTTCCTGAACTGGCCATGGGGGGACATAAACAAATGCTGATGAAAGTGTTGTTAATCATGTCCACATGATAAACCTGCTGTTTAGCACAGGGCTGCAGCAAAACCTCTGGGTGTTCAGAAATGCACACACATGCAAATAAGCACACACAAGTGGGGTGATGTGACTAATGAAGCCCCAAAATGCATATTCCCTGATATCATAATTTTCTGCATTTTTAAAAGAATATTTAAGAATATGCACCAGCAGAACTCCACAGGAAGATTTCCACATAATTCGAATGCCTATCTTTTAAATTTCAACACACAATGTGCAAGCTGCGTGAATATTAATGTTGCATATTTAATAATGATATTTATTTTGAAATGATATTTAATTTTGACTAATTTTATTTGATTTTAGCTACCAATCAGAGTGTAGCACTCAGTTTAAAATCCCCATAAAATCAAAAAACATTTTTTTTGCCTTTTAGTATGAATATGTTAGTCTTACTGTCATCTATAAGCTATTATTCTCCATACAATGACACAATTTGCATTTAGAAGAAGATATAAGCGATCAAAACTTAGTCTCTCACTTCCGCCAATATGGATCAATGATTTTGATCACATCATTCTGCACTTCATCTTCTCGTCAGATTTTCTATCCAATAAAATGCTCTCTAGAATCTAAAGTGTCCCACCCCCTATTAAAAATGGCCCCTGAATCTGCAGAGTCACTTGTTTACACATTTACTATTTTCTACATGGTGAATGGCACATAGTGCACTATATAGGGGACAGGGAAATATTCAGACAGTGAAAATATGCTTTCCATTGGGGTGAATGAAGTTGGTTTCACGTTAGTGTTACGTAAACACCGCAGTGCGCAGTGGTCCAGAGACACGTTAGCACAGAGGAGGTCATATGTGCGAGTCGGCGAAGACCAGAAAACGTATCGGACCCATTTGAATTCTGCACAGAATACTATATTTTAAAGTCCAACTGTAGTCAATATTTTTATCCCTTAAAACTAATCTTTGATCACCAAAAGGACACATTTAAACATTTTTCCTGTGAAAATAATTTGTTCATTCCTTAAAATTGTCACACTGTCAGTTTGTTTTGATTTCCCTTCGGGTCTGTTTAGTTCATCCGTTAATTAGTTCAGTTGCACTTTGATCCACTGCTGCACTTAGATCCAGTTTCGTCTCTGCCACAACCTCCACTGTAACAGAAGAACTGACCAAAAATGGATCTAGCAGCCCTAAGGTTGATCCGACTGTGCCAGCGAACGAGCTCGCTCGAGGACCACATCGAAGATTTTTTGGACATTTCTAATTTCACCAACCTCCCAGACTATGCTCTGATTGGCCTGTTCTGCCATGGACTAAACTACTCCCTTCAATCCATTCTCGTCCGTGATGGTCTTTGAGCGTCCCTGAGCGCTTTCATGGATTATGCTCTTCTGAAAGCTGGCTCCATCTTCACTGTGGGGGAAGTGAAGTTCCCTTTCAGTCGATAACGTCGGACGTAGTCGACGGTCGACTGAATGGGGATCGCGTCAGAGAGCCAATGTTCTTCGAGTACTATTGAACGAGCCAAAGTAATTGGCGTGCGTGATTCACATCACACACTCCGCCCCCGCGCGCGGGTATAAATGCGGAAGTGGATGCATGCACCAGCGCTTCGGAGCCGTTCGTGGGTACGAGGGTCGTGGCATGTGCGATCGGTCTGGCGATGTCCACCTTAGTGGTCCAGGAACGACATATTTGCTCAGCCTGGTTGATATGGCGGATGCGGACAAGGTTCGGCTCCTGGTCTCCCCAATTTCCCAGGTTGGGCTGATCGGTGATGCGGCGGAGAGCTGCGCCCAACAGTTCTCTGCTGCCAAAGCGCAGACGGAGGTATCCGGCACATCCTGCCCCGGTGGCCCGCTGCTGCCTCCACCCCGCCACCGGTGGCAGTACCTCCGCTTGCTCATCGCCGAGGGCGTTCCCTGGCCGTTGCTCCTGCTGGGCCTCTGCAGCAGCCTCAGCATGAAGCCGGCCGCAGAAGGGACGTCCAGCCCGCTCCAGGCGCTGCCAAACCAGGTGGCAAGCGACAGCGAGAGCATTCCAGAGCGGGCCGCCCAGGATGGAGGAGGATGCTCTTGGAGTTGGTCACCGATCCACTCCCTCCCCCCGGGTGAGGGCCGGGTGGAGTCTTTGTGTTGTGTGTGGTCTGTTTCACCGCTTTGCTCTCAAAAGAGTGGAGCAGGCGGTACCCACACCTCAAGGAAAGAGCAAATTCCTCTGTTCCTGGGCTCCAAGTGGGGAAGTCTGGCGGTGTGCGACCCTGTAAAGCCTTGCACCCCTCAGCCCCCTCTTGTTCGCCAGCACGGCAACTGGGTGCGGTTCGAGGACCCGGTCATCCGCCTTCTCACGCATCCCTGGCCGTCTCCTGGAGACAGGTAAGTGTCATGCATCACACTAAGACCCTGCTTCGGGCCGCCTCCGGGCATTCCGAGTCGGGTCCCTGTCCTCCACTTTGCTGCCCCACCTCAGGTACGTCTGCCATCAGACTCGGTTGCGATTCAGTTCGCTGGCTTCCGCCCTGGCTCAGTGATTTTATTCATACCTAGGTGTTGAGCTAAAATGCTCCTAAAGCTAGTGATATCTATCACACCTACGTATTGAGCATTGCTCCTGTCCTTTGTGCGCACATCGCGTCCTACTGGCGAAGGATGTGATGTAGCCTTTCCCTCCAGCCGATATGAAAACCGGTTTCTATTAACCCGTGTTTCATTGTACCTTAGAGTGGTGGGTCATGGCCATCTTAGACCTGTGTCAACTGAAACGGGCCCTTTTTCGAAAGCCTCCGTTCAGCTGTTACACAGATGCATTTCCGAATGCTCCGTCCCTTAGATGGCCTGCAGCGTTCGACCTGAAGGACGGTACTTCAGATCTCGATCCCTCCGCTCCACAGATCATTCTGTGTTCTTGCGTTGAGGGTGCGAAGTATCAGTACAAGGTCCTACCCTTCGAGTGCTCCATAGCCAGTTGGGTCTTCAGGTCAACTGGGAGAGAGTGTTCTCGCCTACGGGCTGAGTATCTCTTTTTCAGTTTGGAGAAGGACTCGGTTCTACACGTCTCTTCAAGTAAGAGTGTGTTCGGCTGGTGTTATTAGAAGTGAGAAAGGTTCCCACTGAAAGAATTTTCAGAGGCTCCTGGGGCATATGGCAGATGCAGCCGCTTGGCTTCCTCCATATGAAGACCGCTTCAGCACTACCTTCATGACCGAGTCCTGAGGTGACCGTGGCAGAGCGGCACGCCCTGTGTGACGACAGATCACCCCGGCCAGCCGCCAAACCCTCAGTCTGTGATCAGACCTTTCGTTTCTCCGGGCAACCCGCTCCTAGAACGAGGTCCACTATCACCATCTGATGGGCCATGTACAAAGGGCATGCTTTAACGGAGGCCTGGGCGACCTCCGACTGCATTGGCATCTGTGCCTCGAGTTGTAGCAGTTCCCCTCGCTTTGAGCCATCGTTGCTCAGCGTGCTGGTACTGGTTCGATCGCGACCGTTGCGCTATGCTTCCCTCGCGTCTCACAACTCGCCCGTCACCTCCTCCTTGGAGTCAGAAGCTTCTGAGGACGCTTCATTCCAATACTCTTCCGGCCTGCTCAATCGTGCCACCAACGAGCCTCACGACAGCTTGGCCAGGGAGAGTAGTGACTCCATCCCCTGCCGGTCCAGCTGGGGAGGGACTTTTCGGGGCCGCACAGTAACATCTGTTTGCCTCTCCGGAGTCCTCCTTCTGCCGGTTGTTATTTTGTCTGAGCTGACAACCCTTGGACAGACACTGGCTCTCAGCAGGACCCAGGGCTCCGCAGAAATGCGTTCCCCAGTGAGCCTACTAAAAAAGCGGCTGTGATTCGTTATCGCCTGGCGCCTGCTCAAGTTCAGTGATTTCATCACACTCACATGTTGAGCAGAAATGCTCCTGAAATTCAGTGAAGTTGATCACACTCAGGTGTTGAGCAGGAATGCTCCTGTAGCTCAGTGAAATTTATCACACTTAGGTGTTGAGCATGAAATGCTCCTGAAGCTCAGTGATATTTATCACACTGAGGTGTTGAGCATAAAATGCTCCTGAAGCTATAAGCAGTGATCTTCACATGTAGTGTTGAGCAGTGCTCCTGTCTGTGGGCGCCAGTCGCTTGCACCTAGTGTGCCAGGTCAGGAGGGAGCAGGTCTTGATAGTTGCCCCTTGTTTGGCCCAACCACTCGTAAGCAGTGTGGAACCTGTGCTAGGCTGGGGCCCATATGTTGCGATCCCTGCGGTGATCCCATATGTGTATTTCCACGATACGGCTCCCTTCGGTGAGCCCGTGTCTTCCCTCGGCAGAGTCTGCTCTGCCGTCACTGTCCGGTGAGTCTCCCCCCTGTCATAGGCTGAAGCCACCCCAGTGACATTCCATATGTCATACTGCCCGGTCTTCCGCCCAGTTTATATGTGTATTCTCCACGTTACCTCCCTCCGGGTTGGATGTGGCTTCCGCAGCGTCCCTTCCTTCCAATGTACGGGGAACGCTTTCCCAGTGGTTCTGTAGGAACAGCAGTGACTTCCCTGGCCTAAGCTCTGTCCTTCCCCGCCTTAAAATAAGCGGGGGCATCGGGAAGCTTTTTGTCTAGGCACTGGAAGGTGGCAGCCTTAGTGGCGTTTTCAAAGGTGATCCCCATTCAGTCGACCGTCGACTACGTCCGACGTTATCGACTGAAAGGGAACGTCCTGGTTGCGTATGCAACCCCTCCCTGAAGGAGGGAACAGAGGACGTAGTCCCCTTGCCACTAACCCTGGACCACCACTGACTCTGGGCTACTCTCGGCTCCTCAGTGAAAAAGCAGCTGGTGCGTGCATCCACTTCCGCATTTATACCCGCGCGCGGGGGCGGAGTGTGTGATGTGAATCACGCATGCCAATTACTTTGGTTCGTTCAATAGTACTCGAAGAACATTGGCTCTCTGATGCGATCCCCATTCAGTCGACCGTCGACTACGTCCTCCGTTCCCTCCTTCAGCAACCAGGACGCAACCAGGACGGTTCCAGTCCCTGTCCAGAGTCCAGAGATGCCTGAGCCCTCAGCCCAGAAGGCCGCCGCCACGCCTGAGCCCTCGGTCAAGATCGCCGCCGCCGGTTCTGAGCCCTCAGCCAAGAGTTTGTTTTGATTTCTGCTCTGGTCTGTGTTTAGTTTATCTGTTAATAAGTTCAGTTCTGTCTTTCTCTGCCCCCTGCCTGTTTGTTTCTATAGTTTCTGATTGATTGTTAGTTCAGTTTAGGTGTGTCTTATTAATTTGCTCTTCAGTTCTGTCTTTTTAAACCTTGTGTTCTGTACAGTTGTGGGCGGTCAGGGCCAGCAAGGCCTTCTCTGCTGGCCTAAACACTATCAGAATCACTGACTTGCACTTTAATATATTTTTTCCATGAATGAGTATTAAATTATTCCCAATAGTCCATTATCTTAATTTCATTGCTTTTCTCTTGGTTGCGCTGCTTCCAGTAGTGTATATTTATTTTAGCGCTTTTATCCAATCATATTTCAGCCATCATGCGTTGCCAGGGTCAAATAAATATGCCTTCAGGCCTTCAGAATTGACAGTGCACGCGCCTGTAGCTTAAAATGAATGGCAGGGAAACCGTTGCTTTAACCAATTAGATAATCAGTCAGATTTAATCAGCCAATCAGATTTCGATTTGACTGCAGCGGGGCCATCTAGCAGGCGTACAATAACGTCGGCATTTCCACGTCCTTTGATTGGATGGTCAGAGCGCGTACTATCACTGGTAGTCAGAGCTAGCTAGCTGCATCTGTAGCGAACTGCATAAACTAAAATATATTCCTGTAGATTTAATAGTTTTTCAACACACAAATAAATTGTTCTTTCCCTCCTCGACCCCCAGCAGGTTCAAACCTACCGGAAAATAATCCCTTATTCAGCCTTATACAGTTTAACGCGATCTGTCCGGGTAAAAACAAAACTAACAGTAATGTATGCCACGAATGATTTTGAAGGCAAAAGTCCCGCTGAGAGCATGGGTCAGCTGTACACATCGTCATGTTTCGCGGTGACTGTCCCTGTGTCCACTGCTTCTGTCGAGCAGACACTCTCAGCCCAGACGACGGGACAGACTCGACTTTCAGCAATAGCCTCGATAGAAAAGACTTATTGTTGGAACTGAAACGCAAAGATAGCCTGAACAACAGAGACATTTTTTGTAAAAAAATTATCAGTAACAGTTTTGGTGAGTACTAGGCTATAATGCTTTTTTGTCCCTGTTTTTTGTCCGTGGTGAATTTGTCTTGTAAATGTATGATCAAATGTTTTGTTTTTTTTCCAAACATTCAAACTATTGTAACGTCTGACAAGGGACTATTATAACCAGGGGTGCACATAACTTTTTCAGTGAGTTACTCAGGTGAGTACCAGGAGATGGTGTTTGGTACTCACCCCATATGTAGCGTGGTCTTAATAAGTGCAGTCCTCCTCAGTGTAGAAGCTGTCAATCACAGCTGTCAATCATGACATCACATTCCCGTTTTTATAGCATCAAATAACTAACTAAAGACCGAACTTATTTTAAAAAACGAACACTTAAATTTACATTAGCGTGAAAAAAACGACCTAAAATGACAGAAAACATCTTTGGAAAAATTTAATTTGAAGTGCAATTTGATTGTGTAGTTCATTAGACTTCATGGTGAGGATTTTGAACAACTCACTATAGCTGTGTCAGCCGGTATTTTGTCAGTCAAAAATAGTCGATCTCCGAATGCAACTTAACAGGGAGGAGAGTAAAGATGGAAAGCTCCTAAAGCTTAGTTCCATATAAATTCACGGATAATTTGTTGTTTTGTCGTAAGTGAAAAACAATATTGACCTTGTATTTGAAAAAGGATCCTCATATAAGAAACAATACTAAAATTCAGAGTCAGTTCAGTTCGCATTCGGAGATCGACTATTTTTGACTGACAAAATGCGGGTGTTACTGTTCCGGCGGACACAGCTACAGTGAGTTGTTCACTATCTTTCTTTTTAGAAAACTGTGTACACAAACAATGTTCTCAATGCTCGAATTCATGTGTAGAGCCCCTGGTGATACTTCCAGCAAAGTTTCATGTTGTGTCGAGCCTTCTTAGTGTTTTAAAAAATAGCGATTTTGATGCTATCATATACGTGCCCCTAGCTCTCCCATTCAAAAGGCAATTTGACCGAAAACGAAAATACGGTCAAACTTAAAAGTGGCGTTTCCATTCTAATTATGCTTTTAAATGAAAGTTTGCCTCGGGTAGATTAACAAAAAGACCCTAGGTTGCATTTTGGCGACAGTTACCCTTTAAGTACGCAAAGGCGCGTAATAACACAAGTGGCATTACGCATTTCTGATTTATGTCGCGCATGCGTACCTGCGTACCAGTTATGTGCACCCCTGATTATAACCCTTGAACGACAAGACAAGGGAGGCTCCGTTTCTGAACTTATAACCAGAACGCAAGAATCACACAAACGCACAAGTCGAACTCACTCGCTCGTTTCTCTCTACCCGACCTTTTCCGAACTCACAGCATTAACCCTATAACTGCCGGTGCAAAATAAAAAACGCAATTTCACAACAATTATAGAGAGTCTGTGCGCTGCTACACTATTAAAAGTTATTAATTCAGGTAGGACACCGCTGAAGGCCTAGGTGTGAAATGCACAGCCCGCCACTGGTTCTGTAGTATTCTTTGTCAGTTCTTAATGTGGCATGTTGTTGGTTGTTCTGTTCCCAATCTTGTTCCTGATCCTGAGTATCTTTTTGTCAAAGATTTGAGTTTGTTTTTTGTTTAATAAAAGACTGCTGCACTTAGATCCAGTTTCGTCTCTGCCACAACCTCCACTGTAACACAAATAGGTTGAATGTAATTCTACACCCATGATTCATTAAGATCCGTTTAAAATTAGCCCCGCCTCCACTCAAATCACACCAGCTCAGACCTGATCCACTCGTCAAATTTACTGTTGTAAACTCAATGGCAAGTGGAAATACTGGTTTAATTCAGCCATATGTTTGAACCATAAACTGATTTAGAAGAAGTGGAAGAGTGAATTATACAGGTTTGTCTACAAGTCGATTTATTAGAATGGTAATGTGTTTTATGTATCGCTCGCCAAAACATTGGACACATAACGGCAATTAATATGATTAGCCTTTTTCTTGACTACGTTATCAAACAGCTAATAATGTGTTGCTAATGTTACACAAACCATGTTCCCATTCGCCATATCAGAGTCAAAAAGCTACCTTCTAAAAATCAGCATCATTAGAAACACTTTGAACAACTCGGAACATCAGCGGAGAAAGGCATATAGTTCATCTTAACATCATAATATACATCACAGCAATATACATAATTCACCCGCTATATTACTATGGCTACCCGTTTTTTCATATCAACAGAAAAATATAGGCTACAGGGATAACCTGGCTTCTCTTGAGACTCCCCTGCTTCAGAGCAGTTAATGATATTCTAAAGCCCGTATGTTGACGGGATTGATTACAACATATTTGTGATGTAGAGAGCAGGGGCGATTTCAAACCACGTTTTTGAGACTGCCTTTGGTTCACTGCAGTTTTAATGAGAACATACTCTGCAATGGTGTTGACTTATGAATTTGCACATTGTTTGTCTTAAAGCATATTAAAAACACCACATAGACATATAAACAATATTAAAAATTAGATTTTTTTTACCACAGCGGTTTTTTAAAGCGATATCGAGGCGATTAGGAGGAGAAATGGTTAGAGATTAGGAGGAAACTGCGGCTTTACAGACCTCAAAGGCTCTGGCCGAGCTGTATTGGCTACTTAAAAGGGGAGGGGCTGTTCAATATGCCCCGCCCTGTCTTCCTGTTTCAGTGGAAATTGGGTCAACACATTGAATAATGCTATGCATTTCAAGGTACTTCAGTGGGGCTTTAACACCTTTTAACATTTGAACAGATTTTAGAAAATCCAGATGACCTATCTATATATATATACTGTACAGGTATTCTGTTGGCTTTCTGATAGTGGTCATGATTATTTTGGAAAGAGGTTGACTCCCTGAAAAAGTGCAATAATGTGGCTCTGTGCCACTTTTATCTGGCACAGCTATTGCTGTGAGTTTAGAGTGGAATACCTTTTTTCCCAATTCCATTTGGTCCTGTTAGTGTTACTGAAAATACACAATTCACCTTTTAGCTTTTATGCAATAAAGGATGCTGAGCATGAACTAATGTTCTGCTAATGGAAGAACTAATGTTCCAAGATCGTATTATCTATTTAATAATCTCTGAGAGTTATTGTTATTCATTTAGACTCTATTACTTTTGTTTCTGATGTAGACTGCTGGACCAGATCCTCCAGTGTAAACGTATAAGACACTATAGCTGTGTTTACAATGTTTCTATGTTCTCTAAACTCCATAATCCAATGGAAATACCAGAATACATTTGTATATCACTTATATATTCCAAATTATAGTTCGACACATGTGAATGCCACTAATGTCACACTAATTTTTGTCACACTAATGTCAACGTTATGAGAAACTGTCAGCATTGCTGTCAGAAAAAGTGTGAGCATGGCTCCACAGTCTGTAATTGTGCACTCCGACATATCTAAAAATATATCAGCTGTTGTTTCTTACTTTTTCACACCCTTTGTCTCTCAACAATCTTTTTATCCTTCAAATGTCAAGAAGACAGGTAGTCTCCCTACCGCCCTTCACTGCTTTTGCCATGTTTATTGGTGTGATGCAAATGTGAACACGGCACTACACAAGGTATTTTTGAATCAGATTTTCAAAGTAGTCTGATTCAAAGGTTTGCATGGCAATTATTTATCTATTTAATGGTTCATTTTAGATCTGCACCACCTCTTTCAAAAAATTTCATTGGGATTAAGCTCTATCGAATACTTTTTTTCCGTTCCATTTGAGCTATAAACCAGATTATTAGGATACATGTAAACAGGGGATAGAAAAATAGCATTTGCCCCATCCCTCTTATACATATATTGACATGTACAGATTCTAATGATCAGACATACACACACACTCTTTCTCTTTCTGTGTCTGTACTCTGTTACTAGTGATCTCATAAAAAGTCAGCTCTTTCAGTAAAACTCATTTCTTTTAATGATCTGAGGGGTACTCAATTAATTGTAATTAAAGTCTGTGTCATTTATCTAGAATGGAGTCTCTGGACATAATTTCGCCGTGCTTATGAAAAATGCACACATGACTCTCTCTCACACACACTCTTGACAGATTCATCTACTGTATATTAGCATGAACAGAGAGACCTTTGCAAATGAGCTCCAATATGTGAGCTCTGAAGGAGGCCATGCTTCTTTTAAATATCTTAAAACCTCAGACTTCCATCAATGGATTTATGAAGTCTGAACATCAGCCTTGGTGCCTGGAGGCTATGGACACAGTTCTCTAGAATATGGCAAGCCCAACATTAAACTTCATCAAAGTCGCCTCTGCAACTTTGACTGAAAAGAATTTATTTTGCTTTTATTTCATCTGTATTCATGTAAAAGCTACCCTCCACACACACACACACACACACACACACACACACACACACACACACACACACACACACACACACACACACACACACACACACACACACACACACACACACACACACACACACACATCTTGCCAAAGGGAAGACATGTGGAATACTAATACCATACAAAGGCATCAAGGAACAATCTCTCAAGAAATGTTTGTTGCTGCAAAAATGAATAATTCTTTTTAATCTACATTTGCATGAATCAAGCATTTTAAAGCATGTCCTATTGCATTTCAACTGTTGTCTGCATCAGGATTACACCTCGCAGGACTGCTGGCACTAATGAACCCATATACTTCATTATGGAAAACATTATTAGGATTATGAATAATTGACTTATTTAAATGATAGAAAGATTTGTGTTAAAATTACCCTACTCGCCCCTCAAGATAAGCAACTGCAAAATGAGACTTGATTATCTTCTAGAATACTTAGAATGATAATGAAGTTCTGTTATTTTGTTTATGCAGTGCAAACCAGACTGGCATTAACATCTTAGCCTCATGCATTTGTTTACCCTTAAGACCTCTAAATAATCACACACAATACTGTTGGGGAAAACATTGTTCTGCGTGGCTAATGATAAATATATGCATATTTGCTGGGTAATGAGTCTTTATGTGGGTCACAATGGATCAGATCAACATATTCTTCTTTGAATAATTTTAGCTCACAGAATTTGTCTTATACGTTTGGAGACATTCAAAGTCAGACACATTTGCTAATCTGTCCTCTGAGACATGTGGCACAGCGGAAGGTGGGGAGTGATACATTTACAAGAGATAAAAAGAGTAACCAGCTTTGTTCGAGTAACCAATACACTTTTCTGTAGACAGAACCTGGATGATGTAGCAGAACGTTCACTGTAAAAAAATTGCTGTAGTTATGCAGCTGTTTGCCAGTAACTTACTGTAGATTTAAATTGATGTATATTTACTGGCAACAGTTTGTTCAAAGTTAAATGAACATTAAACATTAACAAGTCTTTGTCTTTACAGAATAAAACTATAAAATAACAATCTATTGCAAAGCATTCTGGGAACCAGAAATCTTCATCAACCTTTTTCTGTTTTTTTCCTTCAGATTTTGGTTCCCATTAATGCTTTGCATGAGGCTGTTATTTTAGTTTTATTCTGTAAAGATAAAGACTTGTTAATGTTTAATATTCATTTAACTTTGAACAAACTGTTGCCAGTAAATAACATCAATTTAAAACTACAGTAGCTAAGTTACTGGCAAGCAGCTGCCAGTAATACTGTAATTTCTACAGATTTTTTTTACAGTGTTGGATATAAGGAGGATAATTGAGGCAAATTCAGGAAGGAGATATTGCATTGATAGTAGCTTTACAATGTAATTGTTTTATACTTTCACAGGGACAGATAGCAGAAAAAGAGGGAGAAATTTGAGTAGTGAATATTCACCTGTGTGCGTGACAGATGGACAGACTCCTCCCTGGAGACGGGCTGCTTGAGGACAGTCTCATGCCTGCTCACAAACCAACAGACATATAATTCAGTCAAACTCAAAGAAAGATGTTTATAAAGGCATTCTGAGGTCATTTGAAGCAGCGAATTTGGACAGGTTTGTGGATATTTTCCCTGGCTTAAAAACTGCCTTTGAGCAGAATGGGGTTTAAGCCAACAGATCTCATATCTACCAAGCTATAAGCGCCAACAGACTAGTTCATGTTTTAAAAAGCAGCCTTGGGATATTAGAAACAGTGACGGAGGAATTGGTTTTCAGAGTTGAAATGACCTTGGGGTAACAACAAAATGATTATGATTACTTTATCTTAGCAGTGTAAATAGGTATTTTCCTGTAATGTCAGATTTATCTAGCGTTCCCCCCACTGATCTGCTAGTCGGTTTTCACATCTGTTGTAGAAAAAAATTCTAATCTGAAATGGTATCCTGAGGTAAAAGTGTATCCAATGGTTTTTAAAGGAGGGTCTGATGTATCATTGTAGAGTGATTTGAAGTTTGATGGACAGCTGGTTGCCAGAAGTAAAGACACACTTAAGCTCTGCGTGCAAATGTCCCAGCCAATCACAGTCAAGGAAAAAGCACACCCTCGTTAAACCAAAACTCATGGATTACTCATGATCAATATTCTGAACTAGTTGTTGTTGTGGTCAGATACCCCAGAGAAATGGGTCTTTTGGTGATGTATTTAATGTGTAATTCAATTCAAGTGTGCCTTTAGCAAATATGCCAAAACAGACAATAACAAGTTTCAAACATTTTTTTTTTTTTTTACATAAACAGTCATGTAGGAATTTACAATTATATCCCTGCTTTATTGACAGTGTAAAAGGGAAATGCAGTTTTCGCGTGCATTTGATACGCAGTTCATTTGCGTGTAATACACACGCACCCCACACCACTAATTCTACCCAAACTTATAATACACACGCACCCCACACCACTACTAAACCTACCCTAACCAACCCATGCGTATCCTATGCACGTAAAAACTCATTTTCGCGTATAAATTACACGATAAACACACTGCGTGCTATAAACACACCCATTTAGTGTGATCGGGTTGAAAATGTAGTCTTTTTTAACATTAATCATTTGAAATGAGTTTGTACCATAAGTAAATATACATGTGGCAGAACCACACTTTCATAAAATACATACGAATTCTAACAAGATCACATTGCTCTTAACCATAGCACACTCTCCTCAAAAGCAGCCAGGGATATTCTATATATTGTACACTACCTACACACACACTAAGAAAAGTTTGTAAAAATACAGCCCAATGTAATGTGTCTTGTTAGCGCGCCCGCCTCCCATACCTGTGGCCCCGGTCCAAAGCCCACTTGGAGCGGGTCGAGCAGGAGAGGTTACAATAATATGAAGATGTTTTTTTTTTATAATTTTTTTTTTTATAGGTGTTTTACTTTTATTTTGAATTGCTTATTGCATTCTATTGTCTTTTGGGGTTGAAGGAAATGTCAGTATAAAGGTACTGGTAATTATCTGTCAGGACATTATCTGTCTTTCTACAGATTTTACTTTGCAGTGTACACACACTCACACTACACATACACAACTACATTACATCCTTTGCCTCTTCATTTGCTACTACAGAAGGCCTCAGAAAGTTTGACACTGGACGCTAACATTCACTGGATTCAAAGAAACAGGGGAGTGAGAAAGTACTGCTGTGGCTTCATAATTATGTGCTTAATTGACTTGGCTGCTGTAAAAGCATCACAGATATGTTAATGATTCTTTATGATCACTCTGGTCGTCACCAAGCACATCATTTTGCTCCAGCGAATGAATCAGAGAGATGCAGAGTCATGTTTTCAAAGGGCATTCTCCAATTTTTAAAGGCCATTCTTTAGTCAACTGCAGTTTCTTTATTTGGGAGAAAACTAGAGTATATATTCAAAATCAGGCTCCACATTCCAATGGATTTCAAAGCGACATCATTCTTCCAATAATAATAATAATAATAAAAAATCATAATAAATAAATAATTTGCCACATTTTTTCATGAATGCTACATTAAAAAACCTAAAAACATGTAAAACAATATGTTCTTTTTTACCTTTATATCTGTTCTTCAAGCATGCAGAAAGATGAATGAAATGAAAGGGAAACGATTAAAACATAAAATGTATTTTGAAAAATTACTGTTCAAAAGGCTCAAAACAAAACGCGCTTATGTGAGCAGCATTACATCACTTTGTGTTCTCCTACGCCTCCCCCCACAACCCCACCACTTAGGCTCCCAGGCATTGCTTTTATTCTTTTCACTTCCCTCCAAATTACTGCATGAGAAATTCAAATATGCCTGCGGGACAAGTTCCTTACAGACAGCCTCACAAAAGGTTGGCACTTTAAACACAATTTCTTGTTTGTTTAACTACAGGCTATGCAGCAAACCGAAGCCTCCTTCAATCCCATTGCCTTGATCAGCCTGATTCATTATGAATGCTCTGAAGCAGAACACATACTCTTCCCCCAGGTGACAGATAGTATGTTTACAGGTTGTTTGTGAAAGGCTAGTTTGTTTGTGACAGTGAACCAGACTGTGGACACTGCTGGCATTTGGAAACTGCACCCGTACAAAGCTTTGCCTCAAACAGACTTCTCACTTATAAGGTCAAGACATTTAAGAAGTTGTGTTTGCTTCCTGATGAATATCTTATTAGATGTATAATCATAATTCTGTTGAAATCCCAATTGGTTTGTCTCTAATTACAACCCCGGTGTAACATAACCTTTTTGCCCTAATTGATTTAGCAGTGATTGACCTCACCAGTAAATCAAGGACATTTCTGCTTGATGTTGCCCCTTTGCCTTAACACATAAAGTATTAAAAGAATTTCAGCCAGAGTCAGAGGTGAATGTCTGCATTTTATTAAAAGCTTCTACTAAGGGAAGTTATTAAAAAATCTAGTAATAAGTGATCCACACATCTTTCAATAAAATCGGAGATGGCTGTAATGTAATGTAAATTTGTTCATTCAAAAGTACATGGTGCAATTATCATAATGCATTGTACTGCCCTTTGAAATTCACCTGTGCTAATGTTTTGATTCCTTAGATGAAATTAAAACCTAACCTGAGGAGGAGCGGGATGGTTTCATGGGGGAATTGTGATTTGCAGCATCTGTGAGGTGGGAAGGCTAAAGAAAACTGGCTCAGTGTGTACAGCTCTGTCCAATGTCACAGTAGTAAGATGAGAAGGGGAGTCAGTTGACGCCTCCTCGTAATAAGCTCAGGGTGAAACAAAGGGCTAAGACCTCTGTGCTCCATGACACTGCAAAGCTTTGGACCATGATGGGATTACAGAAATGTATGGCTTGCAAAATCAAGCCGATGCCTTATTACCATTCATCAGTGCTTCTGTGTCTTGCTTACTAATTAATATTTCACGGTGCTGTGCTTTCTAATTTTATTGATTGGACATTAAAAACAACATTACTAATGTTTACAGGGTGGCTACACCATGATCAGGGCCAATGTGTCGCATTTACAAGAAGCTTTACCAAATTTAGGTAACATCTGTTTGAACATTGTTCGAAAACAAAAGACCGACTTAACAAACTGCCCATTTGCATTATATGGGAGGCCCTTTTTTTCACCGTACTCTAGTACAGGGGTGTCCAAACTCAATCCTGGAGGGCCACTGCTGAACTCCGCAGGGCAGTGGCCCTCCAGGAGCAGGATTGGACACCCGTAGTACAACATACTGCAAATCTACCTGTACTGAGAATATTTATATTGAGGAGGACTTAGAATTTTATACAAGATATTAAGTTACAATTGAGGCAGTGACTCGAACAGTGGTTGGAAGTTTGCTACTTTAAACTTGATTATGAGAGCATACACCAAAATAGTCATTGATAAAATAATTGCCCAATACATAGTATATTACTGAATAGTTTTTACCTTTATATGACACATATTCATTTAGCTGTCAAGAATGATTTTTAAAGAAAAATTTCAAGTGTTACCTATCATAAATGTATGGTTTAAACCCAATATCATTTGACACAAAAGTCAACTCTAGCAGATTGAAATGTCACAAGCTTGTGAGCTTTAAAATGCAATTATGTAAAATAGATGATTGAGAGCATATAATTAGTGTACTAGTAACACAATGTATGGTACTTGTCTTTACTTTTCATAATTGCTTTTTGTCAGTCACTTAAAGGACTACTCACTCTATAGTTTTCTTTTTCATTGTCCTCCATTGTTCTAATTTGGACCTGTTTCACAAAATCATTATGAACGTAAACCATAATAAAAACCATCTTTCAATTATGGGCTGTTTCATAAGAGCATCATTACCTAACACTATATTTAGCTATTGAAAATTGTTGTAAATCATGATTGAGTAATCATAAAGCACTAATTGCATCATGCATTGCAGCTGCAAAACTACATAAACTTCATACAGTTAATACTGTGATGGTTACATTATTTAGGGCAAAATTTGACTTTCAGATAGCATTGTCACAGATGGTCAGACATTCATTTTGAAAGAGGCTATAGCTCAAACTGTAGTGCATGGTGCTATAATGCCAAGGTTATTGTCTGATTCCCATGAAATACATGAGCTGATAAATATGTAGGCTACTGTACATCGATGAGCCAAAACATTATGACCATCTGCCTAATATGCCGTTGTTCCTCCGTGTGAAGCCAAAACAGCGCCAACCCTCCAAGGCATGGACTCTAAAAGACCCCTGAAGTTGTCCTGTGATATCTGGCACCAAAACGTTAGAAGCAAATTATTTAAGTCCTGTAGGTTGTGAAGTGGAGCCCCCATGGATCAAACTTGTTGATCCAGCACATCTCAAATATGCTTAATTGGATTGAGATATTGGGAATTTTGAGGCCGGATCAACACCTTAAACTCTTTATAATGATCCTCAAACCATACCTGAACAATATGTGCAGTGTGGCAGGGTGCATTATCATGCTGAAAGAGGCCACTTCCACCAAGGAACACCATTGTCATGAAGGGGTGAGCCAGGTCTGCAACAATGTGTAGGTAGGTGCATGACATGTCAAATTTATATCCACATGACATCCAACATTGCCCAGAGCATCAGACTCCCTCCACTGGCTTGTAGTTGTCCCACAGTGCATCCTGGTACCATCACTTCCCCAGGTAAATGGCACAAACATACATGACCATCCACTTGATGTAAAAGAAAATGGGACTCATCGGACCAGGTGATCTTTTTCCACTGATGACCAATGATTTTCACTTCACCTGTGACTGGTCATAATGTTTTGGCTTATCTGTGTATACTGTATACTTTGAATGCAAGTCACTTTGGATAAAAAAGTATTTTAAATGCATACATGTAAATGTAGATGTGCCTGTGCTACATCCATCAAACACAGTCTGATTACCACCATTAATTATAGCTTCATAATAAAAGAAGAAAATATAAATGCCCACATCCATCCTCTAGCACTGCCATTGCATAGACCTACTGTATGTAACACACTTACAATAAATACTGTTGCAGAGTCCTGGAGATTACTTTTGCCATAGCTAATGTTACTCATGATGCCCAAAGGATCTCATTTGAATCATTTTATGAGCTGCTTCAGAATAGCCATCCTATGCCATGTTACACCAGGTGTAAATCACAGTCTTTGCCAAGCAGTCCTTGTATATTTACGAGGACTGTCAAAAGCAAAGGGTTAAACAATGTGCAGGAGGTTTTATTGGCTCTGAGTAATGGAAGTCATCTTAATTCATCCTAAAAGTAACACCTAAGAGTGGCCACACTAAATCATTTAGCATTATCTTTTTTTCCCCTTCAATAATAAAACAGGCTGCCATGGATGGTTGAAGTAATTCAATTACCTTGTTAAAAAGAAAAGAAAATTTAACAAATTCTTTTGAAGATTTCATTCCAATCAAGACAAACAAACAACATTACGCATTTCCTGCTGATGTTGGATAAAACGACCTCCCTTAATTAAATATATAGTAATTAGTCTGTTTTTAAACCTCTTTTATTTTGTGTCTTTAAATCTAGTCTAGCAATGTCAGGTATAATTACTTCCTCTTCCAGAGGTTGTTACAGCTTCACTCCAGGCTAGCTGCATAATATTCATCAGTGTTTACATAATACAAATATGAGCCTAATTGGAGGGTTAGAAAAAAAATTGTACACCAGGGTTACTAAAGGCAAATCTCAGAAAACTTTCAGGGCTATTTGTTCAAAATTAAATTCATAATGCAGTGGCACCAATTGAAGGTTTCTTTCTTTTCCCACCTTCAGCATTCAGTGCTGCATTTAAAAGAGCCATTGTTCAATTCCCCTGTGAGATTCTCCTCTTTAGCTTTTAAATCACAGTACAATTTGTGATGTGCTGAACTCACATAGACACATAAAAAAAATATATATTAGCGCCATTTAATTAGCTTAGTTTAGTTAATTTGGTTACCATTTATCTGACATTAAAATATCAAGAGTGTGTGTTACACTAAATGCAAATAGCCTGTTTTGTTTGCAAAGGTTATGCTAACTAATCCTACTGTTGTCTAGTGAAACCAGACTAAATTACAAAAGAAACAAAATCTGGGACTGTGGTGTGGAGAGTAAAAGCAGTGGATTTAGTTTTTGACACGACCAATCTAATAATCTCAGAAATGCAGTCATGATGGAACCCATAATCCCTTCCTTTGGTGAACATAATTTGCTTTTATTTTTAGACTTTAATGCATTCTGGTGTTTGAAGAGTTATGGGCAGTTGATGAAGTCTGGGCACCTTCATTACAGGTCTTTATGGGACATGGGCAGCATTGTGTGGTGGAATGCGGACGACATTTATGACCTCATTCCAGCCTTGGCCTGAGGGTGAGGCAGTAAGACACAATAAAGCAACTCTGCGACAGAAACCTGAAGAACGCTGGCTTTACTGCAGCCGGAGGGGTCAGGTAATGTCACAACAATAAAAAATCTAAACAAGCAGGTGCAAAAAAGCTAAACTGAGCCAGCAGAGGCTCTCCTCACAAAATAACAAGAAGTGCAGGCAGTGGCTGTGAAAGGTTTCAGAGGGAAGAGGGACAGCCTTTCCAAAGTTGAGGAAAATTAGATATTGTTATCTGTATACATGTAACGTCCCGGTTACGTATGTAACCCTCGTTCCCTGAAGGAGGGATGGGAGACGTAGTCGACGTGTCAACTGATTGGGATCACGCTTAGAGAGCCTGTCATCTTCGAGTACTATTAAAACGAGCCAATGTAATTGGCGTGCGTGAAATGCATTACACACTCCGCCCCCGCGGCACAGGTATAAATACGGAAGTGGATGCACACACTAGTTGTTTTTCGCTGAGGAGCCGAGCGTAACTCGGAGTCAGCGGTGGTCCAGCAATAGTGGCGACGGGACTACGTCTCCGTTCCCTCCTTCAGGGAACGAGGGTTACATACGTAACCGGGACGTTCCCTTTCAGTCGCTCACGTTCGACGTAGTCGACGTGTCGACTGATTGGGATCCCAATTAAAACGCCATCTAGTGCTGCCACCTTCCAGTGCCTAGACAAAAGCCTCCAGATCCCCCCGCAATTAGGCGGGGAAGGGACAAGGCTTAGGCCAGGGAAGTCACTGCTGTTCCTACAGGACCACTGGGAAAGCGTTCCCTGAACATGGAAGGAAGGGACGCTGCGGAAGCCACATCCTGCCCGAAGGGAGGTAACATGTGGAGAATACACATATGAACTGGGCGGATGACCGGGCAGTACAACATATGGAATGTCACTGGGGTGGCTCCAGCCTAACAGGGGGGAGACTCAGCCGAACAGTGACGGCAGAGCAGCCTCTGCCAAGGGAAGACACGGGCTCGCCGCAGGGAGCCGTACCGTGGAAGATGGCCGTAGGGATCACAGCATATGGACCCAGCCTAACACAGGTTCCACCAGAGTATATGAGTGATAGGCCTGGCTTTGGACATTCCGCCATGTCCGTTGCCGAAGGGTATGGAGGAACTCGACAGGGTTCGGCTAAAAAGGGCAACTCAACAGGAGCAAGAATTGCACACGTATCCAGTCCATAGGAGGGGAATGGCGCAGCAAGCTGACACAACGAACCGGGCTTACAGTGAAACTGGCTTCATGTGAAGGGAGCCCACGGGAAGCAACGGTTCGACTAAGGTGTTGCCCACCCTCAACTCTAGAATATCTGTTAGCGAAGCACTCTGTGTCAACGCCTAAGCGGGAGCACACACTCATTTAAGAGGAGCTCACCACCGAAGTGGACATGTGCATCTCGGGAATTTCACCAAGATGAAGGGAGCCACTTCAGTGGGCCAACCTCACTTGGAAACAGCCTTCCCTCTCTGCTGATTTCCTTAACAGATAAGAGCTGATCTGAGGTCCTAAGGCTTGCGTTCTATGCACGTAAAAACACAATGAAGCGGACGGACAGAGAAAGCCAGGGCTGGGTCTGCCTCCTCCAGGCAGCGCTTGCAGGCTCACCACCTGGTCCCTTTAAGGGAGAGGTAGGAACCTTGGGCACATATCCAGGCCGGGGTCTCAGCTAGTGAGAGTTAGCCGGCCCGAATTCCAGGCACAAGTCGTTGACTGAAAGCGAGCAAGTCCCTACCCTCTAGAAGAGACCATGCGAGCAGGAGAACTGTTAAAACCAAAATTTTTAACTCACTGCCTGCAGTGGCTCCGGGGCGGTCTCTGCATTGCAATAGCACCAGAGATAGGCCCAAGAGGATAAAGAGGGGCGCAGGGATGACCCTTGCTCCCTCAGGAACCTGACGATCAGGACGTGCTTCCCATATTTCTGCATATGATGTTTGTATCATATTGATCGAACGCTCTCAGGATCTCCTCACGGACAGAAGACTCATTCAACGAATAGGTTCCACTCCTAACTAGCGAAGCACAACTGTCTTATCTTAAGGGGGTGCTTGCAGAAGTGATGGTCACTCCCACATATCCTTGTGATAGCGACCTGAACCTCCCCGTCCAGTTCTTTGAACGCGGGTGCCATCATGCCCCATCCCTGAAATGTATTCAGGGGAAGTCAGGAAGGCTGTCGAGGGAACTAGATCTGGTTGGGCCAAAAAGGGGCGACTATCAAGACCTGTTCCACTCCTGACTTAGCACAGTAGGTGCAAGCGACATGCACGCACAAGACAGGAGCACTGCTCAACACTAGATGTGATAATTCACTGAGCTTCAGGAGCATTTCTGCTCAACACCTGAGTGTGATGAACATCACTGAACTTGAGCAGCACCAAGCGATAATGAATCGCATAGCAGCTTTCTTAGAAGGCTCACTGGGGAACGCATTTCTGATGGGCCCCGGGGTCAGCTGAAAGCCAGTGTCTATCCAAGGGATGTCCGCTCAGACAGAAACACAACTGGCAGAGGGACGAGTCCGGAGGGGCAACAGATGTAACTGTGCGGCCCCAAAGTGGTCCCTGCCCAGCTGGACCGCCAGGGGATTGGAGTCTCCACTCTCCCTGGCCATAGCTGTCGTGAGGCTCATTGGCGGCACCATTGAGCAGGCTGGAGAATTTTATAGTGGAATGAAGCGACCTCAGAAGCTTCTGACTCCAAGGAGGAGGTGACGGGCGAGTTGTGACATGCGAGGGAAGCTTAGCGCAACGGTCGCGATGTTGTCTTTTCAGACAAGTACCAGCTCGCTGAGCAGCGGTGGCTCAAAGTGAGGTGAACTGCCAACTCGAGGTAACGAATACCAATGCAGTCGGAGGTCGCCCAGGCCTCCGTTAAAGCATGCCCTTTGTACATGGCCCCTCAGTCGGTGTTAGTGGACCTGAAGGTCTGAACACGGGCTGAGAGTTTGGCGACAGGCCGGGGTGATCTTTTATCACACAGGGCGTGCCGCTCTGCCACGGTCACCTCGGGACTCGATCATAAAACTAGTGCTGAAGCGGTCTTCATATGGAGGAAGCCAAGCGCCTGCGTCTGCCATATGCCCCAGAAGCCTCTGAAATTTTCAGTGGGACCCTTTATCACTTCTAGCACTAGCCTAACACACTCCTCTTGAAGAGACGTGTTGGACCGAGTCCATCTCCTGAACTGAAACAGATATACTCAGCCCGTGGGCGAGATTACTCTCTCCCAGTTGAGCTGAAGACCCAACTGGCTGTGGAGCACTCGAAGGGTAGGACTTGTACTGATACTTCGTACCCTCTCAACGCCAGAACACAGAATGGTCTGTGGAGCGGAAGGATAGAGATCTGAAGGACTGTCCTTCAGGTCGAACGCTGCAGGCCAACCTTGGGGATGGAGCATTTGACAATGCATTTCTGTGTAGTAATTGAATGGAGGCTTTCGAAAAAGGGCCCGTTTCAATTGACACAGGTCCAAGATGGCCATAACCCACCACCTATCTAGGTACAATGAAGTACGGGTTTATAGAAACCGGCCTTCATATCGGCTGGAGAGGCTACATCACATCCTTCGCCAGTAGGACTGCGACGTGCGCACACAGGACAGGAGCAGCGCTCAACACATAGGTGTGATAAATATCACTAATCTTAGGAGCATCTCAGCTCAACACCTAGGTATGATGAATATCACTGAGCCAGGGCGAAGCCAAGCGAAATGAATCGCAAGCCGAGTCTGCTGGTAGTTTCGGGGCCAGCTGGAGCGGTAGGAAGCATCTTCAGGCTTACACACACCGTGCCAGGGGCCAGGGAACCACAGACGTACCCGAGGTGGGGCAGCGAGGTGGAGGACAGGGACCCGACTCGGAAGGCCCGGAGGCGGCCCGAAGCAGGGTCTGAGTGTGGTGTATGACACTTACCTGTCTCCACGAGATGGCCAGGGATGCGTGAGAAGGCGGATGACCGGGTCCTCGAACCGCACCCAGCTGCCGTGCTGGCGAACAAGAGGGGGCTGAGGGGTGCAAGGCTTACAGGGTCGCACACAGCCAGACTCGCCCTCTTGGGACCCAGGAACAAAGGAATTTGCTCTTTCTTTGGAGTGTGGGTACCGCTTGCTCGCTTCTTTTGGGAGCAGCGAGGAACAGACACACACACAAACAAAGACTCCACCCGGCCCTCACCCGGGGGGAGGGAGTGGATTGGTAACGAACTCCCAGAGCATCCTCCTCCATCCCTGAGCGGCCCGCTCCGGAATGCTTTCGCTGTGGCTTGCCACCTGGTTTGGCAGCGCCTGGAGCGGGCTGGGCGTCCCCACTGCGGCCGGCTACATGCTGAGGCCTGGCTGGAGGCTGCTGCGGAGGCTCAGTGGGAGCGGCGGCAGGGGAACGCCCTCGGCGACTAGCAGGCGGAGGAACTGCCACCGGCGGCGGGGTGGAGGCAGCAGCGGGCCGCCGGGGCAGGATGTGCCGGATGGCCTCCGTCTGCACTTGGGCGGCAGAGAACTGTTGGACGTAGTTCTCCGCCGCGTCGCCGACCAGCCCAACCTGGGAAATTGGGGAGACCAGGAACCGAACCTTGTCCGCATCCGCCATATCAACCAGGCTGAGCCAACGATGGCACTCCTGGACCACTAAGGTGGACACTGCCAGACCGATCACGCATGCCACGACACTCGTGCCCGGAGGGCGAGGTCAGATGCAGTGTGATGCTCACCTATGAACGCACGGTCTGGGCTACCCTCGTGCATGTCCATGGGTGCCCTGGCCTGACAGACCTGTAGCAGCGCCATGGCACGCAAGAGGAGGCGGCTTGCCAACAGGCTTTGTAAGTTCTGCCCGTCGGAACGGGCGAGAACTCACAGGCCTTAGGGGGGAGACGAGGATCCTCCCAAAAGGCAGCGGCAGCCGGACACAGGTGCACCTGTGTCGCGACAGACCGCTCCACTGGAGGGATAACCTCGCAACCCTTCACCGCTCCTCCATCAAGGGTAGTGAGGGGGAAAAGCTATTCAGGCAGTTTCTGGCAGAGAAAGGTGCCATCCACAACCTGGTAAGCTCTCCATGCCCTTCGGGAAAGAAAGGCCCAGGGGTGGCGAGCTGAGAACCAGCTTGGCCCGCCCCAAGATACCAATCCTCCAACCGAGACTGAACGGGACACGATGGAGGGTTCCACTCGAGCCCGGCAGCCTCGGCGGCCCGTTTCAGCATAGCTGACATTTCTGGATCTGGCTCGGGCAATGTTAAACTCCCAGAGGGAAAAAACACAGCCGAGTCGTCATATCCAGAGGCCAGCTCACCCTCCGATGCTGCTATCGACATCTTATCCTCTGGGGGAACCCCAATTGAAACGGCTGATCGGTCCATTACAGAGGGACCAGCACGTTCAACAGGAATTCCATCGGCTGCAGTGTGATGGAGGAGTGAGGAGCCCACAGGGAATGGTTACCGGGCGAGACCTCCATCACTATCCTCCGTTCACCCATCCCACACGGCACCCGGGGGTGGGGCATGGTAATGGGGACTCGCGCTTCGCGGACTGAATAAATTGGTCAAAAGCGGGCCAACTGGGGCTTGAGGAGTGGTCTTTAACAAAGGTGGAGTTTATCTAAGTCAGGAGAGGGATGTTTGAAAGGTGATGAAATGATGAATGAAATGAAAACACCCATGTTTTCATTTCATCACCTTATGAGGCAGAAATAAATGTATATGTGATGTTAAAGGCTAGGCTACTTATGTTAACCATTGGCATAATAAATACACATGTGCTTATGGAAAATACCAGAGACTGTTTGAATAAATATATGATTATAATTGTGTATGTATTTGGTTTCATGTTCCACCTGCCTCTTCCTTGTGCCTTTGTTAATACCAAACTTAGCCAACCCTGCTTCTGGATGGCTACCTTCTTGCATACTTTAGTTCCAACCCTGCTCCAACACACTTTCCTGTTTTACCTTGATTAGTTAATTCAGGTGTGTTTGATTAGGTGACTCTGCAGGATGGTAGCCCTCGAGGAGGGTTGGAGATCCTTGGTATAGTTAAACAGGAAAGTTTGCTCAAACATCCTCAATTCGTAATTCCATGGAAAATGAATAGAAATGCTTATTCTTTCTAACAAAATGTGATGTAAACATATGATATATTATCTATATTTGGTCTAAATTAATTTTAATATCTTTATTTTCTACCAGAGTGTAAATTTGTCTTTGGCTCACCAACACATAAAACAACTACTAAAAAACTAACAAGCAATAATAAAGCAATACACAGACAAGGTCACATTACATAGAAAAGTGCAGTTCATGTCACTTTCTATTACTTTATTACTTGCAGAGTTAAGCATTTTAATGTCATTTGGGATGAAGGACTTCTTGAACACATTTTTATTTGCCAGAGATACTCTATAGTGCCTCTCAGATTTCAATGGCTAAAGAGAGGATGGGAGCTATTTCCAAGAATACTTCTCGTCTTCTTCCTTGCCCTTTCTGTGAAAAGTTGTGTTAAGGACCTCTGGGGTTTACCAACTATAAATGTGTAAGCCTTTGGAATTAAAAGCCTTAATGGAATTGTTTTGTGCATTCCTGTGCTCACAAATAAATGGAAGCAGGGGCGACTGAACAAGTATGCATGTGTGTTCTCTTTAATTCAGCTTGATTGATGTGGACTCCTGACACAAATGAATAAATTACGGTCACTGTAAAAAATGTTTTTGGCGTAAATCATTGGTCAAAATGCTGAAGTCTTACGTCTTTAAGTAAAGACTAAACTTCATGATAATTTTGCAATCTAGCTAGTTTTTAGTCAGCTAGCCCCATGGTGGTTAAATTGTGTTGTTCTATGCAGGTGTTAAGGGCAGGTTTTGGGGTAGTGCTGCGGGTAAACTGGTCTGAGTGGAAACGCAGTTTGATTTTGGCCTCGTGGCCTGAAGTCCGAGGGCATTGCCCCCGCCTGGCACATTGTTAGCCCTGGATCACACTGGCCCGACAGTGGAAATTCAGAGCTTCTAGCGGCAGCTGCAGTGACGCTATGACTTTACCAATTGGCAATTGGCCCTTTTATTTAGAAGGCGGGACTTATTCCGCCATATTGCGCGTTGCACTTTCTCCTATTCATAGTAATATGAGTGCACTGTCTTTCTATGTATAAAGTATTTGGTTGTGTTGCTTCACTGCTATTCACAACTCCTCTCCCGTGGCCTCATGGGCTAGTATTTGTATATTTTGTACGCATATAGCCCTGAATGATGAAATGCTGTCCAAATGTTCATTTGTGTGTATGTGTGCACTGATATTTGTCCTACGCTGTTAAGTTTGTGTATCAGTGAAGATTTAATTTATGCTGTCCCTTTTTTGTTTGTCACTAAGTTGTATGTTTGTATTTCCAGGACTTATGGAGTGGGTGTGTTGAATGTGTGGAAGGAGCCTCTAGGCCTGCTGGGATTGTGTCCGCCCTCCTGCCTCTGTGCAATGCAAGAATGCTGGCATCTCTCCCCCATAATCCTCAGCTGCAGGCAAGACCATGATTCACCCTTGGCTGCTGCCAGCCACTCAGGCTAATATGCGACATTGCTGTGTTTGTGTGTTTGTGTGTGGGTGGTTGGGTGGGAGGTGGGATGGAAGCAGGCTGCTTTTGTGTTCTGTTTACATTATTTTACTGAAGCAGCTGTGCCTTGTGTGTGTGTGTGTGTGTGTGTGTGTGTGTGTGTGTGTGTGTGTGTGTGTGTGTGTGTGTATGTTTGTCTGTGTGTGTGATTGTATGGCTGTCAGTATGTCAATACAAGTATGCTCAAATCAACTGATGTGTTTCCAAGTATTCGTATAGTGTACGCAAGAAAAGAATACACAGTGGAAAAAATAAGTCCATATGTGTGTGTGTGAAAGCAATCAGAAGTATAGCCGTCATTGTGTGTGAGTGTTTGTGTGTGTGTGTGTGTGTGTGTGTGAAAGAGACATAGTGGAACACATCTTCATTTTGGGTGCAAGCCACTTACTGGAAATGAAACGGTAGAGGCGGCAGTTTTATTTAAGACATACTGGTTACTAAAGCTTTGTTTGTGTTGTCAAATATGCCATATCAGATGTTACAGAATATGTAAACTACACAGTGATTTCACAATTGTCTGAGAGATATTCAATTCAAGGGCCCCTGCTGTGTTGCAACTGATTCTAAGACTGGGGCATGCAGCGTAGGTGTAGTGGTAGCATTGTGGCATAGAAACAAGGTTGTCAATACAAATGGTGAAGGTTGAGTCACAGGTTTGTGTAAGCCAGATATTATACTCTAGCACAATTGGGTTTAATAGGGTTTTACGCACTGGCTGCTCTGTAACACTTTATTTGCAATGATCAGGGCACTGGCCAATTAAAGGGGCACTTGGCAAGTATTTCAACTTAAAGCTGTAGTCCGGCGTTTTTCCTCTTTGTCGCCATCTCTGTTCAAAATCTGCAATTGCAGTCATTCTACGGAATTATCAACTTTACGTGTTGTACTTCAACACCCTCGACACGTCACAGCGCGGAGGAACACAATGTTTGAGGAGACTGTGAGGCTGTCAGTCACGCGCCGGTGTCGATACATGGTGTCGATACTGGCATTCAGAATCACAGATTATTCTTTTTGGAAGTATGACCAACAAAAGAATTTTCACTGGAAAATGTCATCTGAACAAGTAAGAAACTTTTGTTCTGGTTCTGACATTGCAGTAAATCGCGCTGATTAAATCTAACAATCGCTTATAAGTTATCATATCACGCAAAACTGTGCAAATTAGACTTTGTTCTCAAATAGTTAATGTTAACAACATAAGCAAGCATTGCGAGACTAACGTTACATGTAATGTCCTTCCGATACGTATCCTTGTTTTCGTATGGGTCTGGTTGCATTCTCTTTTTTTCTGTAGCCACTCCGAAGTCCGAAAGAAAGCTTTTGCATTTTACAGCGGGTGAATCTGTTGTCACTGGTGATTGTCGTTTGAACCTTTCTGGATCCGCCATCAAATTGATAAGTTTAATTATATCAAGTGCTGTGAGAAAAGGCTATAAATCTCCACTTCCAGCATCCTCACACACAATATAACTTATACTAGCCGAGACTCCTTCTTTATGTGTACAGATGTGACGTAATGACGCAAAGACATGCTCGAATCTCCCGCGGAAATCCACCAGTACCACTGGAATTAAAAACATTATTACAAGCTTACCGCTTTGAATCGAGCTAAAGCAAGCAGATAGTTTTGAACACTGGCTGGTTATGTATTTTCTCAAATATGTATTTTGGATCATTTTTAACCCAAAAAATGCTACAGACTGCAGCTTTAATAAAACCGTTTAGAAATCATTTGAATGGTTTAACAACCTGTTCTGGAGAGAATGGTGACTTTCCCCGCTCCCCCCAGCGTTCCCAGGCGGAAAACCAATCTTGCAACATGGGGACTAACGTCCTGGTAAGTTGGAAATAGGAAGTCTTGTGAGAAGCGAGAACGAGGCGAGAAACACAAACTGCTTTATGGCAATTCGACATAATTCTATGATACTGTATGATGTATTACCCACCTCGGTAGACATAGCTCCACACGATAAAGTTGGCCGACTCCGATAATAACAAATGCACATAAGCAGCGATAGAAAGCGGGAGGAAGGTTTTTTTTTTTTATGACAGTGTTGTGAAAATATATGCTGCACAGCTTTAGGGGGAGCTCGATGAGATAACATGCGACAACAAAAGTGAAAATCAGCGAAGAAATGGCTAGAGTTGCCAAGTTCCCCTTTAAGGTTTTAGAAAAGTAGTTGCAGTAGCCCACTGGTTAAGGTCCAAGGCTTGCTGATGTAAAGTAAGTCCTCGCTATCTGTGGATGGCCCAGATGTTGTGCTCCTCTACAACTAACACTGACATAATTATTTAACCACTGGGTGCCCCATTGCATTGTTCTTTCAATAAGTAAAAATGCATGATATATTAAAGGAGCTGTGGTAGTCTAATGCTTAAAGGGGTCTTGAATAATTTTCTGAAAATTTTTCTTGATCTTTTGACAATTTAGCTGTCGTTATACTATAAAAATATCCTGTAAGTTTCAAAACTCAAAACTTCCTTGATATTCCAAAAAAATAGATTTTTTTGGAGATCAAGGCCAGAAAACTACAGGATCTGAAAAGTGTGGAATTATGACGTAATAGTGCAGTGAAAGACCGCCTTTGTAGAAGAAGATCAACACCTATACGTCTAAGTCACCCCGTCGTTGGCCTCGCCCACTGGCACATTAGTGAATAGTGACACAAGAACGAGTAAAGATAGAAACAGATCAATAACATTATCTTCCAAAGGATTCTAATGCTAGGAAAGTGTTTTTTTTTTTTTTTTTCAGTCTCAGCAGTGAATAATCTGTTATATAAATTGTGATTAAATTATATGCAGAAAGTGATCGAAGAACGCTCCGTTTACAATCGCCTAAGATTTCAATCACACAGTTTATCTGGACACTTGCCAAAACTCCCGTTATCAATGATGCTGTTACACTGCACAATGAAGCTACTGTTTTTACATCGTGTTTGCATTCTTATTTATGGTGAAAGCATTTGTGAGAGTGCAGATATCGCGTTGCAATGGTGAGATCACTGCATTCACACGATTAACATACTGTCTGTAATCTGCTCAATGCTCATCGCTGCAACCTTTCATGTGATGGAAATGGATCTAAATATAATTAAACAACACTTTTCACGATTAGTTAATCTCGACAGCTGTAATAGTAAAAACGTAATACAATAATTTGAGAGGCTTCCACATTATTCCACTTGTTTCATATGAAAAGATGTTAGCCAATCACTGTAGTGGGTGTTTACACTGAAGACTCACAGCAGACACGCCCCTTCAAACAGAGTATTCAAATGGGACTAAAATCAGGGGAGAAAATAGCCATTTATTTTTAAATTGTGAATTTTTTTTATGTAAAAATCATATTAATATTATAAGTGCACCACAGGAAACATTATAAAATAATCAAAACAATCCAGTTCATGACCCCTTTAAGAACTAGGGGTGGGGATTTGTGGCTTTGAATTGAATTTCGATTCAATTTATGCATAGATATTCTAAACTTGATTTATTTATTTATTTTTTACTAAAATGTAAAATGAAATGAAATGAAAATATAAAGGAAATTAAATGATTAATTTAATTTAAATTACTAGATAAATCAACAATGATGTAAATGTACAGTGGTGCGTCAGAGTGCCTGTGTACAAAAGTTGATTGAACTGTGCATGTCCTCTACTGGATTCTTGGATACTGGATATTGGAATGATCTAAAATGACTTTTGTCAAAAAAAAAAAGTCATTGAAACCTTCCTTCCTCTCTCTCTCTCTCTCTCTCTCTCTCTCTCTCTCTATATATATATATATATATATATATATATATATATATATATTAGGGGTGGAACGGTACATGTATTCGTATTGAACCGAAACGGTACGGGCGTCACGGTTCGGTGCACGAATTTGCACGCAGAATACACGGTACAAATAAAAAAAAAAACCTCTTAAATAGCGATAAATTTCGCTCTATTCGCTTTTGGTGTGACTGTTAACGCAGCAATGAACAGGCTGCGATCAAGATTGCAATGCAGGAGTGTGTGTGTCTGTGTGCGCGAGAGAGAGAGAGAGAGAGAGAGAGAGAGAGAGAGAGAGAGAGAGAGAGAGAGAGAGAGAGAGAGAGAGAGAGAGAGAGAGAGAGAGAGAGAGAGAGAGAGAGAGAGAGAGAGAGAGAGAGAGAGGCGCGATGAACAGTGTGTGTGTGTGTGCGAGAGAGAGAGAGGCGCGATCGAACAGTGTGTGTGTGTGTGCGCGCGCGTGCGAGAGAGAGAGAGGCGCGGGCGCGAATCGCGCGATGAACAGTGTGTGTGTGTGTGTGTGTGTGTGTGTGTGTGTGTGTGAGAGAGAGAGGCACGGGCGATCGAACAGTGGAAACGTAAAAACATACTCCGTCATTTTTTTTCATACAGGACATCATTAAAACTGCAAATTGTTTACTTATATTTGTGTACACTGGAAATAAAACACAACATTGTGCTTTTGTCACACTGTAAACTCTTGTCAAACTGTAACCTACAACTGTTAACAAAAGTTTTTATGGTAGTATTATTTTATACGGAAATCAATTATTTATAATTCGGATGAGAATAAAGTTAGTTAATTAAAATGAAGGAAAACAAATATCTTGATCTGAAATAGCAAATTAATTTTAAATTCATTCAGGTACAATTACCAAACATATCTCAAGGTCTTTTCGTCTTTTTAATAATTTAATTAATAAACTAATTATATAAAACTACTGTCAGTGCACTACAAATAAACTGGTTATGCCTTTATTAATAAAACTTATTTAAAAAAATACAAGGTTTAAGACATTTATAAAAATGCTTCTGCATTTTTGCTTTGCTTTTCACTCCATTGTACCGAAATCGTACCGAACCGTGATGTCTGAACCGAGGTATGAACCGAACCGTGACTTCTGTGTACCGTTCCACCCCTAATATATATATATATATATATATATATATATATATATATATATATATATATATATATATATTAAATATAGAATCAAAGGAAGTGATTATCAGCTGGTTCCGATCAGTGGGCGATCGTTTGAGTTAGAAAATATAATACATGCTGTTGCATTAAATATTTAGCTTGTGATTTAGCCTTTAGATACAGGATATGGCATTCACTTTCACAAGCAGATGTTGTTTGTTACCACTTGCTGAGGTATTCTTCTTAAAATCTTTGTATTTATTCAACAGGATAAAGTCATACACATCTGGGATGGGCATGAGGAAAGTAAAAGAAGATACTTGTTTTGTTTGGTCAGCTAACTCTAATGTAAAGCATAAACTTACACCCAAGTGCTTAATAATGTGGTTCCTGTGTGTCCACCAGGTTATGCTAGGAAGGGCAGACGAGTCAAGCTCCAATGTATCTACTCAGAAGACTTCAATTAGGATTTTGTAGTATTCGTGTTGGTACTTATTGCCATCACCATTCAAAGCGCTTGGGGATTTCTGCATAAACCCATTTGAGAAGTCCAGCCTATACTTGTGGCATATAAGTCCCTTCCACTTGGAGGGCTGCAGCTATACATACTTGATTTAAATCGTTTAGATTTGCGATTCATATGTGAATCGATCCCCCCCCTTATCCTTATATATAAGTTTTCCCTTATCCCTAGACTTCTGTTTAATATTATTATTTTGGTTGTGGTATATGTCTAATTCAATAAAACTTGTATTGATTAAGACGTTTCTGCCTGATCCCTCTTTTATGTTGCGGCTTGAAATGAGCTGGTCGTAACAATAAATGGGTTGCTAAAAGGTCTTCAAGTGCAGAAACATGCTCGATTAACCCTAAAACACTTGAAGCTGGTTGCTAAGATAACAGTACTTCTAATCGTGAAAAAGAGCTGGCATGTTGTTTGTGTGAAAAGAGCCAAAACGTTCATTCTGACTGTCCATGTTAGATGAGCTGTCATCGGGATCGCACGCCAGCATCAGAGAGAGTGAAGAGAGTTAGTGGGTTGTCAGTGGGGGAAGAGGTCACTCTGTGGGTGTCACAGAGGATGAGGTGCATCCTGCTGTGACTCCGCCAGCAGATGTCAAAACCTATATGTTATTTAGCCTGTTTCTCATGAGGGGTGACCTAATTCAAACTCACCTTTCTGTACTTTGAAATCCATTGCTTCTGACAGCTCTGGTTTTACTGAGGCTTTTTAATTAGCAGTGATGACGGATTCAACTCAAAAATATCTTAACAATTGCGTAACAGCCAACATCTGTTTATCTCTTTGCTGAAAACATTGATACATGAGTTGTGTAGTTTTGCATAGCCAAACGGATTTTTTTTTTTTTAAATCTGCTGTATGAATCTGGTCATTGCAGCGTATTGACTAAGATCTGCCCACTTTGATAGGCAAAGTTAATCTAATTCACATTTAAAATGACCAATCAGAGAGTGTTTTGTTTTCACTTGTTAGTTCTTCCTCTCATGTTATTGGTACCTTCTTAACATGACTTCATTTCGAGGGGTTTGAATAAACAGCCTGTGCAATTGACCCTTCGCAGGGAGTTTGATTGACAGGCGATCTGACCAATCATAATCCGCCATCTGCCGAATCTGCCATTTTTGTCCGACAAAGCAGTCAGGAGAGTTAGTAGATTAACGTTGGAGGATTTGAACTTGAAAAACGGAGTGTGCTGACATCTTTCCGTGGTTAAAACAACATTCCTTCTTATGTTCATTCATGTTTATTATAGAAGGAAGAGATGATCTGTTCACGAGCAGCTTTAACTGAGGCTATACAGCGATCTGTCAGACACATTAAAAAGCCACAAAATGGTATTTATTGTTTACATTTCTTTAAAAAATAACCAAATTTGAAAGTTGAGACTTTGTTTCATATCAAAAGTAACCTGGTCTGTCCTGTCTGTCCTGTCTGTCAGTGTGTTGTCAGTGACCTCTCTGCTCCGCGATGTATTTTTCAATGCGTGAGAACATGGTGGGGCATGAGAGTGGCGTTACTTGTCGGACATAGCAACAGTAACTAAAGGGGGCGGGTCTTTGTGAATGGTCAATTGCGGTGAAAATTTTGTGAAAAGTCAGCCAATCAGATGATACAGTTTTTACATAGGCTACAGCATAATATCTAGATTTTAAATCTAGATGATAAAATGTCAAATCAAATGTGCATGTGGTGTATTATCTTTCTCTACAGGGATAAAACAAGCAAACAAAAAAGTCCTGAGAGAGACGCTTGCTTGTGGTCACATGACCGCAAGCATGTCAAATGACAAGTCTGTCCAATTCTTTTATCAGATAGGTTTCTCCTCGCTCATCCTGCTGTGAAACAATCAATCCCAAGAGTGGGGCAGAATGCACATTCTTATTGGTCTCTCTTGAAAATGAAATGCTCTTCGGGTCCTTAAAGCTCTGGATGGATCTGTTTTTCTCCTTCAGCAGCAGGTAATTGAATTGGATTTGTCAGATGAGCTGATACAGTAACAGCGTCCATGAGTATTGATCCTTTAGCAATAGGCTGGACCAGAGCCGGTATTGCAGTTAAGTGAACTGTGAAAAAGCAAGAAAAAAGTAAATGCCTTGTCTTCTGAGGCTTAAGAAGACTATCAATGCTTAAATCCAGATGTCACATTAAACTAACATGGGGCAGGATGAAGACATTCACAAATGCTAGGATCAGTTACACCTGATAGAAATAGAAGTAAACAAGGGGAATTTAAACATTTGAATTCTGCTTTCCTTTAAATATATTTGATTACATTTCAGAAATGTATTGTTTCTCTTCTCTTATGGGGGTTTCTTTAACTACAGGCACTTTTGTGTCCCAGAGGTTGATTTTTATTAAAACTAAAATATTTCCTGTCATTTCCACAGAACATTTCCTGTCATTTCCACATCTTCCAGCAATTTTACCATTAATAAAGTTTTAGGAAAAAAAAAAAAAAAAATATTTACATGTTTACATGGTTACCAAGGAGTGTCAGTTAAAAACATGGTTGAGATGAGAGACGTATTGGTATTGTGTATCATTTCAAATAATGTTATTTTATAATATATAATATAATGTATATAATTTTAGCTACAAAATTAGCCAAAGTGGTTTGCCAATTTAATCCAGAAATATAAATGTTTTATTTCCACCTTAAAATTACATTTTTACAAATTATTTTGTAATATAATATTAAAAACAATACTGATATGCGATGTAAGTTACACTGTAGTGGAAATGTTTGTGATTTTGATAACAAATGACAAAAATGTCAGGTTTTTCCTGTGATGTATTGGACATTGTTGGGAGAATAAGATGTGTTGAGAATGTGATGTGTTTTAAAAGACTTTTTCTTTGTCTAAAAGTCCACAGGACCAAAAATGTTCACGCTTATATGTTAGAAACATTTACTGCATTAAAAGTCTTTTGTTTTTATGAATTGTTGCTGGGACCATAAAGTAACACATGTTTCCCTATTTGTACTGCTCAATATTAAGTAGAAATTAAGTGCATCAAAGCAGCAGCTGTCAGGTCCAAAAAAATAATTAAAAAAAAATCTATTGAATTTAAATGAAATGTGTTAACGTATTTATTTGTTTGTTTGTTAGTAAAAAAGTACTAAACACTTAAGTGACCCAAAAATGTAAAAAATATGTTTGCATGTTTTCTTGTGAAGCCTCTATGCTTATTAAAGTATGCCTACATAAATTTATACCTTATCAATTGTCATCTCACCACAAGATTGGTGAGTAAAAAAAAAAAAAAATGTTTTTAACTAGAATTACTTTATTCTCTAATACAATGTATAATAGCCTTGCAGTGATCAAAATCCATCAATATGATTGAAATGTTGCAAAAAAATCGCACTTACAGTATGAGTGGTCCAAGGCTCTAGTTTATTTATGAACATTTTTACACACTACTTGGGTAACGATGGGTTTGGGAAATGTGCCGTAGAGATTAAGTACTAAGGTGCTTCGGCAAACTGAGCCATTGCAATTTTAGGTTGTAAATAGGGCAGAATGTGTGGTGAGGAGAGCAGGTACTCGAGGCCGAAGTCTGGAGTGTAGCCCGATGTGCTGGTAGGGACAAAAGCCTGCTATAACCTCTGCTGTTACCCTAATCCATTTTAGTCATGCTAAGTGCCAGGTCAGAAGGCTGGGTGTACTATTTTTAAAGTATCTTTGATAATACTCATCAGGGTCATCTGAGCCCCCATCCCATTGGTGTCAGAGAATAGGTCAAACATATAAGCCAATATCGGTTAGTAGGTATAGCACTCTTGAATGTGAGGGGGGCAGAAATGCCAAACCCATCTTTTTTTTTTAAGTCTTGAGTCTACAGGTGCACAAGCCCCTTGAGTAGAGAATAACTTCTCAAAAGTAAGTGGCATATTTAGTATGTCTGAAGCTTAGTTGGTAACTGACAAATGGTGTCATACCTTCCAACAACAGACGTGTACTGTAAGTAATGTGTGAATGTGGCAAAAGAGTTTCAACAAAACAGACACAAATCCAGTTACTTCTAATAAAATACTACCAGACATTATCTTTCATAGACATATACACTACTGTTCAAAATGTTGGGGTCGGCAAGATTTTTTAAATGTTTTTCAAAAAAAGTCTCTAATGCTCACCCAGGCTGAATTTAGTGGATCAAAAATACAATAACAATAATACTGTGTAGAATTGTTACAATTTTAAGTGACGTATTTTTGAATATATTTTAAAATGTAATTCATTTCTGTGATGGCAAATCTGAATTTTCAGCATCAGTACTCCAGTCTTCAGTGTCTCATGATCCTTTAGAAATCATTCTAATATGCTGATTTGGTGTTTCAGAAACATTTCTTATTATCAATGTTGATTACAGTTGTGCTGCTTAATATTTTTCTGAAAACCATGAGGATTTTTTTTAAAGGATTCTTGAAGTTCTTTGAAGTTCCTCAAAGTTCAGAAGAACAGTTGTATAGATTGTTGGGAGGCATACAGAAAGGTATAATTAGTGATGCATAACCACCAGATGTTAACAAATCAAAACAATTAAATAATAATTTAAACTGAAGAGAGTCATTAAAAGTAAACTAAATAACACTCAATTCCTAATCATGGTAATGAAACTCATTATATACTGTGCAGTGCACAAGGTATTAAAGCAAATCTTCATAATAGCTACAGAATCACATCCAACAGGCAACTTTGGTGAATAATGACTAATTTTCCATTTCCAATTCTAATGTGTAAATCCAAATTTTATACAAGCAACTACATGTGGCATATAGTTCACCTTAAGCATATAGCTGCTGTGAGTTATATATCTTAAATGTCCCATGACATGGGGTTATTTTATTATTTTATAATGTTTCCTGGGTTGCCCATATAATGTTATAATATGATAAAAAAATAGTCATAATTTAGAAATAAAAGGCATTTTTCCTAGCCTGATTTTAGCCTCTGATTTTAGCTCTGTTTGAAGGGGCATGTCTGCTGTGGGATTCAGTGTAACCGTCCACTGCTGTGATTGGCTGACATGCTTGCATATGAAATAGCTACGTATACGCTGATTTCACGCAGCCGCCATTTTGAAATCGAAAGCGAGGCTCCGGTGGGAAGAACCCCAGAAGTACAGATAGACAACAAAGCCTTGGACTACCAACCTGAAGCTGCTGCCGCGATTTACACTATTGGATGTTAATATCCAATATAGGATATTTATATAGTTCGTTCCTGCTTCTTTTTTTACGTTCTGAATTATATATATAAACTCTGGTGCTTTCAGTTTGGTCTACTGCCAAGGTTGCTGTGGCCACTGACTGTGTACGAGGTTTCTTTGACAACAGTGTATAAGCTGGAAGCATTAATAAGTTCATACATCAGGAAATGGTTGGGAGTTCCACGCTGCCTCAGCAGAGTGGGACTTTATAGTAAAGGAGTATTGCAGCTGCCAGTCTCTGCTTTAACCGAGGAGTTTAAGTGTGCCAAGGTCAGACTGGAAATGACTTTAGTAGAGTCACGCGACAAATGTGTAAGGGAGGCAGCCCCTGTGTTAAAAACTGGTAGAAAGTGGTCAGCAAAGAAATCTGTAGTAGAGGCAAAGGCTGACCTTCAAATTGGGGATATCGTGGGACAGGTACAGCATGGAAGAGGGGGTTTTGGGCTCAGTTTAGCTCCTCCTAAATGGCACAAGGCAGGCCCAGCTCAAAGGAGGAAGCTGGTAGTCAACGAGGTGCGAAAGCAGGAGGAGAGGATGAGATGTATAAAGGCCATTTCCCAGGCCAAGCAGGGAGAGTGGATGAGATGGGAGAGTGTGGAACAACGCAAAATGGGCTGGCAAGACCTTTGGTCAATGGAAGAGAGTAGGATCAGTTTCCTTATTAGGTCAACATATGATGTTCTCCCATCACCGCAGAACCTAAACCTCTGGGTAGGAGAGGATCCCTCTTGTCCTTTGTGTTCATCACCTGCCACATTAAGGCACATTTTAACAGGATGTAAGGTGGCTCTTAGCCAAGGTCGGTTTACTTGGCGCCATGACCAAGTATTGCGATGTTTGGCTTTAGCATTGGAAGGCAAGCGTAGTATGACCAATAAGTTGCCGCCTGTTCTAGCAAAACATTACACGCAGAAGACAATATTCCTCCGCCCAGGCGAGCAACCACCAAGAAAAGGTGCTAACACCAATTCTCGCCCAGGACAACTGGAAGCTGCTGGGGACTGGAAGATGCTGGCTGATCTTGATCAACGGCTTATTTTTCCACCTGAGATTGCCACCACTAACCTACGACCAGATATTGTTTTGTGGTCTGGATCAGCACGCATTGTTCAACTGATAGAGTTAACAGTGCCATGGGAGGATGCGGTAGATGAGGCATATGAGAGGAAGAAACTGCGGTATGCTCACCTGGCCACTGAAGCAGAACAGCAAGGATGGAGAATCCAGGTTTATCCAGTGGAAGTGGGTTGTCGAGGTTTTGTGGCACACTCTACAACCCGGTTCCTCAGAGACGTCGGATTCAGTGGCCAAGAGTTGCGTCGCACAGTAAAGAACTTTTCTGAAGCAGCAGAAAGGAGCAGCAACTGGCTGTGGTTGAGACGGAAAGATTCTAGCTGGCTGTGTACAGGCCGCCACGCTACGGTTTCGTAGAATTCTTGAAAACTTGAAAGAGTCTGTTGGTTTATTTGTATAGGTTGTATAGTATTTACAGTCATTACGTTCCTGTGTATATTGCGTGAATGACGGGTGGTTGGGCAGATATTGTGTTTTGCGGTAGGTGGTATGCCATACGGAACCGTTGCCACTGAAACTGCATATTAACGCACCAGTGGGGCTCGACAGCCTTAGTCAAACGGGTTGGCGCGTATGGTTAGGTTGCAGAGAGATTGTGAGATTGTGGTTAGGTCTCAGCAGCAGGAGGGATGTAGAGGTCAGTAAGCTGGGCTGAGTTGAGTGGGGGACGGAGGGGGGTGACTCTGGGACGCCAGAGTCACTGTCGAGCCGTCTTGAGGTGTCGTGGGCTAGTCGACGAAACACTGAGGACGGAAGGTGCCCACTTGAAGACCCTAGAGATGTCCCCTACTTGGCTCAATCCAGACGGTTGTCGTGCTGGTCCGCTAGGGAGACCACACTGTAGTTGCAGCCGTCGTGTGTGCTGACGCGCCAAGTACACTGCAGTCGTTAACGCCGGACAGAAGGGGAGTCACACCACCATATGGAAAGAAGCGTAAATGGGTGAAGCATAGTTTACTGTAAAGCTACGTCTTAGTGTTGCTTATCTTGGCGAAAGCCGAGTACAAATCAGCATGAAGTTTTAACATCTACTCTCGTGTAATGGAAATCATAAATGAATTTCACTGTATATAGTCTAAAGTATGAAAGAAATGTATGTACATTTTTAGAATAACTAATTTCTACATTAAACACAACAATACGCCATCGCATTCGCGACTCTCCTATGATTAAAAGCGACACTTCCGGTGTTCTTCCCACCGGAGCGATTTCAAAATGGCGGCTGCGTGAAATCTGCGTATTACCAAGGGGGAATAAACAGAGCAGGCCTCCTTAGACCGCAAACTGGCCACATTGGACCACACGGCCATGATAGACCACAGAGACAAGGCCGCCCGGCCACATGGCCTTGCTAGACCACAGAGACAAGGCCGCAATGAGCCACAACGGCCTTTAATGCCGCACATAGAATGAGGTAGACTGGACAAGGCCGCAAGGCCACACAAAACCAGGCCGCAAGGACCACAAGACCACATGGCCATTTTTTAGCGAGGCAACAATGCCTCAAGGCCACACAGACAACGGCCACTTGGCCACATTGAACCGCGCCACTAAGGGCCACAGACCACTGGCCATTTTTTACATACAGGACAAGGGAACTTGTGCCACAAGGCCACTATAGACCACATAGAACAAGCCACACAGACAACGGCCACTAGGCCACATTGAACCGCGCCACTAAGGGCCACAGAGCACTGGCCATTTTTTACATACAGGACAAGGCAACTTTGTGCCACAAGGCCTCTAGACCCACACAGAGACAAGGCCCGCTGAGCCACAAGGCTGCTAAAGCCATACAGAGACAGAACCACTCATAGACAAGGCCTTAGGCCACATAGAACCAATGCCATAACTGGCCACAAGACCACGGGACAAGGCCACATTAGGCTACACAGTCACAGTAGACCACACTGAACATAGAATGAGGCCGCAAGGGCCGCGATATCGTAAGCCCATACTGAGACGAGGTCACACAGGGACAACGGCCACTAGGCCACACAGAACCGAGGCCATAAGGGCCACAAGACCATGTAGGCCACACATAGGACAAGGCAACATTATGCCACAAGGCCTTGAGACCCGCACAGAGACAAGGCCCGCTGGACCACACGGCTGCTAATGCCACACGGATACAAGGCCAACGAGACACAGCCACTAGGCCACACAGAACCATGCCATAACTGGCCACAAGACCACGGGACAAGGCCACATTAGGCTACACGGTCACAGTAGACCACACTGAACATGTATATCATGCACTTGCATGATTTTTTTTTTTTAATTTTTTTAAGACCATAAAGACCACATGGGACAAGACCACAACGGCTACTACTGCCACATAGAGACAAGGCCACATTAAGACAAGGCCACTAGGCCACATATAGACGATGACTCATTGACCATTTGTAAATGCAAGCAGAATTTAAGACCAATTGTGAGAATGGATTATCATGGCACCACCACCAGTAGTTGCAAAGGTTATTTACCTGAACCGTTTTAGTGAAGAGCTTGCTGAGCTTCGAGGATGATTTTGAATCGGGTCTTATATAGACTCTAATGCAGAGGAAGACCATCTGCCCAGGATCTTAATAGCTGAAGTAGAAATGACATGATCAGCTGCTGTAGTGGCTGCCCCGATCCTAAAGGAATAACCAGTATACTGGGAGGGAGATAGACTGCAGCTTTTGAGGACAGAAACTGATGAGTCCTGAACTAGGCTTAGAGAGAAGTGCTCCGTTAGTTAGGATAAATGGAGGGGAATTTAAAGAAATTAATCATAGATGAGAAGGGACAGAATTTATAACTAATTAATACATTGATAAGTGAAACAGAGCCTTGAGAGTCATTCTTAGAGTTCTTAAGAAAGAGAGTAAAGAAATTAGGTGAGAAACGCAAATCAGAAAAGACCATGGGGAAATCGGAGTATTTAGCTCCTGGAGTGAATCCCCTGGATGCATGAGCCATGACGCTGTAACAGACAGCTACAATCTGAATACCAATAGAAAAGAGACCATTGCGGACAGGAAGTAATAAAAAGGGGGTTGGATGGATTTTGCTTTTCTAACTTACTTAGTGTGAAATGTTGCCGTATAAGCATAACCAACATCTTCAAGGTTACAACACTCAAAGTTCAATCAATGGGAGAAATTCATTTAAGAATAGCTTTTTAAAGACTACAACAGCGCTGAGAGGAGCTAACGAAATTCCTCCTGGGTTAGTGCATCACAACCTAAATTTACATGAATCCTGCCCACGGGACATGATTTAAAGAAAATCAAGACAGAATAAGCTAATTAGTGACTAGAGATAGCTACGATGAGCTACATAATTCATCAACGACCATCCGGAATGTTGTCTATATGTTGACACTTCTTGAGTCTCTCCATCTTGAATGATCCCGGTTGAACGAAGCGAAAAATTTAAAATTGTTGGTGAGAGGTAATCGAAGCTACAAAACGAGCTGTTGAAACTCCGACCCCTGTGCCGGGAGTAGCAGCCCTGCCACATCCAAAGGGATAGACAAAACGATATGCTTAATCACCTTCAAAATGACCATTCCAACATGCTATTGTAACACTGTTAAAGTTGTCAATAGAACACCATAAGTGTTCTACTACTCTGAATATATATATCACTAGGTTCGACTCTAGGAGGATAGAAATAAAGTTTAGGCCAAATAGTGTAAGTCAGCTAACAGCCAGCACATTTATTGTACATGAAACAACTTAATGAACGAATGCTTCAATTTTAAAATATATTGAGGTCTCGTCACAACACTATCTGAAATGAAGAAAAGCAATCTTTAACCCAGGTTGTACACAAAAGATCCAAGAATACAAGAGGAAAAAAATGAAAATAAAGAAAAATAAAATGTCCAAAAGTCCTCCTGGTTCCTTTGGAAGTTGATGTGTGTGTGTGAAGTTAATTGTATATGTAAGGCCTTTTTTTCTACTACCCGGGTAGTGTGTGTATATCAAGTAACAGCTTAGCTGTAATTGAAATGAATCCCACGATGCAAACAGATGGAAACTGGTCCGGGTTGAACGTCAGTAGAACGCAGTAGGCCCTTCACCGAATCACGGTCTGGCTCGCCATAGCTCACAGTTGATCTTTTCACAGAATGGAATCAGGCAACAAAAAAAACAATCTACACGAAACACAATTCACAGTCAACATCTCTCAAAATTCAAATGTGCTTTTCATTCAATAAACTCACAAGTAAATGAAATCGCAAAAGCATCACTCACATGTTCATACACGTGTTAGCTTAATGTTACTAATTATACACTGTACACGCAAGCATACTCATTACGCACAAATACATCTGTTCAACGCACAGATTTATCATCTGCACTTCAAAATACTCACTTTCATGTAGAAATACTTTTTTCTCTTACATATATACAGGGAACATCATAAAAATAAATGTATCTAGAATTAAATCTATCAGTTTCCCCGATCTCCGTTTGTATAACGTGAATTCAAATACAAAAAACATTTTAACTTTCATTAACATCATCTTTTTAACTCTGACTGTTTTTTTTTCCATTCAATATAACATATATACAATTTTCTGATCGTTAATCAGTCGACTAAACATTACTAAACATCGATTAAACATTTCTCTTAACACAGAAACTCACCAGAATTCGCAGAAGTTTCTCAATAAAATCAAAGGGAATTCCTTTTTGAATCCATGAACATACTTCATAAATCTTATGAAAAGTTTAAACTCTTTTTGGCAGAAAATCACGCATTTTAGTACTTCAAAAGCAGCGCTTGATCACCTCGTGCATATCAGCTATATATCGTCTTCTTCTCTCAAAATTTTCTTCTCAGTCCACCCGTTCATATAGCGGCCCCTACAGGGAAACTACGGTACTGCATATAATTAACAAAAATGTAGAACATTGTTAAACTCTAGGGGGTTACACTATTCAAAATTATCTGTGGGCATTCCGAGCCAAACCCCACATACACACCGGAGACCCACCACATATCCTGCGAAAAGGGCACAATTATACACATTTTTATCTTTGTGATACAATGTGATTGGCAGGCGTTTATCGGAGGTTTACTACAGGTCTTGGCTATGCCTTAAGTAGCAAACAAAGAGAAGGTATGGTGAACAGACTTGGATAATTAGTATTAAAATACTTGCGTGAATTTGAATGCCTGCGAGCAAAATATGAATGGAAGAAATATTAAATTACGATTTCGTAATTGTAGACGAGGAAGGAACAATCGGCCGTGATCAGGATGTGAAAACAGGAATCTGAAAAGAAAAGCAAAACATTACTAATTTAACATAAACTCTGTTAGAAGAGGGCAGGGTGATGGATCCGGGTTGCTGAACGGCAAAAGCCGTCTGAAAGCCTGTAACAAAGAATGAAAGCGCGTAGCTATGGCTTTGCATTGGCAGGAATAAGCATAACCTTAATTATGAAATTGAAGACAATTGATAGCCAAATTAACGTCTCAGGAATGGCATGATCGCCTAACAATAAGATCTGCCTTGACGACAACCATGCTTTGTTAGCACAACGATATAATATATTTTGCGACCACGTCAAATCCCTAAGGACGCTTCAGTTCGGTTTTCGTCCGCCCAGATTTATAGGGGTCCTTCCCACTGTGGTGGACCCCGAGCAGGCTCTGGTTATGGAGCAGGAAGTACTGACACTTCTGCAAAAAGGAGCTATAGAGAGGGTTCCTCCTCCCAGCAGAGAGTCAGGGTTTTACAGCTGCTACTTTATTGTTCCGAAGAAGGATGGGGGGCTGCGTCCTCTTCTAGACCTGCGTCTCTTAAACTCAGAAACTCAAGTTCAAGATGCTTACACTCAAACAGATAGTGTCACAAATTCAGTCCTCGGACTGGTTTGTGACGATAGACTTGAAGGACGCTTATTTTCATATTACCATCCATCCTCATCACAGGAAGTTCCTGAGGTTCACTTTCGGGGGTGAAGCGTACCAATATCGGGTTCTTCCGTTCGGCCTAGGGTTATCACCCCGCACTTTCACGAAATGCATGGATGCGGCTCTGGCTCCTCTCAGACTCCAGGGCATCCGTGTGTTAAATTACATCGACGATTGGCTGATTTTAGCTCACTCAGAGCAGGTGGCAGTTTGGCATCGAGATGCCGTTCTGTCCCATTTGAAACGGCTAGGGCTGAGGCTCAACGCCAAGAAGAGTGTTCTCCTCCCTTCTCAGAGGACGACTTTTCTGGGTGTGGTGTGGGAAACGACAACGATGCGGGCACAGTTGTCTCCAGCTCGTATTTCATCGATTCTCTCAGCCGTGAAAGGGGTGAAACTAGGCCGGTCACTCACTGTGAAACAGTTTCAAAGACTGTTGGGTCTCATGGCAGCTGCATCCAACGTTATCACTTTTGGCCTTCTGTACATTAGACCCCTGCATTGGTGGCTCAGGACCAAGGGGTTTTCCCCGAGGGGAAATCCGTTTCGCTTGATCAAGGTCACGCGGCGTTGCCTTCGTGCCTTAGTCATATGGAGCAAACCTTGGTTCCTCGCTCAGGGCCCAGTGTTGGGGGCTTCTTGTCGACGCGTTTCTCTATCGACGGATGCTTCCCTCACAGGGTGGGGGGCGATCATGAGTGGTCGCTCGGCGAGAGGTCTTTGGCAGGACCATCATGTTTCCTGGCACATAAATCGTCTGGAAATGATGGCGGTGTTTCGAGCTCTCAAGCACTTCCTGTCAGACCTGAGAGGCCACCATGTGCTTGTCCGCACGGACAACACATCGGTGGTCTCGTATATCAACCATCAGGGGGGTCTGAGGTCACGTCACCTCTGCAAACTGGCTCATCAGATCCTCCTATGGGCCCAAGGGAAATTGCTGTCTCTCAGGGCAGTCTATATTCCAGGGCATCTGAATCAGGGAGCAGATATCCTGTCAAGGCAGGGGCCGAGGCCCGGGGAGTGGAGACTTCACCCCGAGGTGGTGGAGCTCCTGTGGGAGAAATTTGGTCGTGCTCAAGTAGACCTTTTCGCATCATCAGATTCAACTCATTGTCGAATGTGGTTTTCTCTCACGTACCCAGCTCCTCTCGGACTGGATGCGATGGGCTGCACCTGTACGCATTTCCCCCGATATCTCTGATTCCGGGAGTTCTGGAGAGGGTTCGCCGGGAAGGGGCCAGTCTATTGTTAGTAGCCCCGTACTGGCCGGCCCGAGTCTGGTTCTCGGACCTAGTGTCTCTTCTAGACGGCTCTCCATGGGAGATTCCGATCAGGAGGGACCTGCTGTCCCAAGCAGGGGGCACAATTTATCACCCTCGCCCAGAGTTATGGAGACTGTGGGCTTGGCCCCTGAGGGGGCCGAGCTCATAGAGTCAGGTCTCTCGACTGAGGTCGTGGAGACCATACTCCAATCTAGAGCTCCCTCCACGAGAAGACTGTATGCTTTGAAATGGAAACCATTCTCTACTTGGTGTGTAGAACGCAATTGTAATCCTGTTAGCTGCCCGATTGGTTCAGTACTTGATTTTTTGCAAGAACGGTTTTCTGCTGGATTATCCCCATCCACTTTGAAGGTGTATATGGCGGCTATTTCTGCTTACCACTCTCCTTTGGGTGGTACTTCTTTGGGGAGAGATCCTCTCATTGTTCGGTTTCTCCGTGGCACTCTGAGGCTTAGGCCTGCACAGCGCACTAGAGCACCGGCTTGGGATTTGGCCGTGGTACTGGCTTTGGCTCCCTGGCTTTGGCTCCCTTTGAGCCTATTGAAGAGATTTCAGAAAAGTTCCTTAAATTAAAACTTTGTTTCTCATTGCCATTTCCTCTATTAAGAGAATAGGTGATTTACAAGCCCTTTCGGTTGCTCCTTCGTGCCTGGAATTTGCTCCTGGCATGGTTAAAGCTTTTCTTCACCCTAGGCCGGGTTATATTTCTAAAGTACCCACTAATGTTTCGGGTCCTATAGTTCTGCAGGCCTTTTGTCCTCCACCTTTTCACTCTCCTGATCAGGAAAAGCTTAATCTGCTGTGCCCTGTTCGGGCTTTGGATGCTTATGTCCACAGAGCTGCCCTGTGGCGTAAATCAGATAAATTATTTGTCTGTTTCGGGTCAACTAAGAGAGGTTGCCCTGCCTCCAAGCAGGTTATGAGCAAGTGGGTAGTTGAGGCTATTACACTTGCTTACGAAGCGGACGGACAGCCTTCACCTTTGGCTGTCCGCGCCCACTCTACTAGGAGTATGGCGGCCTCGAAAGCCTTAATATCTGGGGTTTCGCTGCACGACATTTGTAGTGCGGCAGGTTGGTCCTCACCGCATACATTTGTTCATTTTTATGACTTGGACCTAGGCTCCACTCCTGGGTCTAGGGTGCTTGTGTCTTAGTGTGCTATTTTTATTCATACAGTACAGGCATTTGTCATATGGCGTCGTGGGTATGGGGTTCCCACCGCGTCTCAAACGCAGCTCGAGTTCCCTTGAAAGGGAACGTCTCAGGTTACGTATGTAACCCTGGTTCCCTGAGAGGGAACGAGATGCTGCATTGCTTTGCCATACTCCCAGCATGCCTGTGATCGACTTGCTTCGGGCCTTTTCAGAAGCTGATGCGGTCTGTTTTCTGGGGTGCTTTATAGTTTCCTGGTCATGACGTCACCCACCTATGACGTCTCATTCTACCAATGGACTGATTATACACGTGCTTCACGACGCAATCACGCAGGGCGTTCCCACCGCGTCTCAAACGCAGCGTCTCGTTCCCACTCAGGGAACCAGGGTTACATACGTAACCTGAGATGTTCTCTTCCTGCCGGATTATCCTGGCTGAGCTGACGCTGTTGAGGCTTTTGATGACGTGAAATGGAAACTGATTTGTTACTCGGGGTGTTTTAGGCCTAGAGGAGCAGAACTTCTCATGAGAGGCCTTGGCTGATCAAAAACTCTCCGAAGACCACTGTGCCTACGGGGAGATGCGGCACTGAACGCGGGAACCTCGACGTGTAGCAGGAGATACGGCGGGACATATCCATCGTCGGAACTCAATAATAGTAAACAATATGCGTGTCCTGAAACATGTTGGCTGGCGACTGAACGAGAGCATGAATGAAAGCGTCAGCATCTGCGAACTCAAACATGTGTAAGTACTGGTCTTTTATTCCGCAAGTATTAGACAAGATTGGATAGATGAGAAGGTAATAAGTGACGTAGCAATTGAGTCTTCCTGGCAGAACTTAACGCAAAAGCTTCCATTTCTTTTACTGTCTATGCGTATTACATGTGAAACTCTCTCGAATACTTTTACTACAGCTAGTATACGTTTTTACTATTACAGCTATCGAGATTAACGAATCATGAGAAGTTTTTAAAGTATTTAGATCTATTCCCATCACATAAAATGTTGCCGTGATGAGCATTGAGCAAGCAGATGACAGTCTGTTGATCGCGAGAATGAAGATCTTATCATTGCAGCGCAGTTTCTGCACTCTCTCTAATGCTTTCACCAATGCAAACACGATGATTCACATACAGTAAGAGCTTCGTTGTGCAGTGTAACATGCGTCATTGATTTCATAACGAGTTGTCCAGATAAACTCGCGCTGTGTGGAAAGATTGTTCTTTGATTGCTTTCTGTATATAATTTGTTCACAATTTAAATAAGATTATTTTCATCCTACTAAAAGAAACGATGTGAAGTTGATATTTTAGTCACTGGCTTGACTTACTGATGCATAAACAGTATTGAACGATTTTGAGAGAAAGATTACCTGTCTGAACTTGAACAATTAGACTACACATCAGAAATTGTTGCTTGGTAGCTCGATCGATTTATTTTCAGACGTTCATCGAGGCCAGCTCTGTATTGGCCCAAGTTGAGGAAACAGTCGTCGGTGAAATGTTTGGACCATACAAAACTTTGGGAAGTTGTGTCGGCGCATTTCCAAAGAAAATAAAATTAACCCATTGTTTCTTCTGAGGCTCGGATGAAGGAACTAAAAAATACTTTTGTGTTCATTTGTACATCCGAACACTGATCAACTGCCATGCTTCGCTCGTTTGCAAGCCATGATATCCCTCGAGGAAAAACTCAAATCGCGCTCGCGCGTTCGTACTTCCTAGCTCATTTTCTCATGGGCGAGCCAAATTCTCTGGGCGGGCAAAGCAGAGAAAAGGGAGGTTACCTTTCCTCCGTATGACGTCATACAGAGGAGATTCAAGATCAGCCCGTCTGAGCTTTCATTTTCTCAAAGGCAGAGAAAGATAGCCAAAGCTTGGTAAATTACACCGATTGAAATTTCTAGCCACTGGGGGACCATATACAGGCTAGGGGAACTCATATTAATGTTAAAAAACCTCAGAAAGTGAAAATTTCATGTCATGGGACCTTTAAGTCTTGGTGGCTATTTTATTTTGTCAGTTTTATCAGACATTAAAAAAAAAAAAATCCCCAAGTCATCACTCACACTCAAAAGGCTAAATGCAATCTTGCCACCTTTAAAACTAAAAACTGCTTGACAAGTATTTATATTAATAATTTTGTTGTGTAAATTGTTTCAGTCCCTGAGCCAGATGAGGTTCATTGACTCCTTCTAACCTGTTTAAATTCAGCTCAGTGTTCCCATGTATACATTCCCTCATAAACACAGCGACAGGTCATGCTTGATCACCTACAACAGAGCCACTGAAATTGTAAATAGGCTGGAGTGACTGCAAGTACCTTCTGCTGAATAATGCATCGCCCAACTACTTTTCAAGATCTGAAGGCATTTTGTGTAATCATTTTCAACCTTGCAGTTTGTCTTTGCTTTGTTCCCAAAAACTATATGCAAAGAAGTGACCTTATGATAATTCTGTCCATTCAAACTTACATATATGATGTTGGAGGATGGATCAAAAGACATCATTAGCATATATGAATATTCCTTCAACAGAAGAGCAGTTTAGTAATTCCTTAATTAAACATCTGAAATTATTTTGTTATCAATGGACTACTGGAATATCCCTCTGGGGTCTAAGGTGTTTTTGGGGTCCTTGAGATGTTTTGACATGCCCTGACATTTGTGCTTTTTTCAGTTGCTTATAAACATATTAATGGCACAGGTGAAATTACACTCTATTTAGCACAAACAGGGCTACCATAATATGTGAGCAACATGTATGTACATGTTTGTATTTTTGAGAGAATATTGTTTATGCATGGTTATTGAAAAAACTAAAAATTAAAGTTTCTGAAATAAGGCCACAAAACACATACTAAATATGTGTCCACAAGACTTTTGACTAATGGATGTTGTCGCCTAGAGTTTTTGCTTCAAAATGATCTGAAAATCATCCTGCCTAATCATTCACATAAAACAATAGATTGTTTTAAATTGTGAAAAACATTTTTTTGTTTGGAAAGGCAATATGCGTGGCCCAACCCCCTCATGAATACTTAGGTGGTTCTCACCTGAGAAGACAAAGACCTGCATAATGAGCCTTTCATTCAGGTGTGTCACACAAGAAAGAATGCAAGGACAATATATATATGTAAAATCAAAATATAAATGAAAGTCAAAAGCACATTTTTAGTCATACCTGGAAACAAATCCTGGTCAAATAGGTTATATGGGCCATTCTAATTGGTTCAAAGTTAGAGTTGGAAACATCTTGAAAAGAAAATTGTCTTTTTCTATAAATGCCTTATAAAGTATTATTTTTTAAAAGTAGGCCAATACATTTTATCATACATATTTCAAAGTTAAGGATTCATTATTTTGAGATAGCTTACATTGGAACAAACACAATAACAGTTGATTAGTTTATTTTTGACAAAACATAATATATATTTAACATATGAGCAGAAACTGTCTAACAAAAGCTTATTTGATGTCTATTTTATAGTAAAAACTTTATAATCTATCCAAAACTAGTCAACGAAATATTGTCTTTTATTTCGTCTGTAACAGTGCGCATCTGTGCGTTCGTTCATTCACACACAGACACCCGATTCATTTAAAAAGTCTTTTTGTTTTTACAGATACTATTCTATATCGCGATTAGAACAGGATTGGTTATAGCAATATAGTTTGGATGTGTTCATGTAAAATAATGTAGGAGCGAGTATAACGGCTCCTGAATGTTTTCTCCAGACCAGAAAAAATCACGCTTCAACTGATGCCTTCGATGTCTTCTATATTTAATGTCTTCCTCTCAAGAATCAGGACAATCAACTTCACAAACATCAAATGGACACCGTGAAAAAACTGAAAATAAACCAAAATTACAATCAAATTCGTGATGAAGTGATTTTGCCATGACGTTGTTCGATATACCTTATTAAATTCAAATCAATACACATAAACGATAACCAAGATATATGCAAACATACCGTGTGCCTTCCAATCAGGATTCAGGAGACATTAGGAGACATATGAAGAGTTTGGTTCCAAAACGTGATAAACGCCATTTTTAAAAAAAAAATAGTTACTGCAAAAATCAGTATTGTATCTGGTTGGTACTGAAAAGTCAATGTTTAATTTTAAGTAAAATGCGATATCCGCCGTGTTATTCTGTCATGTTTTCTCCCTTTCTTTCCAAACCGCGACAAACGCCAGTCTCCCTTCTCTGCAGAATGCGATATATCCGCTCTCAACCAATCACAACGCACCATTCCACGCAATGTAAACAGTAACGGCAGCGCCTTAAATACACCCGGCTTCCTAGTTTTTCTTATCTATTTTGTACTTTTCGATCAACAAACAAACAAAAAAATGAATAATTTTGACGGCATTGATGAACCTGTGGTTGTTTCTGCGGTGGGTAAGAAACGTAAGGCATCGAAATCGAATCATTTACGTGAGGAGATCAAGAAGATGAGGCACTCGGGTGGAGGAAAAATGTTTTCAATCTTCTTTACAGTTCTTAATAAAAATAGTATACTAATAAACTTACGTTGTTGTGTATTTTCAACAGTTTCAATATGAAAAAAAAAACTTTTATATTGATTCAATGGATTAATTGCATTTTGAATTTTAAAAAAAAATGGATTTATTGCATTTTGGGGAAAAAAATAATCCGTTTTTATAATAAATCTTTGAAAATCAAAACCTGGATTTTAATTTTTTTTTGTTATTATGACCTACAAATGCTATGTGAAAGTTTGAAACAGAAAATAGTGGTTTTCATCTTTCCACTTTCTTGGTAAAGAAAACACATTTTTACTCAAATTCATCTAAATGGATTTATTGCGTTTTGGAACCAAACACTTCATATTCTGATCAAAAACTCTTCTCAATTTTACAGCTCTCAATTCGTGTGCGACACCTCATGTTTCTTTTTTGTGTTCACGCAACTAATCAAATCACATGACCAGTATGTCTTATGTCACTCATTTTCTCCAGTAGTTGTCACTATTGCCAAACTATCAAGCAAATCAAATACAATTCCCAAATAAGTATTACACAACATTTATAAAACAAACAAAACAAAAAACTTTCAAAAGATGATGAATATTCAGCAAGAAAATACATTATCTGCGACAGCTACACTGCCACCAAAATTACAAGGATTTATGTCAGTAATATTTTGATCAAATTAAATGAATCCTGCAATTTTCTTATAAGCTGTTACTTAACTTTCATTCATCTTTCAACACTTTCACAACCAGTGTTATTTAACCCTTATCTCAATTAAACTATTTTAGATGTCAAAACTAATTTGTCTAATCCCATTTTGAGGTTTCACTCATAGTTTAAGAGTTGTTTTCAACTATTACTACTATTTTTTGGATTGGACGCTCCAAAAGGGATATGTGTGTCAATCGCTCACCCTTTTTTCCTAACTTACTTTGTCCCATTTGGAGTTTAACCTTTCGCACTAACCCATCATCGTCTACACTTGTCTCAATGACTCTAGCTAGCCTCCATTCATTTCTGGGAACATTGTCCTCTTTGAGAATTACTACATCTCCAACATGAACATTTCTTCTAGGCGTGTGCCATTGCTGTCTGAGGCTTACGTTGGCCAGGTATTCTTTGTGCCATCTGCTCCAAAACTGTTCCGACAAGTTCTGCACTCTCCTCCATCTTTTCCTAGCGTACAAATCTTCACGGACAAATTTGCCAGGAGGAGGAAGAGGCACTGAGGTCTTCATCGTGAGCAGATGATTAGGCATCAAAGGCTCAACACTCTTTGGGTAATTTATTGTGTTAGTGGTAAGCGGACGACTATTTACAATTGACATTGCCTCATAGAAAAATGTCCTTAATGAAGTGTCATCCAGTCTTCCTTTAGCTTGTGCCAGAACAGCATTCATTATTTGGCGTTCCCACACACCTCCCACGTGGCTTGCTTCAGGAACATTCATAAGGAAGTCACATTGTTTGCTTGCAAGATAGGTAGAGATCCTCTCTTGGTCCAGATCCTTCAAACCTTTATCCAGCTCATTCTTAGCCCCCACGAAATTCGTGCCTTGGTCGGATCTGATCTGTCGCACGGCTCCTCTGATTGCTATGAAACATCTCAAGGCATTCAGGAATGCATCAGTGGAAAGATCTTCTAGCATCTCTAAATGTACAGCCCTGGAGCTCATGCACGTAAACAACAGTCCATACCTCTTGAATTCCTTCCGACCTTGTTTTGTGTAGAAGGGGCCGAAACAGTCGATACCAGAATACGAGAGTGGAGGTGAGGGTTCCACTCGATCAGCTGGAAGGTCAGCCATACGTGGTTCTTCGACTGATCTACGCAGCTTTCTGCAAGTAACACAATTTTTGATGTTCTTAGCCACTACATTGCTTGCACCTAATATCCAATATCCATTGGCTCTGAGCTCATTCAAGGTTTGACCTCGGCCCTGATGTTGAGTTTTCTTGTGACAATGGTCAAGTATTAGTTGTGTAACAATGCCTTCCTTAGGAAGAATTACTGGATGTTTCAACTCAAACGCTGCGTTAGACTTTCTTAATCGTCCTCCAACCCTAAGCAGTTCAGTTTGGAGGATGGGATCAAGTTGGTATAACTTGTTATTCTTTGGCAGCTTAGCAGGGTTTTGATTAAGCAATTTCAGTTCTTCTTCAAATGCTTCTCTTTGTGCTGCCTTGATGAGCACAAGAGCTGCTTTCTGTTTCTCCTCTACACTAATGAACCCTGACTTGTCTTTGTTTACCAGTCTTTTGATCCTAGCAATAGTATGGAGGGCTGTATTCCAATCTGAGAATCTTGAGAGTCTTTCAAGAAAGCTACCTCTTACACAGGCATCTGTTTTCAGGACTTTTACCTCAGGGTCACCTACAAGAAGCACTGGGGATTTTTCATGAGTGCTAATCTCTCGTTCCCATAAGAACTTGGGACCTATCAACCAACTTGAGTCCATCAGGTCTGCCACCTTGAGACCCCTAGACGCACAGTCTGCAGGATTTTGACTTGTTTCCACGTAGAACCATTGTCTTGGATCTGTAGAGTCTCTTATCTTCTGTACACGATTAGCTACAAAGACATGAAAGCGCCGGGCTTCGTTCTTGATATACCCTAGCACTACCTGGGAATCAGTCCAGAAACACTCCTCATTTACCTTCAGACCAAGCTCTTCCCTAAGAACATGACTTACTGCCGCAGAAACTGTGGCTGCGGTCAGCTCAAGGCGTGGTATGCTGAAAACCTTCGTAGGGGCTACTCTGGCCTTACCCATGATCAGTGCACAATGTACTTGTTCATCAACAACAATCCTGATGTATGAACATTGCCCATAACCCTCAATGCTAGCATCTGAAAAATGATGCAGCTCTATTTTCTGAATTCTGCCTATATTTCCAGGAATTAAGCATCTTGGTATTTTAACCTTTTGGAGATTCTCCAAGTCATGAATCCATGTATCCCACTTTGGCTTCAGATCAGAGGGAAGAGCTTCATCCCATCCTACACCTCGTTTGCACATCTCCTGGAGCACTCTCTTGCCAGTCAAGATATAGGGAGCGAGAAAACCTAATGGGTCGTACACACTTGCAACAACTGACAGAATTCATCGCCTAGTGGCAGCCTTTTCATGAAGGTCAACTTTGAATGAGAATGTATCAGTCTCTATGTTCCACCTTACTCCCAGTACACTCTGCATTGGAAGCTCATTGTAGTTTAGATCGACATCCTTCACTACACTGGCACGTTCGCTCTCTGGAATTGCACTCAAGACTTCTCTGCTATTGGACACAAACTTGTGTAAACGCAGTTTTCCCTTAGCCAAGGCTTCTTGCGCTTCACGAACCAACTTGTTGGCCTTCTCGATGGAATCAACGCTGACAAGTCCATCATCCACGTAGAAATTTTTGCGAATGAAGCTCGCCTCCAGTGGGTAGTCCTTTTCATATTTGCTGGCAAGATATTTCATGCCGTAGTTCGCACAACCCGGAGAGGATGCAGCTCCAAAAATATGCACTCGCATGCGGTATTCCTTGGGTTCCCTTTCGGTGTTCCCTTCTTCCCACCATAGGAATCTCAGGAAATCACGATCATCTGGACTAACGTGAAAGCGGTGGAACATCTTCTCCACATCACAAACAATTGCAATCTGATGCTCACGAAATCTGCACAAAACTCCAGTTAGAGCATTTGTTAAGTCTGGACCTGTGAATAAGTGGTCATTTAGAGATGTACCTTAAAATTTGGCTGAGCAGTCAAATACCACTCTTATTTTTTCTTGCTTCCTGGGATGGTACACCCCATGGTGCGGAATGTACCATGCATTGCCTTCTTTTGGTGTGGCATCTGCTTCTTCGGCATCACCATCTCTAAAGACACTATCCATAAATCTCACATAGTCTTCTCTGTACTTGGGATTTCTCTCCAGTTTTCTTTTCAAATGTTTCAAACGAACCGTAGCAAGCTGCTTATTGTTCGGTAATTGAGGACGCTCTCTGAAAGGTAAGGGCATTTCCACATGTCCTTCTTTGTTGTGTTGAGTCATTTCATCCAACTGTTGAAAAAATTGAATGTCCTCCTGAGATATTGTCTTTTCTCTTGAGTCTGTATCCCGAAAATCTGCTTCTAACGTCCTGATTACAGCAGCAGGTGTTATTGCTGGGAGTTCCTTCACAGAAATGCAATGACAGAACCCCGCTACATTTCTAGAGCAAGTATGGGGTGTTATGGATCCCACTATACTCCAGCCTAAGTCCGTTTTGACTGCGTATGGTTCGTGATCCTTCCCTGATATCACTTGGGTTGGCTTCAGAGCCCTTGGACAATCAAAGCCAATTAGAAGCCCTACAGGACAATTTAACAAATCCGGCATCTTGTCTGCCACACTGAGCAGATGCATCCATTTCTAAATCTTTTTACAAGTAGGAATGCTATCTCGTTCCAAGGGAATGTATTCTCGAGTGTATACGGGTGGCAACTCGATGTACTCTTGCAGACTATAACCTCTCACTCTTAGTCCAACTGCTCTCTGACAATTCTCTATTGAAGCTCTATCAGTCATTGTGGACAGCTTTCATTTTACAGGTTCTGTGTTTGCTTGTAGTTTATCACAGATGTCTTGATTGATAAATGTATTACTGCTCTGCGTGTCCAGCAATGCGTAGGCTAAGATTTCTGTGCTGTCCTTTGTAGCACAAGAGAGCCATACTGGAACAATCATCGAAGTGTGATTACCATTATCCATCTCCACACTGCAGAAGCTAGTGGAAGCCCTTTCATCAGGTGAAGCTTCCAGCTTTCCTCCTTGAGAGTGTTCTTCATGAAGTGGAGAGGGGTGACTCTGCCTGCAGATGTTGCAAGTAGCTCGCTTTCTACAGTTTTTAGAGACATGGCCGACTCTGAGACAACCAAAGCACATCTTGTTGTTGATGACAAACCTTTTCTTCTCCTCAAGAGGCATTGCCGCAAACCTTTCACATTTGTATATAAAATGATTTTGCTGACAGCAGACACATTCTATTTGTCTATTATCCTGAGTGACAGAAGGGCTTAGTTTGGAGCCTTTCTCTCTTTCCAATGCACTCCTTGCAATGGGTTTAACATTTTGTGTCAGAGCACTGGCCTTGAGACGTTTCTGCTCCTTGCCAGACTTTTCATCTGCATGTTTTAAAGCAAGTAGAGAGGAAACAGGATTACATGCAATACGTGCCTCCTCTGCCACAAAGTCTGAAAACTCAGTGAAGCTTGGGTATGGCTTCTCTTCATCTAATGCTTTAGTGACATACCTATTCCAGCGAGTTGTTATCCAGTCAGGAAGTTTCTGAAGCAATTTCTGGTTTTCTTCACAATCGTCCAAAACCCTCAAACCATGTACATGAGGCATTGCATTTTTGCAAGAGATGAGTAAATCACTAAACTCCCTTAATTTCAGTGATTCTTTGGGTCCAAGTTTTGGCCAGTTATTAAGCTTTGTTCTAAACGCTCTTTGAACTACAAAGGGGTGTCCATAACAATTGTTCAGGGCATCCCAAGCTTGTGTGTATGCATCCTCATCACTCCTATAAAATGTTCCCTCCAGTACACTAAGCGCATCTCCAATTATTTTACTTTTCAGATAGAACAACCGATGTCCTGGGCTTGTACAGTTTGTTTCGATCAAAGCTTTAAAGCAGGTGCACCATTCAGTAAACTTGAGTGGGTCACCTGTAAACGTGAATGGCTCTGGAGCTGGAAGTTTAGTCATTGCCAGGGATTCTTTTAGTGCTTTCACTAACAAGACCTCATCAACTCTTTTCTCTAGCTCATTTTCAGAGCAAGGTTGAGCTAAAGTTTCTTGGGAAACCTTAATGCATGAAAGGTTTTTGTGGTGCAGTGGAAGCTGACTTGGAGGCATAGTGCTTCTTTCTTTAGCATCTCCTATTTCAGCATTTAATCTTGATTCCTCTTCTGCTGCATACACAATGTATTCAGCTTCCATTACTTCAAGATCCCTTTGCTCCTCCAGCATTTTTAACCTCTCTTGTTAGGCTAGTACCTCTTTTCTTTGAGCTGAGATTTCTTTTTCTCTCTTTAGTTCAGCACGTTTTGCAGCTAAGCGTGCCGCTGCTTCCGCCCTTTTTGCTGACATATGACTTCCCTGCTGACTATCTCTTTCAGCTTTCGACACAGTTGATCCATAAACTGACCTGGCGTCATCTCTTTGCAGTAACTGAAGGAGTGTTTCTTTTACAGCTTCAGCATCAAACTCCTTTGTGCCAACTTTTGCGCAATGTCCTTTCAGTAGTGCAGTTATTTCACTAGTAACTGAAGTGCAGCTATCCATTCTCCTTCTTATATCTTGAGATGGGACGTTCAGTGCACGAATACTCTCATATATTTGTTTTAACTCTGCTTCGCGTTTCTCTGCCATCATCATCATATCACCTAACTCGGTTTTAGAGCACTCTTCTTTCAGTTTAGATCTGATAAATTGAGCTTCAGCTTTAAAGTTTAAGTATGTGAACATAAACTTCCGTTCTCTTTTTGCCAACTCGTCACGTCTAAACTCAAGCATTTTTTCTGTTGGACGCCTTTCTCTTTCTGATCGCCTAACTTCTTGCTCAACTCGTGATGATGATTCCTGTAATCTCGTTTTATTAACTTCCAGATCTGCATTCATTTCAGCTAAGCGTTCTTCATATTTTTCTTTATCAGAGGCATCAATTTCCGTTTCTAATTTCCCCTCTAATTCTGCCTTTTCTTCTTCAAGAGCTTGAATCACTTGGTCTAAGACACAAATGTCTGATCTATTTTGATCCATGTCCGTAACTTGCTGTAAACCACACTATTAATAAGCCTTAAACACTGATAACCAACTGTAATACCATGTGGAAATTGCAAAACGTCAATTATTAAACAAGTTACACACTTCTATCAATTTAGAAAATTATCAAATGCAAATATTTGTTTCAACTATTTGCACAATTTCAACTAGAATAAATGTTAAGGCAACCAAGAAATGAAATTTCAAGTTGAAAAGATACAGTCTGACCTGCAAATCCAAAGGTTGCAACTCTTATTGACAACTAGATTGTCCGAAAACATTGCAATGTTGCCGCCTTGTGGCTGTCGGTCGTCACTGCAGCATCTTCTTGCGTTGCACTTCAGCACGGCAAGGAATGCAGTCACGCGAAACGCAATAGAGTTTCAGTGCGACGAAATCGCGTTGCTCCTATTGAACGGCGACGTCTTCACTTTCATCAATGGCTGCAGTTCTCTTACGAGAGGTTCTCTCGTATTGCGTAAGTTAGCTTACGCTACGGGAAAGATTCATCTTTTCGTGATATTGAAGCCAAAAAATTATCCTTAATTTTGTATTCATTGTCAACGCAGTGCAGCAGCTAGCAGACCTAGAGCAGGCTGTCTAGCGTGCTCATAGGCTGCCCTGCGGGAACTGCAGAAGCCTACCAGTGAGCCTGACGTGACGTCACGTCCAATGAAAGGCGCTCGCGCCTTCATAGCGTCATAGCCCGCCAGTATGGGCGTGGCTTAGAGTATATAAGCAGGGCTCGTAGGCTGATTCTCTGATTTTCATCTCTTCAGCTACGCTCTTCGCATCGCTGGATCTCGAGAGAAGCCACCGCCGCCATCTAGGAAAGCGACTAGCCAGCTTAGGACAGCGCCTGAAGAAGCCGGCCATCTTCGCCACCTTCAGCCATCCGTGCGAGCTACGCTATCCGGCGACGTATCCTTTTTCTACCTTGCAAACTAACTCTAAAAGAGCGCGAGCATCTTTTTAACTCTCTGGGGTCGGCGGTATCGCCGGCGATACCAGCTCACTTTTTTCCTTATCAGTGCAAAAGAGACTCAAATTACTCTGTTGATTTTGATCTTACATATAAGTGTTATACATCATTCGATCCTGTTAAGTTTGTATTTTTTTTTGTGGAACCTCACAATAAAAACAAAGTGTTGTGCTTTTCGCCAAATAAAGAAAAATAAACATGATGCGCGTTCTGCGTTCTCTCTGTCAGTGAAGTCCATTCTGAAACGCTTCCGAAAAATGAACTGTAACTAAGTCAATACTTGCCACAGAGACACGAGAGATGTGTCTTTTTAAAGCTTGTATTCTCTTCTTTTAAATGAAGTAATTTATTAAATAAATAAATATTTCCAGTTTATGTAATCCGTTTGAAACCAAGGAGAGGTACAGTTTTTTCGTTCTCCCTTCATTATTTTTAATGAGCCGAGGCCGCCACGCCACTAGCGCTTTTCACATGGTAAATAGGTGATCTAACTTTATGCATAGCACACGCCCAGCGATCAATGGCATAAAAACACGAAGTTTCTTCACTGATAGATTCATTGTGTTTTGAGGATGGCACGGTACTCCGACAAAGAGGCCCTTCAGATGATTCTGGACAGCGAGGAAGAATTCACTTTTCCTCAGAGGAAGATTAGCCTATAACTCGGACGAGGAACGGCTGCATTTTGAAGAACGAATTGATCCCGCGCCGAGGATAGGCCTACAAGTTTGGAGTAAGTTGTTTAGTGTTTTATAATTTCTTTTCTGATCGTATAGAGCTCAAATGAATTTTCTGACTATATTTTGCCTAGCTTTTGACATCTTACAGAAAAAATTGCCTCACAATATCCCTAACATTCGCTCGTGTAAACTTTTTAAATGTGATATTACTCTCTAAACATATTTGTATATTAAATATATAGTTTTGATTAGCTTATGACACTGATTATCATGCTAAAATACTGCCTTATGCGTTATGTATTTTGTTTGCGAATAACTGCATGTTTAGGTATAGCCTATTGATTTAGTGAAATATATTTCAGCCTCCGGTAAAATATGTGATACTGTCTAAATACAATATATTTTTTTATATAAATATATATTGTTTTGGTTAGCCTATGACACTACTTATGCTAAAATAGTGCCTTATGTGTAATGTAGCCTATTTTGTTTGCGAATAACTGCTTAGGTTATATAACGAGAAATATATTTCAGGCTCCGGTAAAAGAGGTCTAAATACAATATATTTTTTATATAATTAAATGTTCAGTTTTGGTTATGACACTATATCATGCGTAAATAACTGAATACAGGTGTAAATGTTTGAAATGTAGTGATGTGTCGTTCGCGAACGATCCGTTCATTGCGTGTAGTCCTATCACTAAATGCGTGCGGTCTATATGGGCCATCAACAGATATCGTCCCATGGGCCATGGCCCATCAACAGATATATACATACATTGTGCATCCATACCCATTAATTGTCCATCAGTTTACTTTGGATAATGTATGCTAACAGTTTTTTTTTTTAGGAATGTGTCTGCATCATGCTCTCCTTCGCCAGCACCTCGCAGAGGGAGACACAGGTGTCGTTCAGTTCTCAGTGCGATCGAGAATCATACTGAGTAAGTGCACAGACATAATATTTTACAGATGAAATTTAGCCTAATTGTGTTTACATCGTCATAATGTAGGCTACCTATTCTTGTGTGAAATTACAAAAAAATAAATAATTATCCATGGCAAGTAGTGATTGATAATGATAATAATACAGTTTATTTGATTGTGTTATCAGCATGCTCATGCTTTTTTCTTTTTTATAACAGATGTGACAATGAACACGTCCATCCACCAGTTCCGAAGAGAGCCAAGGCAAACAAGCAGGCAAGCAACAGGCAGTCCATTTTTTTATATATATAAAAAAAACAAGTTTGGTCTTTTTATGTTTTTTTTTTTTAAAGGATCTGTTAAGTGATAGTAATGACTTTAAGGGCTCTATCTTGCACCCGGCGCAAATTACTTTGTACACTGACGCATGTATCATTCCTATTTTGCACCCGCGCAAAGCGGACTTTTCCCTCCACAGACACACGTCGGTTAACTAAGAAATACGCTTGCGCTCCCCGGGGCGGTTCAGCGCAAAGAGGAGGCGTGTTCCGGCGCAAACTTTCCCTCATGCTATTTTGCTGTTCTATAAAACAATTGCGCCACTGACCAGAAAAAACCTAGTCTAAAGTCAGTGGCGCGTTGCGCGTTGTTCATAATGCTATTTTAAGCGCGCATGCTTGGCCATAATGTAGCGGGTGCACAACGTGCATACACTTTGATTCTCTCATCAACACAGATGCAGCAGTTTTTATTTTTGCAAATCATACATTATAACAAGGACAAATATTAACACATGAGGGAAATCATTGTGGTGTCCATGAAGATGTAAAAACAATAGTTTTTTTTTCCTCCCACGCCTGTTTCACCGACGCTGATTTGGGTGGGTTTCTTCCATCCCCATACAACGTCACTTCTCTGTCTTTCACGGTCCTGTCAAGAACGTCGGTCTCCTCGGCTGTGAACCGCTCCTGGCGCGCGCCTGGTAAATCCGCCGTTATAATAGCAATCCGCCATGCAACATGCGCACCTGCTCTTAAAGGGAATGTGAGATGACGCTCTGATTGGTTTAGTTCACGTTACGCCCAAACCACACCTATGAATAATGAAGCTACTTCAGACCAACCCCTTTTAGATTTGCGCCAGGCGCAAGAGGCATTTATCCCGCCAGGAAAATAGCAACAGCGCCGGGATCCGCCCACAAAGTTACTTGCGCTTTGCGCTTTGACACTTGCGTTTCAGATCGTTAAAATAGGGCCCTAAGTCTTTACGTTCTTAGGAAAGATTTCTATTTTGAATAAATGCTGTTCTTTTTAACTTTTTATTCATCAGTGAATCATTCTTAGTTCAGGCTGCCTCACAGCACCTTGATGGGCCATTGGGGGAGTGTCTTTAGTCTTCCCACCCAGGTGTAAATCACATTAATATTCATGGCCATTCACACTCCCACGCATACAGCAGTGCTGACCAAAAACTGACGTAAGAAATTTAAATCATTATATTGTTGTTTGTGAAAGAGTGGTCAGAATGATTTTCACTTCATTTTGAAGTAAAAATTCTAGCCTACAAGAATAGTAACTCAAAAGTCTTGTGGACAACTATTCAGTATGTGTTAAATGGCCTTATTGCGGTGAAATTTTTATCCCCAAAACGTACTAACCACGCATAATATTTTTTTTCTATAAAATGCAAACATGTACATCCATTTTGCTCACATATTATTGTAGCAGAGTTTTTGCTGAATACAGCAAATTTATATGTTGGCAAATGGTATGATTTAAGTAGCTGAATAAGCATAAATGTCAGGGCATGTCAAAACATCTCAAGGGCCCCAAAAACACCTCAGACCCCAGAGGGTTAAATTCAAATCAATACACATAAACGATAACGTACTCGGTTACCTAACGTAACCTCAGTTCTCTCTAGAGAGGGAACGAGTATTGCATAAGCTTAGCTTACGCTACGGGTAAAGTTCATCTTTGCTCGAGATATTGAAGCCAAAATTATCCTTAATTTTGTATATATTGTCAACGCAGTGCAGCAGCTAGCAGACCTAGTGCAGGCTGTCTAGCGTGCTCATAGGCTGCCCTGCGGGAACTGCAGAAGCCTACCAGTGAGCCCGACGTGACGTCACGTCCAATGAAAGGTGCTCGCGCCTTCATAGCGTCAAAGCCCGCCAGTATGGGCGTGGCTTAGAGTATATAAGCAGGGCTCGTAGGCTGATTCTCTGGTTTTCATCGACTGAAGCGAAGTCGCTTGTGGCGCGAGCACGGCAGGTTACGCAATACTCGTTCCCTCTTCTAGAGAGAACCGAGGTTACGTTAGGTAACCGATACGTTATCTTACGAGAGGTTCTCTCGTATTGCGTAAGTTAGCTTACGCTACGGGAACGCTTTGCCAACGCCGTGCGTGCCAAGCATCCACACATGAGTCCCAGGATTTTCCGGGGAGCCCAGATAAGTGGGAAATAAGGCGGCCAGCAACGCGGGCCGGCACTTGTACATAAGCACTAATAGGGAAATACAGAGCGGCGGCGCCGGTCTGCATAAACATACAGCACATACCCATAAGTGCAGCTCAACCAGAAGAGCTGAAATACGTGAGAGTAGCCTGCAGAGCGGGAACTTCTAGGTTATAAAACCTGACAAAGGTGGACGGGGAAGCCCAGCCCGCCGCCACACATATGTCGTGAATAGAAATTCCGCTGGACCATGCCCACGATGAGGCCATGCCTCTAGTGGAATGAGCCCTGATGCCCAGGGGGCATTGCAGACCTTTTGACGCGTAAGCGGCTGCTATAGCGTCCACAATCCATCTGGACAGGCTTTGTTTCGAGGCGGCGAGACCCTTGGTGCGCCCACCAAACGAAACGAAAAGCTGCTCCGAGCGCCTGAAAGGGGCGGAGCGCGCAGTGTAAACCCTCAGTGCCCTGACAGGGCAGAGGAGATTAACATTGTTCTCGCTATCGGATGAAGGCATAGCCGATAGAGAAATGACCTGCGCTCTGAAAGGAGTGCCAATCACTTTAGGAACATAGCCGTGTAGAGATTCTGGAGTCTCCCAGGTGGGCATCTTCAACCTCACAGTTGAAAACCCTACGTTAGGTAACCGAGTACGTTCTCTTACGAGAGGTTCTCTCGTATTGCGTAAGTTTAGCTTACGCTACGGGGACACTTTGTCAACGCCGTGCGCGCCCAGCATCCACTCTATGAGTCCCAACCCGGGGAACCTTGAAAGTGGGAAATTCAGGCGGCCAGCAAGCGGGCCGACACATGTATAAACATAAGCACCCATGGGGAATGCAGAGTGGCGGCGCCGGGCTGCATGTACATGTATATCAACCCATATTAGTGCAGCTCAACCAGGAGAGCTAACGTTGAGGTAGCCTGCGCACCAGTGATGTGGGCAGATCATACACACATTAGACTGATAGAAGTCTAGCCTGCAAGGCGGGAACTTCCAGATTATAGAATCTCACAAATGTAGACGGGGAGGCCCAGCCTGCCACCATACAGATGTTGTGAATGGAAATTCCACTGGACCATGCCCACGACGAGGCCATGCCTCTTGTGGAATGAGCCCTGATGCCCAGAGGGCATTGCAGACCTTTTGACGCGTAGGCAGCAGAAATCGCGTCCACTATCCATCTGTTTCGAGGCGGCGAGACCTTTGGTGCGCCCGCCAAACGAAATGAAGAGCTGCTCGGAGCGTCTGAAGGGGGCAGAGCGTGTAACGTAAGCTCTCAGTGCCCTGACAGGGCAGAGGAGGCTGCCGCTGCTCACGCTGTCGGATGCTGGCAGAGCCGACAGAGAAATGACCTGCGCTCTGAAGGGAGTGCCAATCACCTTCGGGACATAGCCATGTCTCGGTTTGAGGATGACTATAGAGTCATTCGGGCCAAACTCAAGGCACGCTGCGCTAACAGATAGTGCGTGTAAGTCCCCCACACGTTTAACTGATGACAGAGCCAAAAGAAAAACGGTTTTGAGCGAGAGGTATTTTAGATTCGTTGAATCTAATGGTTCGAAGGGATGCATCTTTAGGGCCTCTAGGACCACGGAGAGATCCCAAATAGGAACCGAAGGTGGGCGCGGAGGGTTCATCCTTCTGGCTCCTCTCAAGAAGCGGATGACCAGCTCGTTCCTTCCTAGCGACCGGCCTTGCTTCGACTCAGCGAAGGCTGCGACGGCCGCCACGTATACTTTGAGCGTGGATGGGGACCTGCCCTTATCCAGCAGCTCTTGAAGGAAACCGAGCACCTGCGAAACCTCACCCGTTCTGGGGGCCAGATTTTTGTCGGTGCACTATTTGGAGAACACAGACCATTTAGACGCATATAGCCGTCTCGTAGAGGGGGCTCTAGATTGCGTGATCGTGTTCATAACTCCTTCTGGCAGGATAACGGGTATCCGTTGATCAACCACACGTGCAGAGACCATCGCTCTGGGTGGGGATGCCAGATCGAGCCACAGGCTTGAGAGAGGAGGTCCCTCCTCACCGGAATCGGCCACGGGGCTGTGTGTGACAGCCGTGTTAGTTCCGGGAAGCAGGTTTGGTTCTCCCATCGCGGGGCTATGAGGAACACCGGGCTGTGCGATTCCCTGATTCTCTTCATTACCTGTGGTAACATAGAGATCGGAGGGAAGGCATATAGCGGGCGGCTGGGCCAGAGTTGGGCCAGCGCATCCTCGTTCTTTGAAAAGAACACTGGGCAATGAGCGTTGTCCTTTGACGCGAATAGGTCGACTTCCGCTCTGCCAAAGAGGCGCCATAACAGCTGGACTGTTTGGGGGTGTAAAGACCACTCCCCGGGGGGAATATTGTCCCTGGACAATCTGTCCGGTCCTTTGTTCAGGATCCCTGGCACGTGCGTCGCTCTCAGCAAGCACTGGGCCCAAACGAGGAGGCGTTCTGCCAGATCTGCCTGGCGGTTCACGTAGGACACAACCGACATGTTGTCTGAGCGGACTAGAACGTGTTGGTCCTGTATGAACGGGAGGAAGCGCTTCAGCGTGTTCTCGACCGCCAGCATCTCCAGACAGTTTATGTGAAGGCATTTCTCTCGGTCTGACCACAGGCCAAAGACCGGTCTGCCCTCGAAAAGGCCGCCCCAACCCGAGTTGGAGGCATCTGTCGAGATGATTTTCCGGTGGGAAATCACTCCCATTGTCACCCCCTGCTGGTACCAATTGGCCGCTAACCAGGGCTGCAGAGCTGAAATGCAGCTCTGAGATATCCTGATCCGCTTGTAGCCGCGCGTCCACCCCTGACGGGGTACGCGGGCGTTCAACCAGCGTTGTAGCGGGCGCATGCGCAGTAAGCCCAGCTAAAGCACTGCTGCAGCTGAGGCCATACAGCCCAGCATCCTCTGAATTTTTTTCAGGGAGGTGGTTCTGCCCTTCTGGAAAGATGCGGCTAGGTGTCGAACACGGCGCGCGCGCTCTGTCGACAGCTGAGCCTTCATAGCCACGGAGTCCAGTTCCATCCCTAAAAAGGAGATTGACTGGCTGGGCCGTAATGAGCTCTTGGTCCAGTTGACCGTGAGACCCAATCTTTCCAAGTGACTGAGTAGTATAGTTCTGTGAGATACGAGCTCTATCTCTGACTGTGCTAGAATCAGCCAATCATCCAAGAAGTTCAGAATTCGCACACCCTGACATCTGAGGGGGGCGAGCGCCGCGTCCATGCACTTCGTAAATGTACGGGGTGCCAGGGACAGGCCAAACGAGAGGACGGTGTACTGATATACCTGGCCGTCGAAGGCGAATCTCAAGAATGGCCTGTGACGGGGTATAATCTGTATCTGAAAATACGCGTCTTTCAGATTGAGAGATATAAACCAGTCCCTCGGGCGAATTTGCGCGAGAATCTGCCTGGTTGTAATCATTTTGAACAGTCTCCACATGAGAGCTTTGATCAAAAATCTCAGATCTAATATAGGCCTCAGGCCTCCGTCCTTCTTCGGTACGAGAAAATAACGGCTGTAAAAGCCTGACTCACTCAGAGAAGGCGGCACCGGTTCTATAGCTCCTTTGCACAGCAGTTTGGCTATTTCTGCACGGAGTAGATGTGCTACTTTCGCGTTCACTGTCGACTCGGTCCGAGCGTGAAAACGCGGGGGACGGCGAGCGAACTGTAGTGCATAGCCCTGTCTTATTGTGCTTAGCACCCACTCTGAAACCCCTGGAATGGCTCGTGAGCGAGCTCGTAGCCTACATTCGCAGTCTGACCGGTATGAGTGCTCGAATATGGCGGCTCGCTGACAGCGAAGGTACGCTGTTTCATATGTGACGTCCCGGTTACTTAGAGCGGGGAACGTTTTCTGAGAGCTTTGTAGCGAGTGAGTGGCGCCGGAGGTGAGGCATTTATTAGTAAGCATGAGCGTGCTGGGGCGGGCACGTAACTTACATTCGCAGCCTGACTCATATGGGTGTCTATATGCGGCGGCTCGCTGACAGCAACAGCTGGCTGTTTTAAATGAGACGACCCGGTTACTGTGAACGGGGAGCGTTTTGTGAACATTCTGTGACGCGCGAGCAGCGCCGGAGACAGTGTGTCTGTTAGTAAGAGTGAGCGCTCGTGAGCGGGCATGTGACTTACACTTACAACCTGATTCATACGAGGTTGAAATGGCCGTGTGACAGAGCGGGCATGAGATGGACGCGAGCGCGAGTTCGCGGGCGCGATGTTTACATCTAACACTCGAGCGGCATTTGCCAGCTTTATGAGAGTGGGCTCTGTGGGCATGAAGGACATATGAGTTATAGTGCTTGTGTGTAGGGGTGAACACTGGGGCGTGGGCACAATCTCTACACTTAAAACACCAGCGGCGTGAGCCGGATAACCAGCAGTGACTAGCTGTTTCATATATGACGACCCTATTGCTTTGAATGGGGAACGTCGAGTGAGCACTTGTAGTGTGCGAGCGGCGCCGGAGGCGGTGTGTCTGTTAGTAAGCGTGAGCGCTCGTGAGCGGGCACGTGACTTACATTCATAGCTTGACAGATATGAGAGCCTGGACACGGCGGCTCGCTGACAGCAGCAGCTGGCTGTGTCACGTGAGACGTCCCGATTGCTACGAATGGGGAACGGTTTGTGAAAATATTGTGATGTGCGAGCGGCGCCGAAGGCGGTGTGTCTGTTTGTAAGTGTGAGCGGGCACGCGACTTACGCTCATAGACTGACCCATATGAGAGTGTTTTAGCCATGAGCGAGCAGAGGATGGGCGTGAACACAAGGTTGTGGGCACGATACCTGCATCTAACACTCAAGCGGCATTTGCCAGCTTTATGAGAGTGGGCTCTGCGAGCGTGAGAGACACGGGGGGTACAGTGGTTGTGTGTAGGGGTGAACACTGAGACGTGGCCACTTTTTCTACACTTGAAACACCAACGGCGTGAGCCGGATAACCAGACATTACACTCTTCTGAGATGTCTCTGGGCTGCCGTAAAAACGGCGGTTGTGTGCAGGCAAGCGGGTAACATTACCGACTCGTTGGCTGCCAAATACTCCACTGCAGTAGCCCTTTCCAGGGGGACTGACATGGCGAGATAGTTTGACGGCGGTCCGGCCGCGGCTTTAAACAGTGCTTTCTGTACGTAAGAAAAACTGTCTGCGAGCTCAGAGAGGAGAGCCTCATAAATTTTATCTGCTACCAGAGCCGGGATTCGAACACGGGTCTCTGGCGCGAAAGCTTAGGGTTTCGCCAGTGAGCCACAGGGGAAACGACGTAAGCTTAAGTTAGCGCGAGCAGATAAGAGAGCGTCATCACAGCTTTGTGTCGGCGGTAGCTGTTAGCGGCGCGTCCTCATCCATATCAAGCGCCTCATCCCCTGAGGCGGCGGCAGCGCGGGCGGGAGCCGGCGGCTGCGCGTCCGGGAGGGGGGGCGGGAAAGGAGAGAGAAATGCTCGAGGGAGTCGTTCCGGCGAGCGTTTGAGTGCCACATCAGGCTCCGGCAGTCTCTGTGCACGGCGCTTCTTCTTGCGCGGACCAGCAGATGGCGGAGTGACAGCTTTGCCGTTAAGAGGTCTAGACGAGCCCGCAGGGTCGACATAGATAGTTCCTCACAGTGGACGCAGCCTCCCGACGAGCGAGGGCTGCGTGGTACGGGCCCAGGCAGAGAGCGCAAATCACATGGCGGTCTCCGACGCTGGGCGGGGCTTGGCACGAGCCACAGGACGTGCGAGGCATTCTTACAAGAACGCTCGCGCTCTTCTAGAAAAGTGTGTGTCGCAGCGGCGAGCACACACACACACAGTAAATACAGTGAAAAGAGCAGTAAAGGATATTGTCGCCGGATAGCGTTGCTGGCACGGAAGGCTGAAGGCGGCGAGAAGTCGATCAGCTTCCTCAGGCGCTTTCCTCTGCTGGGAGTCGCTGGATTCGACGGCGGCGGCTTCTCTCGGATCCAGTGGTATGAAGAGCTTCGCTGAAGAGATGAAAATCAGGGAAGCAGCCTCTGAGCCCCGCTTTTATACGCTAAGCCACACCCCCTTGCGCGGGCTGTGACGCGTAGTGGGCGCGAAGCGCCACCATTGGGCGTGACGTCATGCCAGGCTCACTGGTAGGCTGCTGCAGTTGCCGCAAGGCAGCCAATGAGCATGCTAGGCAGCCTGCTCTAGGTCTGCAGCTGCTGCACAGCGTTGACAATATATACAAAATTAAGGATAATTTTGGCTTCAATATCTCGAGCAAAGATGAACTTTACCCGTAGCGTAAGCTAAACTTACGCAATACGACAGAACCTCTCGTAAGAGAACCAAGATATATGCAAACATACCGTGTGCCTTCCAATCAGGATTCAGGAGACATATTCTGATCAAAAACTCTTCTCAATTTTACACCTCTCAATTCGTGTGCGACACCATGTTTCTCAGTTTCGTTTTTGTGTTCACGCAAATAATCAAATCACATGACCAGTACGTCTTATGTCACTCATTTTCTCCAGTAGGTGTCACTATTGCCAAACTATCATGCAAATCAAATACAATTCCCAAATAAGTATTACACAACATTTATAAAACAAACAAAACAAAAAACTTTCAAAAGATGATGAATATTCAGCAAGAAAATACATTATCTGTGACAGCTACAGCGAGAGTGAATGAATGGCACAGATGTTGTAATAACATCGCGCGCGTGTCTGTGCCATTCATTCATTCACACACAGACACGCAATTCATATTTAACCATCTGGGCTAATTCGGTCAAAAATGACCGAAACCGTTAACGTTTTGAAATGTTTAATTTTTTTGCTTCATCGGAGGGGGATGAAACTTGGTGACTTTTGTTGTATTACCTATGTGAACACACAAAAAAATCAAGGTTATGATTCTGATATGTTAAAGGGTCGTAACAAAAATAGTCACACTTAGCTTCCTCCCGGTCACAAATGACCGACCATAGGTAATGAATGGGAAATACGAAAAAATAGGAAAACTCAGAGAAACTTTTGGTGGTAGCCTACAAACTACAGATCAGCCACTGTGCAGAAAAAAAGTGTACAGCAATGAAGGGGTGACACTCTAAAACATCAAGAGTACAAATAAGCCCAAATAACAAATAATAAAATAAAATTTTATTGGTTTTCCTGGGGGGAAAAACCTTCATCTTTTTTGACCGGGAGGAAGCTAAGTGTAACCGCTAAACGAAGAAGCCCAGAGGGTTAAACAGTCTTTGTGCAGTTTACAGACACTATTCAATAACGCGATTAGAACAAAGCACTTAAGAATAAATAACTTCAGCTAGGGCTGGGAAAAAAACGATTTAATTTAAAAATCGAGTTGGTAGGTCAAATCGATTCATATTTTCTCCCCATTATAAATAAATTGGATGTTTAACAATCTTTGTTGCACACTGCACAGTGACTTTTCAGTTAGAGAAAGGGTTTGCCTTTGCAATTTTGTTTATGTTGATGCACTTTAATTAAATACAATAAATATATATTTTTAAAATATATTTACAGTTCGCAGTTATTTTTTTTAATTGAATTGAATCATAAATCGAGTTTTTTTAAATAAAAATCACATCTCTTACATCAGCTGAATCCGTTGCTCCTCGAAATGAAACTACCAGCACTTCTGATGTAACTTTTCCAGGATTATTACGATAGTATTATTCCTCACAGCGCAGCAAGACGAGGTAAGTACAAGATTCTTATTAAACTGGATGTTTTATCCAGCTGATGTGGGCGTTTTCATGGCTTGCCTCAACATTTGCGTTTGAATAGCGCGCGCTCTCCGTGGGCGTGTCACATTAACACGTCATACGCTATAATTAGCTGAAAGGAAAAAGACTGACATCTCTCTCTTTTCATACAGATTACATAAACTGAGAATATTTGTTTTTTATATAAATAACTTCATTTAAAAGAAGAGAATTTCAGCTTCATAAAGAGAAATCGCTCGTGTCTCTGTGACAAATATTGACTGAGTTACAGTTAATTTTTCGGACGCGTTTCAGAATGAACTTCACTGACAGAGAGAAGGTAAAACGCGCATCATGTTTATTTTTCTTTATTTGACAAAAAGCACAACACTTTGTTTTTATTGTGAGTATACACAAAAAAATAGACACTTAACAGGATCGAATGATGTATAACACTTATATGTAAGATCAAAATCAGCAGAGTATTTTGAGTCTCTTTTGCACTTATAAGAAAAAAAAGTGAGCTGGTATCGCCAGCGATACCGCCGACCCCAGAGGGAGGGTAACACTTTAGAATACTGTATCTTACTTGCTGCATAACTAATAAGGAATTATTGAAGAACTAGTAGGTAATTCTTCATTAACTACCTCTTCACTGCTGTTAACTATTAAGGAAGATGTGTTAACTAATCAGTATGTAATAGAATTTTATGATTGTGTTAAGTTACAGTTAGTTAATCAATAACTAATGAATTCTGTCATACCTCCTGAAGAACTACTACTAATTATCTACTAATTAAGGTTCAATAAAAATAACTAAGAAGTAACTAATGAACAGTCATGCAAAACTAACCTCAGATTAGTTTTTATATTTTATATACAGTACTGTGTGTCTGTTTTCCTCAGCATAGAATGCCATTGAGTAAAGTCATGTATTTTAGGCAACAACTGAGCAGGGGAACTGAAAATATAGGGAATTTATTAGTAATTAATAAAGAATTATTAGATAATTCTTCAGGAATTATTTATAACCTGGAACAGTATTCTAAAGTGAAAAAAACAGGGAACCCATTAGTAATTAATAAATAATTATCAAATAACTATCCAGGAATTAGGCTGCTTATAACCTGAAACAGTATTCTAAAGTGAAAATATAGGGAAATGAAAGCTTTAGCATAAGTTCTGCCAGGAAGACTTAATTACTGCGTCACTCGTTACCTTCAAGTTTATCCAATCACGCCCCTATTCTTATCGTATAAAATATCGGTACTTACACATGTTTGAGTTCGCAGATGCCGACGCGACAACAATCGTGCTCTCGTTCAGCCGCCAGCCAACATGTTTCAGGACACGCATATTGTTTACTATTATCGAGTCCCAACGATGGATATGTCCCGCCGTATCTCCTGCTACACGCCGCGTTCAGTGCCGCATCTCCCCGTAGGCACAGCGGTCTTCGGAGAGTTTTGATCAGCCAAGGCCTCTCATGAGAAGTTCTGCTCCTCTAGGCCTAAAACACCCTGGGTAACCAACCAGTTTCCATTTCACGTCACCTAAAGCCTCAACAGCGTCAGCTCAGCCAGGATAATCCGGCAGGAAGAGAACTATGTCATCCTCAACTCGTCCAGCAAAAGAACCTCGCTGTCTGCACGGGTGCATTATCCAGCAGATCACCGATCCACCGACATGAATCAACAACTCTGCAAGTCACGAGAGGCGATCTCTCGTTGGTTTAAGTTCAAGCTCCACTTCCAAGGCTTTCAAGGCGGGTTTTCAAGTTTTGGTAGGCGCTTCTATTTCAAATTAGTGTCCACGGTGACGTGGCGCCGCGCGTTTCTAATTACTACTGATCTGCAGACTGCAACGGGGCCGGATAGCTCGCCTTAAAGGAGAAATGTTCATAGCAAGTGTAAGCAAGTTTCAAGCAAGTAAGCAAGCACCGATATTCCGCACTAGGCAGTGATCTGATAATACCAGCGTTGTCGATATCACGCTCTCGTGGGCAGTTTGCAAATACCCACTAACAACTGAGTAACTGGTTTAAAAATAAATAAATAAAAATAAACAAATAAATAAACCTGAGCTAAAGAGAGCAAGTTGGTCATTTGGCTGTTATGCATACTGTAGTGGATATCTCTACAATGGCAGGCAATTACATATTTACATAAGTGTTGTAATTTCACAAACAACTATTTTCAACACATTTAGGCGGGGCAGCCTTACAGCAGCTGATCGTGGCATTTCTACTTCAGCTATTAAGATCCCGGGCAGATGGTCTTCCTCTGCATTAGAGTCATAAGACCCGATTCAGAAGTCATCCTCGAAGCTCAGCAAGCTCTCCAGTAACGATTCAGGTAAATACCTATGCAACTACTGGTGGTGGCGTTTAGGCCAAGGTGGCCTTGTATGAAAGTTAAGATAGCAGTGGGCCTGCACGTAAGAAATCAAAAGATGGCTGTGGTCCACGTGAAACAATTCAAAAGATGGCTGTGGTCCAAGTGTTCTATCAAAAGATGGCCTGTGGCCCACGTGTCCCATCAAAAGACGGCCTGTGGCCATGTGTCAAAAAAAAAAAAAAAAAAAAAAAAAATTGTCTATCGAGACCTGTCTATGTCTGGCCTATCGTGGTTATATCTGTATGTTTTATCGAGACCTGTCTATGTCTGGCCTATTGTGGCTATATTTGTGTGGTCTATCAATACCTGTCTATGTCTGGCTATCATGGCTGTATCTGCGTGGTCTATCAATACCTGTCTATGTCTGGCCTATCGTGGCTATATCTGTATGGTCTATCGAGACCTGTCTATGTCTGGCCTATCGTGGCTATATCTGTATGGTCTATCGAGACCTGTCTGTGTCTGGCCTATCGTGGCTATATCTGTATGGTCTATCGAGACCTGTCTATGTCTGGCCTATCGTGGCTATATCTGTATGGTCTATCGAGACCTGTCTATGTCTGGCCTATCGTGGCTATATCTGTATGGTCTATCGAGACCTGTCTATGTCTGGCCTATCGTGGCTATATTTGCGTGGTCTATCGAGACCTGTCTATGTCTGGCCTATCGCGGCTATATTCGTGTGGTCTAACGAGACCGTCTATGTCTGGCTATCATGGCTGTATCTGCGTGGTCTATCAAGACCTGTCTATGTCTGGCCTATCGTGGCTATATCTGTATGGTCTATCAAGACCCGTCTATGTCTGGCCTATCGTGGCTATATTTGTGTGGTCTATCGAGACCTGTCTATGTCTGGCCTATCGTGGCTATATTTGTGTTGTCTATCGAGACCTGTCTATGTCTGGCCTATCGTGGCTATATTCGTGTGGTCTAACGAGACCGTCTATGTCTGGCTATCATGGCTGTATCTGCGTGGTCTATCAAGACCTGTCTATGTCTGGCATATCGTGGCTATATCTGTATGGTCTATCGAGACCCGTCTATGTCTGGCCTATCGTGGCTATATTTGTGTGGTCTATCGAGACCTGTCTATGTCTGGCTATCATGGCTGTATCTGTGTGGTCTATCAAGACCTGTCTTTGCCTGTATCTGTGGTCTATCAAGACCGGTCTATGTCTGGCCATCATGGCTGTATCTGGTCTATCGAGACCCGTTCATGTCTGGCCTATCGTGGCGTATCCGTGGTCTATCGAGACTTGTGTATGTCTGGCCTATCGTGGCTGTATCTGTGTGGTCCATAGAGACCTGTCTATGTCTGGCTTATCGTGGTTATATCCGTGTGGTCTATTGAGGCCGTCTATACACAGCTTGTCCTGTATATAATAATATATATATATAAAAAAATATATATATAAAAAAAAAAAAAAAAAAAAAAGTATAGGTACATGACTAACGTCATCATGCTAATTATGGTATCTCCCTTTTCTTATTTTAGGAACCTTAGGATTCACGACCGGTATACTTTCGTTCATCAATTTTGGGGGGAAGGCTGGCCCCGTCCCGATGGATCTACAATCCACCTACTTTTGGGGGGTCGGCTGCACCCCTGCCTTCGTCTTCAGGCAGGAGATGCTGATCCGCTACCCTCGGATTACGATCTATGGACGGGGCCTGCGCCAAAGAACTTTACAAATAATTGCTTGCTGGGCTGCCAATAAATGGATGCTTTGTTACATAATTTTATCTCCCGAGTCTTTCTGGTAGAACTTATTAGTAATTAATAAAGAATTACTAGATAATTCTTCAGGAATTACTTAGAACCTGGAACAGTATTCTAAAGTGAAAAAGTAGGGAACCCATTAGTATATAAATAATTATCAAATAACTATCCAGGAATTAGGCTACTTATAACCTGAAACAGTATTCTAAAGTGAAAATATAGGGAACTTATTAGTAATTAATAAAGAATTATTAGATAATTCTTCAGGAATTACTTATAACCTGGAACAGTATTCTAAAGTGAAAAAATACGGAACCCATTAGTAACTAATAAATAATTACCACATACTTACTCAAATAAAACTTACTGTAAAAAAAACACTATTAACGTAATCATCTATAACCTTTGTAAAATACACTACAATGACTCGTTTAAGCTACATGATATCTTCCTTTATTTCAGATGATATTTTGTTTTAACATGTATACTGCCTACATTTAAACTCATTTAACAAACATTTTAAAATCAAAAGTTAAACCTTTAAAAGTAATTCAAGTAATCAACTGGTCTCGTTTCCACGGTAGTGGTGCTGGATCTCTTGCGGGAGCTGGGCTCGTGTTCGGCAGGGAAACTGCTTAACTTCAGACCACCGCCCTGCGTTTCACTCATAGCCGAAATATGCTGTGACTGACTCCATAACCTGCCCATAAACAAACAGTGCACAGCTCTAAGAACATATTTTAACATCTGATGTAAATAGATTTACTATCTTTATGAATAAAATAATTTGTTTTATGCAAGGGATCAGGCATTTCCATCACGCAAAAAAGACAGACTCAGCTAGGTAGGCTAACTGACATCGTGTCCTTGTATGTTGCCTTGCATAAAATAAAATGATTTACAGCACAGTAATTAATTAAATAAAACGTACACAAACCTGTATTTCGCAGAAGAAATGCACCAAATCGGCGGCGCTGAGAACTCTCCAGAAGAGGATGCAAATGCCCGCGCTCTTGCATCACCAAATCACTGTAAAATCTGGGCTACTGTGATATTGTCGGAACTTGAATGGTGCAAAATAAGTTTAAAATGTATAAGAACTAAGTATAATTGTCAGGAATCAGTCAAGCTCGGTTCAATCCACCACTCAAAGATCACTCTCTCCAGAATACTAATCACACACACCTGTTCATCATCAGTTACCTCATCAACCAGCTCTATAAAACGCTCTCTGGGATTTCAGTCTTTGTCAAGCCTCCAACCGGAACTGACCCTTATCCGTTGTCTCTGATTCCTTGACATATCTGTTATCTCCGAACGTAAAGTATACTCACCAATGATTTTCTAACCTGTGGCTTCTTGGTCTGTGATCTGTAGGAACTTGTCTATCTCCACGAGTTACCTGTCATCCAGCAATCTCCAGTGTACCACCATCTCCACGTGTCACCCGGTGAAACCTCCAGAAACTGTAAGAGAAAAGATCAGCATTATTATCCCAGAGTGGACTGTAATTCAAGTATCTGGAAAGTTTGAACTCACCTATCGTGGCTTCCACATCCTGTGTCTCTTCACGTCTCCTCGATCCTGATACTCACCATAACTTGTTGCATCACTAAATAAAGCTGTTATATTCACTTACCTCGCTCTCTGTGTGCCTAGTATCCTGACAGAAGGCTTGACCTAGAAACAGAAACAGCGCGATGGAATCTGTTAGTGATGCTGATAATCCTGCACAACCTCCAGCCGCCGCTGAGAATCCCAGTCAGCCCGTGCCCAGTACTTCCGCAAACACCGCTTCCTCTTTGGTTTGCTTCGCTAACCCAACGTCCCGTCCAGCGCCGTTCTCCGGCCGGGCAGAGGATTGCAATGGGTTCTTATTGCAATGCTCACTCGCTTTGGAACAGCAAGTCCAGGTATATCCCACCGAAAGATCGAGGGTTGCTTTTATTATTCAACAGTTATCCGGAGCTGCATTGAGATGGGCTGAAGCGTTGTGGATGCAGGAATCAACTGTTACTTCTTCAGTACAAGAGTTCGTGAAACATTTCAAGGAAGTTTTCGGGCGTCCAGTAGATGATTCATCCATCAGCGATAAACTGTTGCAATTGCATCAAGGCAAGAAATCAGTTTCTGATTATTCCCTAGAATTCCGCACTCTAGCCTCCAACAGTGGGTGGAAAGAAAAAGCTCTCATCTACGTCTATCGACGTGGTTTAAATCCTGCTCTTCGTCTTCAACTCGCGATAAATGATGACAGCATGGGGGTTGAGAAATTCATACAACAAGCTCTCCGTGTGCATCAAAGGTCTCAAGGCTGCTATCGCGAAGCTCAGCTACCCACGTTACCACATCAGTATCCCGCTGAATGTCCCTCCGAAGCAGCTGAAGAGAAGATGCAGGTGGATACCTATCGACTGTCTCAAGCTGAACGTTCTCGGCGGAGAGAGTTAAAGTTATGCCTGTATTGTGGAGTGGGAGGACATTTTCTTCATTCATGCCCAACAAGACCTCCTAGAATGCTTGTGAGTTCGGTCTTCACATCCGTCTCTGTATCAGCTCCATTAACGATACCAGTGATTCTAAAATCCACGAATTTCCATGTCTCTGCTACAGCCATCGTGGACTCCGGGTCGGCAGGAGATTTCATCTCCAGACAGCTCTGTCAGAAGCTCCAACTCCAGAAGTACACCACCCCTAAACCGTACTCCATCCATGCAGTGACTGGTGAAATCATCAATCAGGGGTATGTTACGTGTAAATCGATCTGATTCCTGGAGAACCCATCCCCAAGGGTCGAATCTATTCTTTGTCTATTCCCGAACAAGAAGCCATGCAACAGTACATAGAAGAGGCATTGAAACAGGGGTATATTCGGTCCTCCACTTCACCAGCTGCTGCCAGTTTTTTCTTTGTCCCAAAGAAGGATGGGGGTTTACGGCCATGTATAGACTACAGAGCCTTAAACAAGATAACCGTGAAGTTCAGTTATCCACTCCCATTGATTCCTTCTTCGCTTGAGCAACTTCGAGAAGCCAAGATCTTTACCAAGCTGGATTTAAGAAGTGCATATAACCTCATTAGAATCCGAGAGGGCGATGAGTGGAAGACCTCGTTCATCACACCAGCAGGACATTACGAATATCTAGTCATGCCATATGGTCTTGTAAACGCCCCTTCAGTTTTCCAAAGTTTCATGGATGAGGTTTTCCGAGACTATCTGAATCATTTTGTAATAATCTACATCGACGATATCTTGATCTACTCTAGAGACTCAGTGGAACATCAACAACATGTCTCTCAGGTGCTCCAACGGCTACGAGAATTCTCCCTGTTCCTGAAAGCAGAGAAGTGCTCCTTTCATGAAACCTCAGTTGAGTTCCTCGGTTACCACCTCAGTGAAAAGGGAGTCGTGATGGATGATCGTAAAACCAAGGCCATTACCTCCTGGACCACTCCACAGTCTGTTAAGGAGTTAAAACGATTTCTTGGATTTGCGAATTTCTATCGGAGGTTTATTCACCAATACAGCCTGCTAACTGCTCCTCTGACCTCTCTCCTCAAGGGAAAACCAAAGACACTACTCTGGACTCCTGAGGCTGAAGATGCTTTCCAGTCGCTCAAGACGGCGTTCACCACAGCTCCATTACTCCAGCATCCAAATCCTGAAGAAAGGTTCATTGTCGAGGTGGATGCTTCTACTACAGGAGTAGGAGCTGTGTTAATATTTGACTTCTTCATCCAAGCCTATGCCTTGCGCATTCTTCTCTCGTAAGTTATCTCCTGCAGAGATCAATTACGATATTGGCAATCGGGAACTCCTGGCGGTTAAGCTTGCGCTAGAAGAGTGGAGACACTGGTTAGAAGGAGCCAAACATCCATTTCTGGTTCTCACAGACCACAAAAATCTTCAGTACTTGAATGAAGCAAAGAGACGTAACCCCCGCCAGGCCAGATGTGCACTCTTTTTTACTCGCTTCCACTTCCAGATCTCCTATCGTCCTGGTTCGAAGAACGTCCGAGCGGATGCCTTGTCTCGTCTCCATTCCCCCGAAGTTAGCCACGAGGAACCTGAGAATATCCTACCTGAAAAGATGTTTGTCAATCCCATTCAGTGGGATTTAAATGAACAACTGTTTGAATTGTCCCAACACCAACCCAGTCCTCCAGAGTGTCCAGCCGGAAAGATATATGTACCCGAAGAATTTCGTACCTCGCTAATCTCCTCAGCGCATTCATCTGTTGGCACTGGTCATCCTGGGATCAACAAGACCTATTCCACTCTCCAGACTCGCTACTGGTGGCCCAGCATGGGACAAGATATCAGGACCTTTATCCAGGGATGTATTATTTGTGCCATGAACAAGAACCACCTTCACTTACCGTCAATAATAATATGCTTTTTACTTTTTAAGTAAATTAATTACCTTTGTACTTTTACTAAGGTAATTTTGAAAATGGCCTAATTATAATTTTACTGGAGTAATATTTTATTGGGGTATCTGTACTTTTACTCAAGCACTTGATTTGTGTACTTCTTCCACCACTACAATGCTAAAAAAAAAACTGGATTATTGACTACTGTGTATGACTGTTCATTAGTAGTTACTTCATAGTTATTTTTCTTGAACCTTAATTAATAGATAATTAATGGTAGTGTCACCTAGTGACCAACGTTAAATTATAAACTCAGGTCCCAGCCACAGAAACCCAACAGACAGTCGAGGTTGCATACAAAAAAATCCACTTTATTGATGGGCCAGCAAGCATTAAATAGAAACACTAATACGTAGGAGAAAAAGTTAACTAAAATCAAGTCTCTGAAACCCTTTTGAGAGAGGTTAAGATTCAGTGACTGGGTAGCTTCTCAGTGGTTTGCTCCAGCTGTCCTCCCTCAAAACAATCAAACGGACGCGTCCAGAGGGTCACGGTAGTCGTCTGACCCACAGGAAAAAGTTACGGTACTCCAGGCAGCAAGCAGCGAGCGTCGAGGGAGGTTCGAAGATAGCCACTCAGTCTTCGAGACAACGCCAGAACCACAGGATGGGTATTGCCGAGGCTAAAAGCAAGCAACCACAATGAACACCAACACCACCAGTAGCAGAAGAACACACATTCACACTGTGTGGTAATAAAATATATTTACGGCCCTTCAGGCAACAATAGCGAGCGTTGAGGGGGGTTCAAGGGTAGCCACACAGTCTTCAGGACCACGCCAGACACTGGAACCACAGGATGGGTATTGCTGAGGCTAGGAACAAGCAACCACAATGAACACCGACACCACAGATAGCAGAAGAACACGCATTCACTCTGTGTGGTAGAAAAATATAGTTACGGCCCTTCAGGCAACAATAGCGAGCGTTGAGGAAATCCAACTGCAGTATACCGGTGTTCAAGCAGCGAGGCCTGGGAACCTGGGCTTAACAGTTACAGAGCAGGAGCTTGCATTGACCACAATGGCAGCCGATCAACCACCACCAAGCAAGACCTCTTTCTCTTCCAAAGGACCAGTTTTTATCTTCCTTCAACCCAAGCATGGCCAGCCGGTAAACAATTAGTTGGTAATTGAAATCATCAGCATCAAAGCAGAGGCAATAATAAAATTACTCAATGACAGGAAGTATCGCCCAAATATGGGTAAAAAGGTGGAGTATTATAACGAGTTCTAATAAACTAATTTCATCACATTAGTAGGGGAGGAAGCACAGTCCACATATGGGCATAGTAGTGAACAGGAAGCAGGTTGCCAGGTTTGTCCATGAACGAGTGTCTAAAAAGAGTCAAGTAGGGCAGATTAAGTAGTAGCCACAACAAAACCCACTACAAATTTGATGCACACACACAGTGAATAACCACTAAAATTCAGAGTGCAAATATGTTCATGCACACAATAAACACCATCACACATGATACACCACACACAGTAAGGCCCTAATGTCTCTTCCAATTAAAAACAAAAAAGTACTGGTTCAACCTGTGACAGTAGTTCTTCATATTTCATATCACATAATTCATTAGTTATTGATTAACTAACTGTTACTTAACACATTCATAAAATTCTATTACATACTGATTAGTTAACACATATTCCTTAGTAGTTAACAGCAGTAAAGAAGTAGTTAATGGAGAATTACCTATTAGTTCTTCAATAATTCCTTAGTTATGCAGTAAGTAAGATACAGTATTCTAAAGTGTTACCGGATATACATGCAGAACCTACAAGTTAAATGTGCCTGGATAAAATCCAAAGGCGAATGGTAAAATACTCTCACATGGGTAAAGCTGTCCCTTATAAAGCCTGCTAACCTTCACATGAGATTGAAGGAATTAGGCTTTTCTCTTACTACTTACAAGTGGTTCAATATATATGGAGTGTAGAACTTCAAATGCAGCCCACCACAGAATGATGCTTTATTAACCACAAGGGAAATTGGAGCCGTGCACATATCTATTTAAGAAGGCCTTTAAAACCAGGGCTGGTCGTAAAGACTTTTACTGTCTTGAATTGGGCCACAGCACTTTAGAGAAAGATTGTGCAGGAGAGTTCCCAAACAAGAAAGAGGACAAATGCACAAGGGAATGTGTCTATGCCACAGTGCTGTCACTGAGAGGATGGTGATAAATGAACTCAGGGAGCTTACTGTAATGGTGGTAAAGCCGTAGAGACACGTGAAAGCATGCGTGGTCCCAAGGTGCATGCTTGAAGAAACATTTTGATGTGCCATTGCACACGCACACACATACAAAAACATGATAAGAAACACATTCACCTTAAAGAGAAAAGTCATGTGGGCTTGGTATTGTAACTGACAAATGTTCTGTTCTGGGATTTTGCCTTCAAGGGCATTATGATCGTAATAATACTCACCATTAACTTTTCTCTTAAGTGTGAAAGGATTTTAGTTTCTCTCACTCTCTCTTTCTCTTCCTCTTAAAGGGATAGTTCCCCCAGAAATGAACATTTTGCCATCATTTACTTCTGTCATCTGTAGAACACACACAAATATATTTTGAAAAATGTTTGATGAGAGTGAGTGGAGAAGTAGAAAGGCAAAAAGCAACTGGTGAGTCCATTAACTCGCTACATTACAGAGAGCCCTTATCAAAATTAACCATGGAAAACTCTGTCCTATAAGGTAAATGACACATTTATCATCCCACTTATGACTACAGCTCCAAAAACATATAATTTTATTCATGTCAATGAACAAAACATATAATTTTATTCATGTCAATGAACAGACCTGAATCAGAATGACATAAGATGGGATAACCTGCATCTGGTGGCTTCATTTCTCAGAACAGTGAAAGACAGACAGTGGAAAGGTCAATAGTTTTGCCCTTCAGGGCTGAAATTACATTCTAAATTGGCAGGGTCCTTCCTGTTTTTGTCCATAGAATGAAAATCAATGAGTTCCAAAACAACTTTGGAGTCTGTCAACTTTCATTATGTGAAACTTTCATTATATAAAAAAACAGACTTTTTTTTCAGAATATATTCTATTGTGTATCACAAAAGATAGAAAGCTATACATGTTTGGAATGACATGAGGATGTTGGAATGACATAAATGATGAGATAATTTTGTTCTGGTGCTGTCCTCTGCATCACGCAAATACATATACTCAAGCTTTTTTTCGCTTTGCATGTGGTTGAGGTGAATCGCTAGTTATTCCCGGCATGCTTCAGAATCCCTTTTGTGCTGTTTTTATGATCTGAAAGGTTCCTTTGTTGTTGGAATTTGGAGATGGAAGCTACAAAGCAACTTTCGATTTTTCTTGATCCATGCAAATCGTATGAATCAATCAGCATACCTTCCATTGGCCAAGCAGCTGTCTATCCTTATCAGCCGGTCACTCATAATTCTGAGTGCAGTTGAATGGTATCAGAAAGTCTTGTCTTTCTCCTCCTCCATCATATTTGCATTTTCAATATAGGTGGTTTAAGAGATCAAGGCAGCAGAGAGGGATTTTGCCAATTGATTCCCACTGTCGTCATTACCATCAGACCGTTACAGATAGCAGAGCAGGAACAGGGATTTAGCTAGAGCGTCACACTTCCTTAGTGATTTGGCCTGTTAGGTAGTTGTTGGTTTTTTTTTGGCTGCATGTGGTAGCAGGAAAGCAGGCTAATGTTGTCGTGTTTCAGCTGTGAAGTGGCTTTGCTTTTCAATGGAAGCCCTGATTTGATCTGTTTTAAGACTGCAATCTTGCATCTGCAATCACTGGACAAATGGATACTGGTGGACTTGGTCAAAGAAGAAAGGACCAATGCAGCCTACTGACAGAAAACAATGTAACACTGATTTCCTTCTTTTTCATGTCTTATAACTGCAATATTTAAATTCAGATTTATATGGATTTGTGAAATGGCAACATGCTTTCATTCAGAACTATTATTATCCAGAACATTCTTATGTCACTGTTTTTGCATTTAAATATTATGCCTGAATTAATATGTGGATGATACACAAATTATGTAGACTTTTAACATGACGTGGACTGGTCACCATTTCATAAAGTTTTCATGTGCCCTTATAATCAAAATAATTTCCCACCCTCACATTTTTTTTAGTGTGAGGCTGGGACAATTATTGCAGAAATAGATATCCCTCCCTACATTTTTTTTTCTTGTTTGAGAAGCCATTTCACTCGGATATGTCACGATAAAGAACTTGCAACTTTCGCTTCATGCCAGCATATTTTATAACTGCTTTTAATTTGACTAATTTTTCCCTACTTCATTTAAATAATCATGTGTGACAAATAATAATTATTATTTTAATTTAGAAAAAAAAAAATAGAAAATGTTACTGGAATTGGTTGTACTGTAAGTAAATAAACAACAGTATTTTGATGCAGTTTCCAACAGCAGGCTTTCCATATGCTATTGTCCACACAAATGGTTAAAGCTTTAACCTATTTTATACTTATTAATGCTGAAAATCCCTCTTTTTATTATGTGAAGACATCACACAGCAGGACTGAAAAACAATGAACATGAAAGTCGTTCCACATAAACCTTACAAATGTAATTACAGTAATAGTAAGAGGTAAAACTCCCTTTTCCATGCTTGATTTTTTAAACCCCATTGGGTTCTTGATTAGCAATATTTATAAGCAGTTTTTGTGAGTCACTCCTCAGGACTCAATAATTGGTGAGGAAATTCTGTGAAAAGATTATTATTTTTAAGATAATGTGCAAATTTATGACTATCATTCTTGAAAAAAGAACCTGATATGTTAAGATCTTTGTATTTCTATCCATTTAATTCATTAAACACAGTACTTTTGAAACCTGTCTATTAACTGACACAGGCATACCAGCTCACTGGTGAGCATATCTGCACATTCTCTAAACATGCTATTTTTAAGTAAACATTAAAACTTTTCTTGATTGTGACCTCTCCACTAATGCAAAGACACCTTTCATTAAGTGTTTGTGTAGCATTGATGACATAATCCTCTCCTGGAAACATCAACATCACTCCACACTCTTGACACATCATTGGTGACCATTTGACACATCTATAGCAGACAGCTGGAGTAGGTCTGTTATTATCTGGATGTATACAATTTGTCTGTAGTAGAACTGACTGATTTTTGGTAGATTAACAGACTCTTTCCTTCATAACATTATTCTAGGATATATATTCAGCCTTACTCTGTTTCCCTTTCTTTTCCAAAATGTCAGCACAGTATAAAATATGGCTTTGAAAAGCCATTTAGAACATTTCCAGCTCAGTCATCGGTTCACTAGCCATTTCAATTTTAAGTCATTATTATATTCATGAAGAAATATTTTTGAAAAGCCCAGAGTGGATGACTACTTCAGCTAGGTTCCCAATGTGAAAAGACTCTTAAGGACACTCAGTAAATCAGCCCATCAGATTTATTATTAGCTGTGAATTGTCTTAAATGCTCTTAATCGCACCCTCAAACACACTTCTCTCTAAATCATTTAAAAGCTCTTTTCATGACATATACAGCCTTTTTTTTTTTGTTAATTATTTTGTTATTTTTATCAGATTTTTATTAGATTTTTTTCAGCTATTTTTATTTTTATTTTTTAGTTTGTTGTTGTTGTTGTTGTTTAGGGCTGTCAAAATCAACGCACTAACTGGTAAATAAAAAAAAAAAAAAAAAAAAAAAATCTGCACAGTCTAGCAGTCTTGTTGAAATGTACCAAGAACTAAAACTACAATTAATTTGTGGCCATATTTATTTTAGAGCTTTTTCATGATGTATTTTAGTTCCAGTTTTTATTTTTATTTCAGTTAACAAAAAATGTTGTTTTAGTTTTGTTAACAATAACACTGTGCTGCAGTCTCTAATGATTAAAACCCTCTGCAACACAGTTATAATGGCTTTTATTTTCAGTGTTGCATATCATTTGCTTAAAGGCACACTATGCAAGAATTGTACCTTAATATAACAGCTTCAAAGTCATTTCGGTGGTAAACAAACTCATAGTAGGGCGAATCATCCTGGTAGTGAAGCTTGGGGGGGACGCCGCTGGAAAAACCAGCAATGCAAGTTTGAGAGGAGCGCCCCCGACAAATCTCGCGAGAATGACGACATGCTTTACGGCAACGATGTCACACACATCAACAACAACATTTGAAGCACGAAGACACTTGCGCGCATTTCAGACGTGTGATACTCGACGATGGAAAAAGCAAAGAAAACGTGATCGGAAGAGACTAGGAAAAGGAAAAGAGAATCTGACCGCGTGAGGAACCGGACAAAAGTCCCACTCGGTCGGGCTTTTCACTTGTTGGCACGAGCTAAAAAACAGCACTGGATGCAACAGTGATGCTGACATGACGATCTTGTTGATGGACTAGTAAGTAAATCTTTCTAAGTTTGTGTGCATTTTATTTTGTGATTTCACCGGAATGAATAGAGAGTCTCCACAACGGCGATAGATTGAAGAGCTCGTCCGAGTGAAGACAAGAGACACTATGTATGTATCCATGACACTGATAGCAGCGGGCACGAGCGCTCAGGTTGAGTTCAAAAACACATTTAGCGCTAGATCTCTTATTTAAAGGCACACTATGCAAGATGTGTACCTTAATATAACAGCTTCAAAGGGGTATCAAAGGGGTATCAGGCCGTGAGTGCAGAGACCAGTCTATGGCAGACGCTCTGCGTGAGTGGCATTTACGACAGTAACGTTAAATACAAGTACTCCACAGCGACTCTAGGGGTCGCTGTTTGACAAAAACGGAATTCCTGCATAGTGTGCCTTTAAATGATAATCAAAAGCAGTAATTATGTTTTAACCTCTGTACACACTCTTATGTCTTATATCTTGGTCTGCAACATATAGCAAAACATGCTTTCAGGCTGCAGACAGTCCTGTGTGTTTTGGGGTGCATATGGATGTTTCTCATATATTTGGCAGGGCATTACATTGCCTAAAGGAGGCAGAACATTAAAACCACATCAGAGAACACCTACATGGTGAACCCTGGAAGAATACACAATTGTTGTAAATCTCTGGTGTTTTTAAAATCTCCAACCACCATAAGCTTCACCTTTTCATCTTCCCGGGAGGATCAGGGGGGAATTTCTCAGGGATGCAAAGTAAAGTAGAAAGTCCCTGAAGTGCTGCAGCTTTGTATCCCAAGCGAGGCTTTAGGGCACACAGATCTCATGAAGCCCAGTGCACAAAAGGCTTTTCCCCTGCCAAGCTCGATAAAGTAATCCCATCTCATTTATATCTCCTTTCAATTCTATACCTGCTTTGATTTCCTTCTCCTCTTTCTTTCTCTCTCCGTCCCTCATGCCCTGAGTCTTCTGATCTGATTTGCTCATCGTGATCCTTACCTCACTGGAATTGCTTTGCAACTGTAGTAAAATTCCAGACATGCTGTACATGTGGCAACTTCCATACTTTAATATGTAGTGTAATCAGCAGGTGAAATCAAATGTGAGAGTCACTATGACTGTGTTAGTTGTGTTTACCTTGCACTCCCTCCGGCCCTTCCTTTCACTGTGAGGTTTTTAATGCACCGTTTCAGTGAGCTCTATTTGTTGCCTGTTTCTAATTGCAGTGTCCTCATTCTATCCTGTATATGTCTTAGGATATGTCACATATGTAGGCCAAGTTGGGAATGATGACAGCCCTGAATGGTAAACAAGATTGTTCATTGCCACCTCCCTCCTTGCTAGACTGTGAACTTGTGCAGCTCAGGTCCATATCTGCTTTGTTGCAGGCTGTTCACCTCTGTTAAGGGTTATGAACACCACAGTCTGTATTGAAAACATGCAACAACAAAAAAACCTAATAATTAAATAAGATGGTAATATCAGGCAAGCAGATGAGGTAAATTATGTTAAAATCATAGGTAGAGTTTGGGGAGTGCCCGTTGACATAAATTTAGAGACTGTCTAATATATATGATACTGCAAGTGACACAATGATATCCACTGTTGCCACATGTATGGAAGAAAAAACCTGAACTTGTGAAAATGCAACTGTTTTACGAGGTGGCAATTTCATATGAATTTGCACAATGTGATTAATTTAGAAACACACGATTCTTAGCAATTGAGAGTGTGTTGGAAAAATCATGATGCAGATAATGATGCAGATTCCAGTGGCTGCCTTATTCCCACCTCTTAGCAGCCCAGGGGCTTCTGTCTGCAAATTACTATGTTATGGGACTTGGCCACAGTTACCTTTAGATATTAGATTACAAAATGCCTGGATAAGACTGAATATTACCCTGCCCTGAATTAAAATTCAAAACACACAAAAGTTTTAATAATCTTTCATTCACTGGTAGTTTTGGAGTCCAAGAATCTCTTGATCTTTTTTTAGATGTACCATTTAGGAAAATAGATAAAACCTATCATATTTCATAATACATTTAGATGACAATGTTCTAATACTTTTCCAATAGTTGGAATGTATGGCACAAAACAATGTTCATCTTTCTGTTGTAATTATGGTTACATGGTTACAAGACCACTTCATAATGTCAGATGGAAAAAAAAAACTTTTGGAAGAAATTGTACCTACGGTCTAATTTATTTATATATTTATTAATGTATTTGCTTGCTTGACAACTGCTTTTGTTTACAATTTATTTTCACCATCCACTTTAGGCAACTATGAGTAACTTTACAACTACACTCACCTAAAGGATTATTAGGAACACCTGTTCAATTTCTCATTAACCCTTTAGAACCTGAAGCTAAAATAGGTGTTTTTCACACATTTTGATTTTTTGACTGTAAAATTCTAAAATAGTGTGCTATCTTCATGTGCAAGATGTCATCTTTTTCAGAAAAAGATTAGCTTTCAACAAATTACAGTTATTGGCCATTATTGTGTGTGGTGAGTTTGTAAATAGAATTTAAATAGACAAAAATTTTAAAAAACGAGAATACATTTTCTGATTTTTATTTAGAAAAAAACAGAAAAATCACAAACGAAAGGAACTAACACTTTAAAGTTGAAAAATGAAGTATAATACATCAGATACAAGTCTTTTTTTATGACATTGGGTTGCACAGTTTTCATTTAGGACACTTTTTTTCATACACGCACACATACAAATGCGTCCATTCATAGGCACACATGCATAACTTAACAGTTACACCACATGTAAAGATACGTGAAAAAGTAACGACCATCCGCCTCCCAAGTTTAATTAAATATCATCCCAATCCCCTCTTCTGCTGTCTACCACTTCTTTCGCGATGTATTTGTTAGTTTCTTTTACTATTTTATGCAATCCAAAACACTCTAATCTGCCGCGCTTCGTATCTCTCTGTTCAAATCCTTCCTTCCCGCTCTGCCAGAAAGCTGCTGTCATTTGCTGACGGAATTACCGTAATAAGCCGTATATTGCCGAAAAGCGCATGTTGTCTACTGTCAGGGGCAATTTGAATGGTTTTGATAGTGCGAACGGTTGAAGAGTTACGGTACAATGAATACAGCTTGCTGGTCTGTGTCGGCGACGACACAGCCGGTTCTAAAGGGTTAATGCAATTATCTAATCAACCAATCACATGGCAGTTGCTTCAATGCATTTAGGGGTGTGGTCCTGGTCAAGACAATCTCCTGAACTCCAAACTGAATGTCAGAATGGGAAAGAAAGGTGATTTAAGCAATTTTGAGCGTGGCATGGTTGTTGGTGCCAGACGGGCCGGTCTGAGTATTTCACAATCTGCTGAGTTACTGGGATTTTCACGCACAACCATTTCTAGGGTTTACAAAGAATGGTGTGAAAAGGGAAAAACATCCAGTATGCGGAAGTCCTGTGGGCGAAAATGCCTTGTTGATGCTAGAGGTCAGAGGAGAATGGGCTGACTGATTCAAGCTGATAGAAGAGCAACTTTGACTGAAATAACCACTCATTACAACCAAGGTATGCAGCAAAGCATTTGTGAAGCCACAACACGCACAACCTTAAGGCGGATGGGCTACAACAGCAGAAGACCCCACCGGGTACCACTCATCTCCACTACAAATAGGAAAAAGAGGCTACAATTTGCAAGAGCTCACCAAAATTGGACAGTTGAAGACGGGAAAAATGTTGCCTGGTCTGATGAGTCTCGATTTCTGTTGAGACATTCAGATGGTAGAGTCAGAATTTGGCGTAAACAGAATGAGAACATGGATCCATCATGCCTTGTTACCACTGTGCAGGCTGGTGGTGGTGGTGTAATGGTGTGGGGGATGTTTTCTTGGCACACTGTAGGCCCCTTAGTGCCAATTGGGCATCGTTTAAATGCCACGGCCTACCTGAGCATTGTTTCTGACCATGTCCATCCCTTTATGGCCACCATGTACCCATCCTCTGATGGCTACTTTCAGCAGGATAATGCACCATGTCACAAAGCTCGAATCATTTCAAATTGGTTTCTTGAACATGACAATGAGTTCACTGTACTAAAATGGCCCCCACAGTCACCAGATCTCAACCCAATAGAGCATCTTTGGGATGTGGTGGAATGGGAGCTTCGTGCCCTGGATGTGCATCCCACAAATCTCCATCAACTGCAAGATGCTATCATATAAATATGGGCCAACATTTCTAAAGAATGCTTTCAGCACCTTGTTGAATCAATGCCACATAGAATTAAGGCAGTTCTGAAGGCGAAAGGGGGTCAAACACAGTATTAGTATGGTGTTCCTAATAATCCTTTAGGTGAGTGTATATGTCAACTAACTCTCATTAGAATAAGTAGTTTGTTATTAGACTGTTACTAGAATGTTAGGTTAGGGTTAGCTGTTAGGGTTCGATTTGCATTTTGGTAAATCGGATCACAAGTGGATAAGACTAAATACAGATTTAAACGGTGTCTAAAACGTGTAAGTCCGTGGCGATGGTAGAGTGACGACTGACCAAGGTGGAGCCGGTGGGACGAGGGAGCCTGGTGGAGCCGTAATGATGATGGTCCCGGGTGAAGCCAAGGGGGCAAGGACTGCAAGCAAGCAAATTTGAGCGAGTGACCCTATTTGTCTCTAGCACCCAATTCAACACTTCCGGAATGGCTTCCCAAGCCTGGTTTTGGGTAGCGAGGGGTTGGAGAGCTGCAGATGGCAGCTCGCCGCACTGTGGCGGGGGCATGATGCTTGCAACAGCATGGAAAAATGGGTAACACTTTATTTTGATGGTCCCTTTAGAACATTCTGTTGACTATAAGTAACTTTGCAACTACATGTCAATTAACTGTCATTAGAGTATTAGTAGACTGTCTGCTTAATATCCGCTAACTCTGTATTGTGATGCTCCTCCAACAGACACTCTACTGACTATAAGTAACTTTGCTACTACATGTCAACTTATTCTAACCCTAACCCTACCAGTCTACTAATACTCTACTAAAACTCTAATTCTTAACACTAGAAGTGCCAGAATTCCATAACTACTAGAACAGCCACAAGCGGTCATTTTGACCGTTAGATTGCGAACTCTATAGGCCTATCTTTAATGATAAATACCCAATTGAGAGATTAATGCATTTATTGTATTAGGATATCTTTTAAAAACAAAACAACACCAAACTGTACATTTAAACAAGTTTAATTATACATTTATAAATAATAATATCATTAGTAGGCTAGCCCGTAATTTCTCGCATATTCACAACAGCTAGGCTATATTCCATAGGCTATCCATTGAACATAACTCAGAACAAGATAATAACAACTAAAAGTATCTTATTTAGATATTCCTTTGACAGTGAGAGAGACAATGTCACGGTTTATGGATTCGCTGTCTCCTTTCTCGTCTTGTTGTGTGTGTGTGTGTGTGCGTGTGTGCGTGGTCGCTGATCATTGCCGCTGATCAGCATGCCCGCTGCTTGTGATCAACGCGCCAGCTATAGTGGATCAGCGAACCCTTTTTAGTGTCACTGTGACTGTTTTCGCCTAGTCTTTCTCAGACCGTCGTGGATGTTTTTCTGCGTGTTTGTTCCCTGTCTGTATCCGTTTTCCGTGTGTCATCCATCCGTGTTCAGCACTCCATGGTTCTACACGCAGCGTCCCATAAGCTGCCAAGGGCTTCATACCGGACATTTGCACACCTTAACTCTCCCAGCATCTGACCAGCTCTCAATAAACATATCTGTCATTTTGCAATTGAATCTTCTGATTATTTCCTAATAGACAAAGGTCAACCACGGGAAATGTAGGCCTATCAAAAGAATACCGCGAAATTCAGTGCGGTCAATATGACCGTCTATGGCCGAAATAGGTAAATATGTTCATTTGTTTTTTTTGCCTTATGTGTAATTTATATTAAAAACATTTTAAATGAAAATACAGACACTTTTAGGAAAAGTCAGGTACCAGCAGGATTTTATTTATTTTTTCAACAAAGTTATTGCAGATATAAAATTCAAAACGGTCAAAATGACCGTCGTGGCCATTCTAGTGTTAAAGGGACCATCAAAATAAAGTGAAACCGATAAATGCTCCTGTTTGTGAATGTGTTTGTTTTTTATTTGATTCACAATAACAGCAGACAGATGTATGGGCGCCCTTACAACAGGTGGCAGAAAATGGTGCATGGCCTGCAATGTCCTCAGCAGTGTGAAACTCATGCTCTCGCAGTGTGGGCAGCTGGTCTCTGGCCCTGTCCCAAATGGAACCCTAAGCACTCGCGGTCTTCCTCTGAGTCCGCACTTTCGTAACGTAATGCCGCTTTGACTGTCGGGAAGAAGTCTGCTGTGGAGTCCGCATCAGCACGGGCTCGGCAAAAGTGCGCATCAAGGGCGCAAATCGACCGCACGGGGCGCTCGCAAGCACCCTTCTGAGATCTAAAAATGACAAATGGGACACACTACGGTCTCACGGACTTAACGGACACGCGCACGCGGCAGCCATTGTAAGTCCACAAGACCGAAAGTGCACATGAAGTGTGCCATTTGGGATTGGGCCTAAGTCAGTGCAGCCTCTGCGTGGGTGCGGCCCAGACAGCTGACACACTCAGAGTGCTCGTCCGAGGAATGCAGGGCAGGCCCTGCATGAGCCACACTCTTGGCCAGACGCGGCGTCAGACGATTTTACCGGGGCTTCAGGGGCGCGCCCTGTATCACGCAAAAGAAACTATGAGTATGTAACGTCGTGTTCTGTCGTCAATTAAGTATTGAAATAACCAAAAGGGAGATTAAAGCTGCGTCAAAACTCTATGTCGGGGCTTTTGTATTCCTGTGTAGGCTACATAATTGTTACACATTTTGGTGTAGCCCTACTAATTTTTCATTATTATTATTTTAACATTTTATCAATATTGCAAAGTCATCAAAACTGACTCGGGTCATAAAAAATATATATTTTGTGACCAAAAATTTGAAAAATACATCTAGCCTAAATTATCGTTCATGACATTCTTTTAACTATAAGCAACCCAATTTGTCTAGATCTGAAATATTATTTCCTTTGTATAATGAGCTTGTCTTTGTTTTAAATTATATTGCATTTTTATTGTGAGTGTGAAGGCTGCACACTTCGTGTGATTTAGTCAGCTTGATATAACATTATTACAATGTATTTCTATTTAACACAGATGTTCTTGGCTAATTACAGAAACTATAAGCAAAATTCATAAGTATTAATATATATATTTATTTGTATGGTCCTCGAATGTGTTCGAATATTTCACCAGTATCAGCCTTTTCACCGTTTGAATCAATCCGCTTGTCTGTGTTTGCGCAACTTGCATAATTAAGCCAGAAGGTGGCGACTAGTGACTGTCTTTATGAGTGAACAATTTAACTTTAATTGAACTGATTAGTGCCAAAAACATTGCTTAACTCAAGAAAGAAACAAGTTGCTGAAACCAATCTTTAATGCTAATATATAAATTGCTCATTTGCCTCTGGACACAAAAAGATTGCTCTGGTGTTTGATTGAAATGTAACATCTATGCAAAATAATTCTTGAAAGATTTCTCATTTAAATTCGGCATGAAACGGAAGTTGAGATTGTAATTTTTTCCTTGTTGTGACGTATATCCGAGTGAAACGGCTTCTGAAATTAGAAAAAAATATAGGGCGGGGCTTGATTTTGTCCTTCGGGAATTGATTGGATCGTTGGAGGTTGGGCGTTGCAAACAAAATGGAGGCAAATTTGAATGCCAGTTTACATTCAGTTGTGGAGGATTTCTCTCCACCGGACTCCCCACCGTTACCCTCCCATGAAGGATTTTTTATTGAGGAGCCCGGCGACGAGAACGAGGACGAGCAGCTAAATTTTCAGGCAGGAATCAGCCCATATTTATACGAGCCTCCCGCGAACCAAGATGAGTCAATTCAAGTTCTCTGAGTGGCGGTGCACCGATAGTGCACCCTCATCGGCTCTGGCCGCACCCTTTCGCCATGGCACGTGACCGAAAGAGAAGAGAGGTTGTTTCGAGGGGGGAGGGAAGGATAATGTATTTGATTAAAGATTATAAGGGTACATGAATTTTAAAAAATTAATGAAGTGCACAGATAAATCATTTATAATAAACATACAATATTACATAAGAAGATTTGTCAAATTGGATTTCATGCCGACTTTAAGGCCATTCCTGTTTGGAATATGTGATTGTGTATTGTCAACAATAAGCAGAAACATTCTTCAATTTATACACAAAAATTAGTTTTTACGTGCATATGATACGCAGTTTTCGCGTGCATTTGATACGCAGTTCATTTGCGTGTAATACACAAGCACCCCACACCACTAATTCTACCCAAACGTATAATACACACGCACCCCACACCACTACTAAACCTACGGTAACCAACCCATGCGTATCCTATGCACGTAAAAACTCATTTTCGCGTATAAATTGCACGATAAACACACTGCGTGCTATGGAGACGCATTTAGTGTGATCGGGTTGGCTTGATAAATAATGTATGCTACTGCCCACTGACATGCTTTTAAAGCTATTGTTATCCGATTGTTTTGGCCTTCAAACACCTTGAAATGCACATATGTAGGTCCGAGAAATCAAAATTTTCCCGAACCCCCCAGCCACCTCACATTTGAAAGTGTGTGTGTAATGTGGGCTGGTGTGGCAACCAGTCTGCCCCCTGCAAATAGGCCTACAATATACATTATTCTCTGTATCGAATTATGTTATCTTATTACCCACCCCAGCTCCTGATGTTTTTAAAACCTAGAAACGCCCCTGCTCGTGGCGCAACATTTTTTAAACAAACGTCACTTGCTCTTTTAGAAATGGAAATACATTTTTTTGTAATCGACTTTCAATGTGAAATTTGCTCTTTTTGCGCCGTGAAACTGCTCAGGTGTCGCCGGAAAGCCGCAGTGGAGAAGCGCCGAGTCAGCTGCGAGCTGGAAGACGCAGTTGAAGACGCAGTTCTCAGTTGCGAGTAGATACTTATTCTTCTTTAGAGTCAGCGATGAGATGTGTCTTCGTGCTGAAGGAGGGAAAATCTGACGAAATGGACGTTTTGTGTGAATTAAATAGGTAGCCGGCCCTGCCCCTTTTGGCGGGCTGAAAGACCATTTGTCTGTGTAAGTGCACACTCCTGAACCAATCAGGCTTCATTATTCGGAGAAAGCGGAGTTTCCCCATACGCGTCAGAGACTGTGCAAAGTGAACTGTATTGAAAGGGAACTCTCAGATTTCATTTAAAAGATCTTCATTTGTGTTTCATAGATGAACGAAAGTCTTATGGGTTTGGAATGACATGAGGGTGAGTGATGTTTTTTTTATTTTTTTTTTTTATGGATGAACTAACCCTTTAATGTGACATTTTACAGCAGGGGATAACCTGCATAATTTTTTTCAGAACTAAAACATCATGTGTAATGTTTTCTAAACGTTAAATTCATCTTATTCTAATTGTTTATGTTCTCTGTCTGCAACTCATTGGAGATCTGTCAGACTGTGCTGAGCATTGACTTTAACCAAACATTAACTAAAATAACCAGCACTTTAATTTTAAGATTCTATTCAATAATAATATGTTATTTTTTGTCTTTTTTTCACTGGGACTGTTTTGATTCAGTTAATTAAATCCACTTCACTTGTTGTTACTTATGTGCATCGATATATGGCACATATACGCTATTAATTATTTATTTACTAAACCATCACTGACCCTCCACTCTCCACTGACTTTTCTTAATGGCTGCATGTGTATCACGGTTTGCAGTGTGTGTGTGTTCACTACTCACTACTCTGTTCCTAATGTGTGTGCACTAACTTGGATGGGTTAAATGCAGTGGACACATTCTGAGTATTGGTTACCATTATATTTATAATTGGCCTTTACATGTCACTTTCACTTTTTTCACACTCTCAGGGCACACATCTTTTAAAGAAACTCTTTAAACTTCTTTAGAAAAATGCATAGCCTGAATGTCTTCCAGTGTTAACAGTAACAGTATTTATTAATTGTAATTTAGGTCAGCATACATGTTTTGCGTGGTAAACATTTTGCATTTGGATCGGTCTATAGTTCTCTCTACACTACACATGCTCGACCCGTGAGTAAATAGAAACACATGACTCATGTTTTGGGGAAGGAGAATTGGCTCCCACCTGTTCTCAGTGTTGTCTCTTTATCAACAGATTGAAAAAGACCAGCTTTGTGAAAGTTGATTCCAATTTGATTCCAATATAATTTACTGTAGGAGATGTGTCATCACAGTCTTCATACACAATTCCTCAGTGACAATGTTTTAATACTAATAATTAATTTAGATTAAAAATGTGATCACTGTAAAATGAGAATCATTCACTTCATATTCATATATGTTTCTGTAGGAGGTCTGAAGTCCATTAGTTTGATCAGTGGGGTTCCACTCCTAACTCAATCACACAACTCAAACATCATAATTACAAATTATTTAATTTATTTTTCTTTTAGGGCACCAGGTAGTTGCAATAGATCAAAACAAATTCAGTATAAGACATCGCTAGACTCCTATTCATATATATATGAATATACAGTATTATTCATGTTTTGAATTGTGATTGATGGAATTAGATAAACATGTTTCTCACAAACATATTTTTTTATCACATGAAGAAGAATAAGAACATTTTAGTATGTTATTTTAACAAGGTTTATTAGTTGAGGGAAGAAGGAGGCGGGAACCTGCGAATATTCAACGTAACTTTAATATCAAAATAAACAACAAATTGAAAGTAAAGCGGCAGGGCCTCACGGACAACTGTCGCACATACATAGACAAAACTTAACCCTCTGGGGTCTGAGGTGTTTTTGGGGTCCTTGAGATGTTTTGACATGCCCTGACATTTGTGCTTATTTCAGCTACTTAAAACATACCATTTGCCAACATATACATTTGCTGTATTCAGCACAAACTCTGCTACAATAATATGTGAGCAAAATGGATGTACATGTTTGCATTTTATAGAAAAAAAAATATTATGCGTGGTTAGTACGTTTTGGGAAAAAAAATGTCACCGCAATAAGGCCATTTAACACATACTGAATAGTTGTCCACAAGACTTTTGAGTTACTATTCTTGTAGGCTAGAATTTTTACTTCAAAATGAAGTGAAAATCATTCTGACCACTCTTTCACAAACAACAATATAACGATTTAAATTTCTTACGTCAGTTTTTGGTCAGCACTGCTGTATGCGTGGGAGTGTGAATGGCCATGAATATTAATGTGATTTACACCTGGGTGGGAAGACTAAAGACACTCCCCCAATGGCCCATCAAGGTGCTGTGAGGCAGCCTGAACTAAGAATGATTCACTGATGAATAAAAAGTTAAAAAGAACAGCATTTATTCAAAATAGAAATCTTTCCTAAGAACGTAAAGACTTAAAGTCATTCCTATCACTTAACACATCCTTTCAAAAAAACAAACATAAAAAGACCAAACTTGTTTTTTTTTTATAAAAAAAATGTATTCAAAGAATCCTAAAAAAAACTATTACAGGTTAAAAACAAAATAAGCAGCACAACTGTTTCCAACATTGATTTAAAAAAAAATCATATCAGAATGATTTCTGAAGGCTGATGGTTAGTTAGGTAAGTTAGCGGTACATCTCACTGATGCTGACATCTGTCCATTTATATTTGCAGCCTTTTGCAGTTGCCTTGGCAGCCTGGGTAATAGACTAACCAAAACTGAACATTTATATATAAAAAATATATTGTATTTACTTAGACAATATCACATATTTGCATAGGCGTCAATTTCGGTGGGGGCGGTGGGTACGCGTCCCACCAGATTTCGTCATGAGTCATTTTGTACCCACCACTTTTGGAAACATTGAGGCACGGATGTACCTAATACAAATAAAACATCTCCAGTTAACTAGCAGAGCATTCATTTAGTCCGCTCTTAAATAAGAGATCTAGCGCTAAAATGTTTTGTTTTTGAACTCAAGCTAAGTGCTCGTGTCCGCTGCTATCAGTGTCATTGATACAGTGTTCTCTTGTGGCGGCGCGCGCGCAGTCTTCACTCGGACGCGCTCTTCAATCTATCGCCGTTGCGGCGGACACTATTCATTCCGGTGAAATCACAAAATAAAAGGCACACAACTGCTTGATATAGACTGTAACCACTGATGAACATATTCGGTTTTGATGAGAGAAAAAAACCTATACCGAGGGCGGATTAGAACCCGTAACCTCTGACACGCTTGGCAAAAGATCTGCCACTAGACCACTGAAGTACTCAAGCAAAACTTTCACTAAATCATTATAACCTAAGCAGTTATTCAAAAAGTTTACACGAGCGTATAGGTAATATTTCCTATGTTAAGAGCTAGCCAAAACTAGGCAAAATATAGTCTGAAAATTCATTTGAGCTCTATGATCAGAAAAGGAATTATATAACACTAAACAACTTACTCCGAGCTTGTATCATCGGCGGGGTCAATTCGTTCTTCAAAATGCAGCCGTTCGTCGTCCAAGTTTCAAATTCCTCTGAGGAAAAGGTGAATTTTTCCCTGCTGTCCATAATCCTCTGAAGGAGTAGCGTGCTGCCATCCTCAAAACGCGATGAACTATCAGTGATTCTGATGAAGAAAGCTATTTCGTGTTGTTATGGCATTGATCATCGCGTGCTGCGTGTGCGATGCATAGATCGCCTGTTTACCATGTGAAAAGCTCTGGGGGCGTGGCGGCCTCAGCTAATTAAAGATAATGAATGGAGAACGAAAAAACTGTACCTCTCCTTGGTTTCAAACGGATTACATAAACTGGAAATATATATTTTTTAAAATAAATTACTTCATTTAAATGAAGAGAATACAAGCTTTAAAAAGACACATGTCTCGTATCTCTGTGACAAGTATTGACTTAGTTACAGTTCATTTTTCGGACGCGTTTCAGAATGGACTTCACTGACAGAAGTTTATTTTTCTTTATTTGGCGAAAAGCACAACACTTTCCACAAAAAAAATAGACACTTAATAGGATCGATTGATGTATAACACTTATATGTACGATCAAAATCAACAGAGTATTTTGAGTCTCTTTTGCACTGATAAGGAAAAAAGCGAGCAGATCACGCCGGCGTGATTGCCGACTCCAGAGGGTTAACGTAAGGTCCAGGCCTGGTCCTCTCTCACCCTTCACTGTCGTGAACTCCTTGTTTTATCCTTCCGGAGCTCCTTCATGAAAAACTTGAGGCCATTAGCTATCGTGCCACCGGCCTCGCTTCCCATGGCCCTTGGCCCCATCCTGCTTGCCACAGTTATGTAAACCAATTTATAAATGGACAGGACTAGACATTTCACCCAAAGATTTCATTAGATTGAGCATGTGAAAAGTCAAATTCCACTCCATACTGCAGACATGAGAGTGTTGCTAATGATTAAATACGCAAGAGAAAAAAAGTGGAAGAAAATGACAATTTACATAAGTTAAAAAATAGCAGTAACACTTTATATGAAGCCTGTGTTTATAATGCATTATAAGGGTATTCTTATTATGCATAATACATGCATAATGCCTTATAAACAACCTTATAATATGTTGTATCATCTGATAAATAATCATAACAAGTTACAATACATTATAATACTTACCAATTTGTAATTATAACTTTTACGAGCTGTAAATACTGTAAAAGCCTTCACGTGCATGTAATTACAACGTGTCACCTTGATTTCCACTGCAGATTTAAGGTGTGTTCGACTTGAAGTGGCATTGTGCAGATCGATGGGCTTATGACATCAAAGTACCGCGAGAGCGATTCAAAAGCATATATAACTTTATTTATGGTAATTACATCATGGCGTGAACGCAGCATAATTTCCTTGGCAGGAGATGTTGTTATTGACAGCTACTTAGTCAATCCACTTAAAAATGCATCTGCAATTAGCTGTTTTTTAATTGGTTCTGGTCCTCCATTGATTTTATGTCCTTCCGAACTTCTTCTTTAATTGAATGAGGTCACCTTATGAGTAAAAAGATAATCATGTCTGTATCCCCAAGCTAAAGAAATATAATAGTAATGCTTGCACATTTCCATTCTGGGGGCTTTTGATAATTAGGATGATGATGATTTAAAAAGACAGCACTGCTCTGGTGGGACCAAGAGCTTTACTGTCTTTAAGGGGTTATTTTATATATTACAGGAGATCCTTGCTTTGCTGCAGATCCATGTTCAGTAAACTTACTATAAGACTTTGAAATGATTCATTTATTTCTCATGGACATCACTGCTCACTTAAAGGTAGTTAACCCAAAAATGAAAATTAGCCCATGTTTTACTCACCCTCAAGTCATTCCAGGTGTATATGACATTCTTCTTTCAGATGAATACAATCGGAGTTATATTAAAAATGTCCTGGCTCTTCCAAGCTTTATAATGACAGTGAATGGCCGTTTCTCTTTTGAAGTCCATAAAAGTGCATCTATCCATCATAAAAGTCATCCACACTGCTCCTGGGGGTTCATAAAGCGATACAGTTATAAAAGGAACTAAAAGAGTAAAAAGATGATACATAGATAAACTTCTCATCTGGCAAAACACCGGTGTATCATATTTTTTTCACAGCTGCTTATTTTACTGGGAAATTTTCCCATCTTGATTGTACTATGTTTGTGGTGTTCTTTCGGCGCCCCTAAGTAATCTATTAGACGTCTCCAATAGACCAGAGTTTTCCCTAAAATCGTATAGGAGGAGCTCTAGAAAAGGAATCGATCCAATCCGCACCCCAAAGATTTTTTCGGAGGCGGACTGACTCCAGTCCGCACCCCACAGAAGAGATTTGGTCCCCGACCTCGAGTTTCACATTAAACTCACTTCTCTACCACAGACTCAGGTCATCAACATGGTTTCATCAGATGAAAATGTAATGCATGGCTAAACAGATGTGTTCCCTTTCGAGGGAACTCGCACTGCGTCGTTGAAAAACGACTCTTTGGGGACGCTCCCTTAGCGTGCGCCTCTGAAGTATGAATGAAACTATTCCAATCCTGATTGGTGTTGCGTCATGACGTAACATGTGACGGCATAACCGGATGCATAAAAGTGACGCTGGAACAAACACACACTAGCTTTCGCTCTTCAGCAAGCGCTCTGTGTTACGACTGTCTGTCTTATTTGGTGTTGTTTGTCTGATTCCTCATATATATTATTATGGCCGAACAGTTCAAAAAGTGTGTGCACCCCTGCCCTCGTTTCATTACGGGTGGGGACATGCATGATTTGTGTGTGGACTGTTTGGGAGCGCAGCATGCACAGGCAGCTCTCGAGGGAACTGCCTGTGAACACTGTGAAGCACTACCCATGAGAGTGCTGCGCTCCCGGCTGGCGTGCTTTGATGAACATGGTCGGGCTCACGTTCCCCACGGTTCTGGTCCCGCGTCTGTTGAGGCAGCGCGGCGATTGAGATCGTGGGGTTCGCAGCGGGATCTTGCAGATGAGAATGAGACTGCTGCGGCACTTTCTCATTCTTCGTCTGAGGATCCCGAGCACACTGTGAGTGGTGCAGAAGCCCGCGTCGCGGCTTCTTCTGCCCACGAACAGGTCCCAATGCTTGAGCTCTCTGCTTCCGAGGAAGTGGACGTGCTCAGCATCGATGAGGACGACCGTGAGTTAGGCGCGCCAGTTCACGGTCAGGCTTATGAGGAGCTGGTTGAGGTTGTGACGCGTGCCGTGGCCAGACTTAATATCAGCTGGCCACAAGATGAGCAGGGAACGCAAGTCAGAAGCAAACTAGACGAGCGTTTCCTGAAGCACAGATCACAGCCTCAGCGCCGGGGTTTGACGTTTTTCCCCGATCTCCACAAAGAGATCTCGAGATCGTGGGATAAACCGCATTCGTCCCGTGTCTCCAGCCCCAGTGTGGTTGATTACAGCAATGTTTTGGGGGCACGGGACATGGGTTATGGGAAGATGCCTAGTGTGGAGGAGGCTTTAGCTGGGTATCTCTCTCCTGAGTCGGCATCTTCCCTTAAAGCCCCGGCGCTGCCTAGTAAGCCCTGCAGAGACACATCTGCTTTAATAAGCAGGGCTTATATGGCGGCAGGTCGGGCTGGTTCATGCCTGCATTCAATGGCGATTTTGCAGGCATATCAGGCTGACCTCCTGAAAGATTTAGACGAGGGGGAGGGGCCAACTCCCGAAGATATCGCAGAGTTGCGTAAAGCCACAGATCTGTCGCTCCGGGCCACTAAAGAGACGGTCCCGCGCTATTGGCCGCTCTATGGCAGCTATGGTGGCCACGGAGAGGCATCTGTGGCTGAATTTATCTGGAATAAAGGAGAAAGATAGGTCCTTTCTGCTTGATGTGCCGCTCTCGCCTTCTGGCCTGTTCGGCGACGCCGTTACATCGGTCGTCGACAGGTTTCAGGAGGCAAAGAAACAATCTGCGGCGTTTCAGCAGTTCCTCCCCCGTAAAAATAAATCGAAATCTAAATCGAGTAGGGTGGGGCAAGCAGATCAGCCCCAGCCATCAGCCAGCTCCTCGCACCGAGCAGAGCAAAGGGAGAGCGCTTCCTCCAGAGCTCCTCCTCCGGGAGCTTGGCAACAGAGGAAACGCTCCCAGCAGAAGTCCTCCAGCCAGAAGGGCGACCTGAGGGATGTCCTTCAGGCTAGGAGGGCTTCAGGAAAGAGGTCCTAACCAAAGTGGTAGAACCTCAGAGGGCTGTCCCCCCCCCCCGCTGCAGAGCAACCGAGGTTGTTCTCGCAGCGGAGTCCTCAGGAAATCGGTGTTGGGTTTCCGCCATCTCTGACGCTTCAGGCCACATCAATTTCCAGCGAACGCACACCGTACCGTTCGTGTCAAAAAATAAAAAACGAGCATCTGTTGTGGTCACAAAAACCGTATCGATTAAATCCTGCCGGTCTCTCGCTTCAGGAAGTCGAGAACAGTGCTCGAAAAGCACCCGAGGCCAGCCTCGAGAGGCTGGTTCCCTTAGTAGATATTGTAGAGGCATGGTATCATCAGGGTACAGACTGCAGACCCACCAGACTGCAAATTTTCTGGGGTGGTGCAGACTACAGTGGTTCCAGAGCAGGCTCAGGTGATGGAACAAGAAGTGCAATCTCTGCTGCTAAAGGAGGCCATAGAACGTGTTCCTCTTTCAGACAGGGAGTCCGGATTTTACAGCCGGTACTTTATAGTTCCAAAGAAGGATGGGGGGTTGAGGCCGATTTTAGATCTGAGTTTTGAACCGGTCTTTGAGAAGGTTCAGGTTCAAAATGCTTACAATCCCTGTTATCGTGAGTCAGATCAGATCCGAGGACTGGTTTGTCACGATAGATCTAAAAGACGCCTATTTTCATGTATCCATCCTTCCATGTCACAGGAGGTTCCTGAGGTTCGCTTTCGGGGGCGAAGCTTACCAATATCGGGTTCTTCCGTTCGGCCTAGCACTCTCTCCCCGCACATTCACCAAATGTATGGATGCAGCTCTTGCTCCACTGAGACTTCAGGGCATCCGCATACTGAATTATATCGACGACTGGCTCATGTTGGGAGCGTCATGTCGCCGGAAAACCGTTTCGACAGACGCCTCCCTCACTGGCTGGGGCGCGGTCATGGACGGCCGCTTTTCCAGGGGTCTGTGGCAGGACGATCATCACTCATGGCACATAAACTGCCTAGAGATGTTGGCTGTGTTCAGGGCTCTGAGGAGCTTCCTTCCAGACATCAGAGGTTACCATGTCCTAGTACGTTCGGACAATACATCAGTGGTAGCCTATCTGAACCGACAAGGGGGACTCAGATCGCGCCCTCTGTGCAGATTGGCGCATCAGATTATTCTTTGGTCCCAAGGGAAAATACTGTCTATCAGAGCAATGTATGTTCCGGGGGTTCAGAATAAGGGAGCAGACATCCTGTCGAGGTAGGGGCTGAGGCCCGGGGAATGGAGACTTCATCCAGAGGTGGTGAAGTTGATATGGGAGAGGTTTGGACCATCGGAAGTGGATCTATTCGCGTCTCGAGAGACGTCCCACTGTCCACTTTGGTTCTCCCTCTCACATCCAGCCCCACTGGGGTTGGATGCCATGGCACAGGCCTGGCCGAGGCTTCGCTTGTACGCATTTCCCCCGATCGCTCTGCTCCTGGGAGTCCTGGAGAGGGTCCGGCAAGAGGGCATCAGTCTACTTCTGGTTGCCCCGATGTGGCCGGCCCGAGTATGGTTTTCAGACATAATTTCACTCCTAATAGCTCCGCCATGGCAGATTCCTCTGAGGAGGGATCTGTTGTCTCAGGCGGAGGGCACAATCGTCCACCCTCACCCAGAGCTGTGGAAACTGTGGGTCTGGCCTCTGAGGGGGTTCAGTACTTAAATGCTGGTCTGTCAGCCGGGGTGGTTGAAACCATACTTAGCTCTAGGGCTCCGTCTACGAGGAGATTATATGGCCTCAAGTGGAATGTATTTTCCACTTGGTGTAGAGAACATGAGTTAGATCCAGTTAACTGCCCGGTGGCTTCAGTTCTGGAGTTTCTTCAAGATCGTTTCTCTGCGGGTCTCTCCCCTTCCACACTTAAGGTGTACGTGGCTGCCATTGCGGCTTTCCATGCACCATTGAGCGATGGGCCTCTGGGGAGGCACCAGCTGGTCATTCGTTTTCTCCGTGGTACATGGACGTGGTACACGACCAGGTCCAGGGTTCCTGCCTGGGACCTGGCGGTGGTTCTCGAAGGGTTATCCCTGGCCCCCTTCGAACCCCTTCAGTCGGCTTCGCCTAGGGACCTGACATTCAAGATGGCTTTTCTCCTAGCTATTACATATTTAAAGAGGGTGGGAGATCTTCAAGCCCTGGCAGTAACGCCAACCTGCTTGGAGTTTGCCCCTAGCGGAGTTAAGGCCATTCTGCATCCGAGACCTGGCTATGTGCCTAAGGTGCCTTCTAACACGGCACGGTCTACGGTCCTGTAGGCATTTCATCCTCCACCTCATGTGTCGGCAGAAGAAGAGAGGCTCCATTTGCTCTGCCCTGTCAGAGCATTGACCATTTACCTCGAGAGGTCCTCTTCATGGAGGAGGTCGGACCAACTGTTAGTGTGTTTTGGGTCACCTAAGAAGGGGCTCCCTGCATCCAAACAAACCATTAGTAATTGGATTGTTCAGGCTATTGCCTTGGCCTACAAGGTGCGCAGTTTGCCTTCACCTTTGGCCATAAGGGCTCATTCTACTAGAGGCATGGCGTCCTCTAGGGCCCTCCTCTCGGGAGTGCCCCTCCAGGAGATCTGTGAGGCAGCCGGTTGGGCTACCCCGCACACGTTTATCAGGTTTTATAGTCTGCACCTCCCTAGTACGCCTGGCGCACATGTGCTCTCGTCCTAGCTGAGTGCCTGAGATCAGTTTCACTATAGGGCAGGCCTTTTTTCGGTGCGTGGCCTAGTGGGCATTCGTTCCCCAAAGAGTCGTTTTTCAACGACGCAGTGCGAGTTCCCTCGAAAGGGAACGTCTCGGGTTATGACTATAACCCTTGTTCCCTGAGAAGGGAACGAGACGCTGCGTCGTCCTGCCACGCCCCTCAAGGCCTGAGAGCGGCTTGCTTCATCGCTAGGCTAGTGTGTGTTTGTTCCGGCGTCACTTTTATGCATCCGGTTATGCCGTCACATGTTACGTCATGACGCAACACCAATCAGGATTGGAATAGTTTCATTCATACTTCAGAGGCGCACGCTAAGGAAGCGTCCCCAAAGAGTCGTTTTTCAACGACGCAGTGTCTCGTTCCCTTCTCAGGGAACAAGGGTTATAGTCATAACCCGAGAGTCTGGATTTGAATATGACTACTGTAGGAGCACATCTGATCTCTTCTGGAAGCTGGTTCCAGCTGCGGCTGGCATAATAGCAAAAAACGGACTCACCATGCTTGGAGTGAACCCTTGGTATTTCTAGCTGATGTGATCCTAATGATCTGAGTGATATGTTAGGTTTATATTCAGTGAGCATATCTGCAATGTGTTGAGGTCATAATGCCATTGAGTGATTTAAATACCAGTAATAATAATTTAAAGCCGATCCTAAATGTGACTGGGAGCCAATGTAAAAACCTGAGAATTGGTGTGATATGTTCATATTTTCTGGTTCTGCTCAGAATCCTGGCAGCAGCGTTCTGTATAAGCTGCAAATGTCTTATGGTCTTTTTGGGAAGGCCAGTGAGAAGTCCATTACAATAATAAATAGAGAAAGTTTCTCTAAGTCTTGTCTGGAAACAAAGCATCTAATTCTTGTAATATTTTTGAGATGATAGTATGCTGATTTAGTTACTGAAACTAAGGTCTGACTCCAGAATCACACCGAGATTCCTGACTTGATTTTTAGTTGTTTGACCCCTAGCGTCAAGGTATGTGTTCACCTTGAGAACTTCATCTTTGTTTCCAAATGCAATGACTTCAGTTTTGTCTTTGTTTAACTGAAGAAAGTTTAACTTTCTGTTTAACTTCATCAGTGCATTGGCACAGGGAGTCAATGGGGCTGTAGTCGTTAGGCGATAGGGCTAAGTAGAGCTGTGTGTCGTCTGCATAGCTGTGGTAAGCAATTTGGTTCTTTCTCATTATTTGGAGCATGTACAGGTTGAACAGGAGTTGCGCAAGAATTGAGCCTTGAGAGACTCCGCATGACATGGATATCCACTCAGACTTATGGTCTTCATACTCACATAATAACCTCTCCCTCCTAAGTATGACCTGAACCATTTTAGGACTATCCCAGAAAGCCAGACCCAGTTTTCCAGCCTGTCAAGAAGTATGTTGTGATTGACAGTGTCAAATTCAGCATTGAGGTCGAGTAGTACCAGAATTCTTCTTACTTTGCTCTCAACGAAGGCGGTCACATTTTCTCTCCCTCTCCCTCCCCTTACCTCCCCTGCTTTGCTCCTCTCGTCACGTCTAGTCTACTGTCTTGTACTTTGAGAGACTCTCTCAGCACTGCTCTCCAAACTAAGAAATTATGGATTTGATCAACTGGTCTCTCAATGCAATTGACACCATCTTCTCGACGAGAAGCTTGGGTTCCGGGAAACCTGACTGCCCTGCAGGAAAATTCGCAGCTGGCTACACGATGGACGTGTGGGTGAGGTGGCGGGTCGTGTGTCTGGCGGCTCTTTCCGTGGAGGACGTTGAAGATATCTACCTATTCGGAACCATGATAACAGGTCTTCTGCTGATTGGATTAGGCATTGCCCTGGTTTATCGAGGAATTAAGAAGACGGTGACAGCTGTCCAAAGCCTCACAAGGCTGCCCGTCATGATTGAAGCGGTGGGCAGAGCTGTCAGCACTCAGACTGGGTCTATGAACCACAATATGGATAACATCATGGAGAAACTCACAGCTTTGCAAAGGCAAATGGATCGTTTCGGAGACCAAAATAGACCAAGATAATAGCCGTGTAAATTGGAATGTGACTACTCGCCCCAAGACCAAACAATCCCAATCTTATCTGTTTTCGGCCGCCCTCAACCAGCACTGGCCTTGGCCAAGGCCGCTGTTGGAACAACAATTCCCCCGGAAGAGCACTGCAGTGAGCCACTCTTGCGTTCCTTCCCCAACTCCCCAGACACCTGGTGATTGTTGACTCTGTCTGGGACCTGATCAAGGTTGTCTCCATGGCAACTTGCTGTGTATCGCTATGACAATCCTGCGGACTGAGGCACCTAGATTATGATGCCAGGCATAGCGACTCTCCAGGCCTACACATACATCAGAGGTGGAAAGAGTAATAAAATATTCTACTCAAGTAAAAGTACTACTACTTCAATGAAATTTTACTTAAGTACAAGTAAAATTACCGGTCTAAAAATCTACTCAAGTAAAAGTAAAAAGTAGCTCATTTAAAATTTACTCAGAGTAAAACTTTTTTAACAGCGGGGGTGGGGTGGGGGAATCCCCCGTGTAGCATTGTGGTATGAGATTTTCACAGTATGAGAACATCTCAGAAAATATCACGGTTTACAGTATTAATCAATTATTAAATAAATAAACGGTATTATTAAAGCTGCTGTCCGTAACTTTTTTAAGTTAAAAATAATCCAAATTAATTATTTAAAAATCTTCAGCCAGTGTTCAAAACTATCTGCTTGCCATAGCTAAATTCAAAACGGTTAGCTTGTAATAATGATTTTAATTCCAGTGGTACTGGTGGGTTTTTGCGGGAAATTCAAGCATGTCTTTGCGTCATTACGTCACATCCGTACACATAAAGAAGGAGTTTCGGCTAGCCGGCTATACTGCGCGTGAGGAGATGTAGAGATAGGCTTTTCTCGCAGCACTTTACATGATTAAACTTATGGCGGATCCAGAAAGATCCAGACAACAATCATCAGTGTCAACTGGAGATTAACCAGTTATAAAACCCAAAAGACTTCGTACTTCGGATTTAAGGTGGAAAGAGAAAGAAACCGTCTCATGCGAACACAAGGATACACATCGGTGGGGCTTTTGAAAGGTGCGTGAACTCCCGAAGGGGTTCGAAACGGAAGAAGAGACAGCTTTTTCTGCTGAACAAGTAAGACATTTCAATAGTTCAATCGTGTAACAGTACGTTTACTTAATTCACACAGTTATGGAGTTTCCTTTGTTGTGCCTTTCTCGTTTAGCTATTATGGAGAATATGAATTCTGAACTACACAGGTAATCATAAAACACATTAAATAACGTTAGTCACGCAATGCTGATGTTGTTAACATGAACAATTTGAGAACAAAGTAGGCTATGATTTGCACGGTTGCTGTAAATCGCGCTGATTAAATCTAACGATCGCTTGTCATGTCGAATGCTTTTCCCCCCTTAGTTGATCAGAACAAAAATGGATGTTACTTACTTGTTCAGAAGACATTTTCCGGTGAAAATTCTTATGTTGGTCAAGCTTTCAAAAAGTGAATCTGTGATTCTGAATGACAGTATCCACACAGCGCGGTGATTGACAGCAGCACTCACCTCAAAACACTGTGTTCATCCGCGCTGTTTCATGCCGATTTACAACCCACGTAAAGATGATAATTCCGCGAATCACTGCAGTTACAGATTTCGAACAGAGATGGCGACAAAAAGGGAAAAAGCTACGGACTGCAGCTTTAAATTATGGTTATTATTATTATCATCAGTTAAAATGACATTTTTTTTTGGTTGAACAAATGCTTTTACTATAACAAACTTGAAACCATTTGTTTGTTTTGTTTAAAAATTTTTAATAAAACGTCTAATCAATTAAATTCAACAATTGATAATGAATTAGATTAACAACTTATTTTTAACATTAATAATTTATTAAAATGTTTAAGAATAATATAGTCCTATGAAATGTATTTTATTCAGAAAATTAATGTTTCTTTGTATGATTTAATCCAAATATATAATCAAAAACGGTGGTAATCAAATGTAAATTCAAACTTGTGTCCTTTTATTTTTTGGGGAAGCGCTGCAAAAACAGATTTACTAAACCATGGACAAAATAAATATTCCTTTAAATAATGTTTAAATAAAATGTATTATTATTGTTGTTATTATTATTATTATTTTGAGAAGTACGTTCTATTGTATGCCTACAATAGTAATATATTTCTGTCAGAATTTCTCCTAGTAAAACCGAACTTTTATTTTGACAGGTTGTAGTGAAGACCTGTTTCAAAGTGTATTTGACAATGGTTTTTCTCAAATAAAATGATGAAAATGCTCATTAGGCGTTCTCTCAGAGCCGCTCTGGAAATGTTCATGTATTCGTGTCCTCAAATTGTTTGTGAGACGCTGAAAACACCTTGAACGTCACGCGTACTTGAGTATGTAACTTAGTAGACAAAGCGGCACAGCTCAGCAGAACAAATAGGTTATATATTTACATAGCAGTATTTTTGTGCTTAAATCACAGACCATGTCGCGATTGGACTTATTGCACAGTTCTACTTTCCATGTATTCATCCATCCATTATTTTGCGTGTTTTACGTGACATCTGCGTTATGTAAATTCCATTTTCATGACTGGATTCCGGGGTTCCCTCTGCATCACTTAATCATTCGGCCTTAAGTTATAATCGGGACATACCTTTATCTGCAGGAGGGATGGTGTCCTATGTATCCTCCTTTTGCAGCCACTTTGCGTCCACATTTTTTGCAAATTGGATATCTATCATGACATAGATATCATGACATAGCCCCCCCACTTAAGGAGCGGATTCCAGACGCTCCTCAGGAAACAGTCCAGGAGGGTGATGGAGCGGAGGCGGACCCGGGGGCGGGATGGAGGGCCAGGCCCGTGGAGCGGAAGAGGTCCTGGAGACTGCGGTAAGACGGGAGGCCAGGGCGGAGCAGGCAGTGCAGGCAGCCAGGGCGGAGCAGGCAACCAGGGCGGAGCAGGCGGCCAGGGAGGAGACGACCCTTCAGGCGGCCAGGGAGAAGACGATCCTTCAGGCTGCCAGGGAGGAGATGACCCTTCAGGCGGCCAGGGAGGAGATGCCCCTTCAGGCGGCCAGGGAGGAAACAACCCTTCAGGCGGCCAGGGCGGTCCAGACAGTTCGGGAGGCCATGGCAGCGTGGCCTCCATGGTCCTATCAAGGGACACACTGCCCACCCCCTGCCCAAAACATTTGGGGGCGGCTATAGGGTTATGGGCAGGGACAGACACCAGTTCGGAACAGGAACAGACACCGGCTCGGGAACAGGAACAGACAGCTTGGCGGCGGCCAACTTGTCTGGAGACACTGGCTCGGCGGAAGTGACGCGAAGTGTCTCTGGATCGGCCGAGGTGACGCGAACAGTCTCTGGATCGGCGGAAGTGACGCGAACAGTCTCTGGATCGGCAGAAGTGACGTGAAGCTCAGGCTCGGAAGGACTGACGTGAAGTTCAGGCTCGGCAGGAGGGGATATGGTGGGTTCACGGAGCACCTCCTCTACCACGCCCACAGTAAACGATGAGCCGCTCAACAAAAGGGCCAAGTCAATATAGTGCTCTAAAGTCCAGTGAGGATCATGCAAGGGCATGAATGAACTGAGCGGTTCAGATAGTCCCCCTCTAAAAAGGACAACGACCAACAAACAACAACTGAAGCACAGAGGTTTAAATACACAGGCAAACAAGCTAAACAAGATAACAAGGGGGCGGGGCTAATTAGAAACACCTGGGGAGACTAATAAACAAGAAAAACTACAAAGGACTACAAAACATGGCACAGAACAGGAAATAACAAAAGTCCACACAAGACAAGGAGAACACAAGACAGGAATCATGACAGATGGAAAGCAATTGCATATACTGTTAATGATTCAATACTATATCAGCCGCTTTGGTAGTTTGAACTAAATTCTATTTTTTAAAACAGTTGAGTTTTTTTTTTACTATGGCAGGCTGGATAAGGTGCAAAATCTTATTTTTGGCAGCTGGACAATTTTTATTTTATTAGTCTAAAACAATCAATTAAATAAAATAAAAACACCCCTGCTGGTTATTGAATAGTATTAGGCTCTTAACAAATCAACTCATGTTTTAATAGTATTCAATGACAAGAAAGTTGATTGTATTGAGCCATACTTTATATTTTATATAAACGATCTATATAGATATACTGAGATTAACTTTAATATCTCTTGTCACCATGATAAGCATTTTAAAACTTAATCAATCAATCAATCAATCAATCAATCAATCAATCAATCAATCAAAGAAGTGCTGAAAGTTTTGTTAGCACTGATCTAATACAACAAGGCAGAATTAGAGCTTTTGAGAAAATATTCACCAGTGACAGGAGTAACGAGAGAAGGCGGGGATGTGCGGCTGGTGCTAGTTTGTGTTAGGAGAAGCAAAGAACTGGCGAAATAGAACAAATGGCCCCTGAATGATGGTTTCATTACCACTGTCTGGCCTCTGGACTCAAACAACTCCTCTCAGCATTTTGACTTCCTCCCTTTGCCTCCTTCTCTTCTTTTTCTAGGGTGACCAAACGTCCTGTTTTCCCAGGACATGTCCTGTTTTCACGTGCTGTCCTGGCCGTCCTGGCTGTTTTCTATAAAGTGATGAAAATGTCCTGGTTTTCATTATTTTTCATTGGGCCATTAAGAAAGAAAACTAAATTGTGCCGAGTGTCCTGTTTTTCGATAATCAAAATATGGTCACCCTACCTTTTTCTGTCTTTTTATTTTACCCATTTGAGTGGGTAAGATTGATGTACACCAGTGCTTTTCTACTGCTTAGTGTCTAATATTCTAAGTACAGTATATTACAGTTACACCCGATCAATTTTTGATTTCCGTTATACAATCACGTCTTACATTGATTCAACAAAAGACATGCGGTTTTCAATGGATTTATTGATTTTGACAGGGAAAGCTCTTTGGATGGACACAAATTAAATGAAAATGTTCGATGCTACACAGGGATATGGCTTGTTCTCCTGATTGTAGAAGGCTTGCTTTTCTCCAATTAGTTAAGAGGGGTCACTGACAACCATTCCAAAGAATAAAATAAGTACAGGGCTTTTTCTGAAAGCCTCAAAACCTACAGCCAGCAGGTACAGTGTATCAAACCGCAGAAACTATGAACTCCATCCACACCAGCTGGGCTGTAGAGTGTTTTCGTGCTTGCCTTGCTGCGTGAGGTTTTGTGCTTGCAAAGAAAATCTGGTGGTATTATCTTAGTTGTGACTATCCACGGCACTACATTCTAGCATAGATATTTTACCATTAGTCTACCACTGCCCACAATAATATAGCCTCCCAATCATGTTATTTTTCTGTCAAAAACAAAGACATCTGGACCAGCAGGTGCCTCTATTCAAGCATTCACTCCAGAAAATCAATTACAATGTACTGAATGGGTATTTGAGCCAACCAAGCATACAGTCCCAAAGGAGATGTGTAGCACGATCAGTTCCATAAGACACATATGTAATGCTTAATTTAGCTTGTATCACATTTTTTTCATGTCCATTTTCAATTTTTTTTTCACTTATTTTAGTCTATATAAATGAATACAGTTTTATTAATCAACATGAAGGAAACAAAGCACGAAGTAATATTTAAGGGAAGACGGAGAGAGCTACCACCTTAACAGCGTGCATTTACGTGTATATCCAAGATAATGCACCATCCAATTGTTAAGCGGAATAAATGGAAACATTTGCTAATTTATTTTTACCTGAGGCAAGAAGACTCCAGGGGTAAACTGATACCAGCTGTCATCAGATTTTTAATGGTTTGTTTTTGATGTCATTAATTAATGTAAAATACTAAATCAAATAGTATATACATTTATGTATTTTGCAACGCTATCTCACGACCAATTCGTCCAAATTTGACGAGTGATTAAAAGATGGCTAATTCGTACGACCTCATTCGTACGAATTTGTACGATTTGTCTAAACCCACGTGATGGGTAGGTTTAGGGGCGGGGTCAGGGGTAGGTCATTCGTACGAATTCATACGAATTGGGCAACTCGTCAAATATGTACGTTTTTAGCAAAAATCGTAATAATTCGTACGAGTGAGGTCGTACGAATTGTTACGAATTAGCCATCTTTTAATCACTCGTCAAATTCGGACGAATTGGTCGTGAGATCGGGTTGGTATTTTGACAAATCGTGAGCTTAGAATTATAAGGTTCTATCTCCACTTTTAGTCGAAATTGAGTTTTTTACATAATCTTATCCATTAGGTGTTTATTAATGCCTGTGTGGTGTTATTTTTGTAAAAAAAATATTTTGTTAGTAGTTATTAATAAAATAAAAAGGTTCCATCTCACAAAACAGCAGGGATGTAAAAACTGTGATGCTCAATATCTCAGAACTACCCTAAACGGAGATAGAACCTTATAAT